>NC_056744.1:1632503351-1632730851 GCF_019279795.1 Protopterus annectens | reverse complement strand
TTTATCATCTTCTAAACTCCCAAGGTATTTAATATGGTTACTAGGTTTTAGTGGTTGCCCCTCAGTGAGCAACAGCTTCACTGTTTGGCTGGATATGGCTTTTGTTTTTTTAAGGGTAAGCCTCTGCGACTACTGTGAATATGCTTTGTTCAGGTTTGAATCTGGTATCCACTAACATCCATAAGTCCTTATTATGGTAGGTAGTTTTTGTTGCTGCACCACTATTTTGTACACAGATTTGTTTTCTTTTGTTTACCCAAAACTGAATATGCTTAATTTCTTAACAAAGAAAGAGATACAACTGTTGTTGCACTAAAATTACATTTTATCTAGCCCTTCTTACAGGTCCTCCACACATATTAGAGAGGTGACTATATTTCCAAATTTGCAAACGGCCTGTACATTTAGTAATCTAGAGTTCTTTATGTAGACTGATATCATAAAAAAGATCCCCAAAAGAAGTGGACCTGCTATAGAACCCTGTAGAACACTGCTATTCACTTCAACAGAGTCCAGTGGAAGGCCTCCCAAGTGACTTTGACTTAAATTAATAAATGTTACTTTATTTATTTATTTATTTATTTTTAGTTTCTGTATGTCATTGTTTTAAACTTTCTTAGTCTCTCAAGGGTCATCGAATAGATTTGTATTATAGTTAAACCAAGACACTTTATGAAATTCTTGAGCTCTTTTCATTTATGTTTAACATACATTTTTTCTCAGAGTTCATTTTTTTAGAAGACCTTTTTTTTTGTTACAGATGATATTGATTTTATCCATCCATCCATGACCTATTTATCCCATTTTTACATAGAGGTTTGGGGTGTCACACCAGCAGTGACAGTCATCTTGTGGCTGGGCCTCCCGTGGTTGTTCTTCTAAACCACAGACATGCACACACACTCACACCTATGGCCATCTTAGTGTGTACAGTCTACCTACTGCATGTCTTTGGAATGTAGGAGGAAACTGGAACACTAAGAGAAAGCCCACTTGGACACAGGGAGAATGTGCAGACTCCACACAGAAGGCATCCTGTCCAAGAACTGAACCTGAGAACCCCTTGCTGTGAGGTGACAATGCTTCCAGCTGTACCACTGTGCTGCCTTACTGGGATATTGATTTTATAACTGTAGTCAATTGGATAATTGATTTTATGCTGGTACAATATTGCTTTGCTTTTAAAGGCCTTGCTAAACCAACTCCCAATCCTTCCCTAAACATACCCCCCCTCCTTACACCTAAAACCCCCCATCCCTATTTCTCTTCACCACTTCAGTTTCACAATGAGGTCTTGATGGTATCTGACCGCTGCATCCTTGGACTCATATTCGAGTTTTAGCAGATGCTTGGACAGGTGAGTGGATGGGAAAACAGACAATTGAACCCATGGGTTTGGGTTTCTATATTTCAAGCAGCTGAGGCTTGAGCAGTTGTAAGGGTCCCTTACCTGGACAGACGGGCACAGCCCATGAAGTACAAAACAAGTTGGTGATTCACACATCCTATTCAGACTATCATGCACCATCCCCCATGTCTGCACAGCCAACTTCTTAAACATTGACTGAAAACCAGAATTTTGTGTTTGCAATTTAATATATGACATGAAGGCAAGCTCTAACAAAACAGTGGGATTTCGAAAACTTAACAGCATACCTCTTAAGTCCCCAGAATGTCACAGAATGCCCAGATTTTTGTCTCATTATTTAGGACTGTTCCTCATACAGTTTGTGGTTTTCCAGGGAAATCATTTATTTTTTTATTTATTTAACATTTGTTAACTGGGAAAGTCCAACTTGGAACAAAGCCAATTTTCAGTGGAAGCCCGAGGAGAAATACTCCAGGTGCATGTCTTTGTAATGTGGGAGGAAACTGGAGCACTCAGAGGAAACCCACATGAACACAGGGAGGACATGCAGACTCCACACAGAAGGCACCCCAGCCGAGAATCAAACCAGAGAACCTCTTGCTGTGAGGCAACAATGCTACCCCTGCACCACTGCGCCATCCAGCATTGAGGATTGCAGTGACTAAATAATGACAGAAATTTGAGTTTCAGACTTCATATCATTCAGAAAATGCAAGCTAATGCAAAACTTTTTTTTCTAGCAATATTTAAAGTTTGCAAGACCAATATTTAAAGTCTATCCCTGATTTTGTACCTTTGTTTCCCCATTATTGTTGGCTTTGTCCAGAATTCTTGCAGTAAGAGGTTGAAAGATTTGCTTAAGAGGACTTTTGAAAGTCTCACCATATCCTGTTACATATTTATTTTTATTTATCCTTTTGTTGACTGGATTAGTCCCACTAGGCTAGTTGCCACTTTTCATGGGAGACCCAAGGGGGTATTTCTACTACTAAAAGAAATTTGGCCAGGGCATCAGGGAACTTCCAGTGCTCTTTTCAATAGGCACCATAGGATCTTGTGTATCCAGCAGAGCTACCACAAACTCAAGCAGATGAGATCTTGGTTTAATGTGTTATGTGAAGGATACCCTAAGACTGCGCACTCCCAGAAAAATGATTGCCATATCAGATCTACTTTGCAGTCTTTTCACCTTGTGTGCAGCATCCCTTAATTTAGCTTTGGCAAACAAGTAATAGTGCCTTTTTCATGAACACTATGAAGCACAGTGTATGTTTTCTTGATAACAAAATCACCAATTGCTAAAACATTTTGTCTGGAAATGAGTGCAGAAGATTAAAGCTGTATCCTGTAGCCAAGGGTATAGGGTTTGATTCCCCCCACCTCCATTTGCCTACTGTGTGACTCTGAGCAACTCACATGACCAGACGGTGCTCCTGGGTTGCTCCTGAAAAGGGACACTTCTGTCCGTTGAACTAATGTAAGTGGGAAATGTATAACAATTTTTGAGGAAAGATTCTAGGATGCAGTTCCAGCAGGATCCAAACAGAGACTGGAAAAGATCTGTGTTACATTCTTGATTTTTTTCTTGAATTTATCAATGTCATTATTGTAAGCTTTCCTACTCGCTGGTTTTTATATTATAGGGTCACAAACTTAGATACTTTTTTTCTATAAAATTTCTTCTCTGTCTCTTATGATCAGTGAGCACGCCAACCCCTTACATCCAAGTACACTGAGAAAAGAACAGCGCTGAGGACTGGATCCTTCATAAAACAGGAAATGGAAGGTTTTTCATGTTCCTAATTCCTTCCCCACTGTGGGTAACGGGTGTGCCACCGAAGCCCACTGTAGATAATGGATGTGCCTTTGAAGCCCACTGTGAGTAATAGGTGTGCCACTGAAGCCCACTGTGGGTAATGGGTGTGCCTTTAAAGCCCACTGTGGGTAATGTGTGTGCCACTGAAGGCCGAAAGCAAACCTTCTCCATATCCATAGTAACATTTGATACTAACTCCGAGTGGGCAGCAACTTGAGTAGAATGCATTACGTTCATGGGAAGCCCCACTCACAGAAAACTGTCTTGGCCACTGGAAGGCAGTCTCCAGTTTAGAGATAGAAGTGGAGGGAACTCTCTTGGTCAGAACTTATAGAACTGCTGAAATTCAGCAAAACACAGTTTTGGTACATTGAATTTTGAATACTGAAATTCAGGCAACCACAAATGGGTCCAATCCAAATCACAGCCATTTCTCTTCTCTGTTGTTTTTGTATGAATGTATATATCAACAGCTATCTAAGCATTTGCTTATATCCCAGACCCTTGATAGCCTTCAGTTACGTAAGTCATGAAGTACATAACCTCTCAACCTGCTAGTGCAAGAATTCTAGACAAAGCCAAAAATAATTGGAGTATGGTGTG
Organism: Protopterus annectens; assembly: GCF_019279795.1. Lineage (NCBI taxonomy): Eukaryota > Metazoa > Chordata > Ceratodontiformes > Protopteridae > Protopterus > Protopterus annectens. The sequence goes on along the minus strand of NC_056744.1, from coordinate 1,632,727,063 downwards.
GTGGACAAATACCCAAAATCAGGGACAGATTTTAAATACTGCACTTATAAACTTAAGAATGTTGCTAGAATAACAGATTTTGCATTAGCATGCATTTTCTGAAGGATATGAAAATATGAAATTCAAACTGTCTGTCATTATTTAATGACTTCAATCATGAATGATTTGTCAGTAAACCATATATTTTATGAGGAACAGGCCAAAATTAACAGCAAAAAAATCTGGAAATTCTGTAAAATTCTGGACAGTTGAGAGTAAAGAGTGTTCGCTCTTTTGAGTGTTCAATAAGCTAATATGAATGCTTTCTAACCTGCTTGGTCGAACTACATTGCTTGCATGGTTCAGTGATATTTTTTCACATAAGAACTACTTTGGTGGTGATGGACATCCATTGTAAAACCTGACTTCTCTAGCTAAATGATAAACCTTGTAATGGCTTAATAGGTAGTGATGATGGCTGAGGTGAGAACATTTTGCAGTAAATCCCAAAAGATGGTTTCTGTTTTATAACCACTGTAGTATTAAAAATATGAACCTATAGGACATTCACCCCGTGGATCACTTCTGTGGTTCTGCTTGACAGGAGCACAGGAAAATAATTTTCTTGGGTGGCGAAAGCCAGGGTACCTTTTTGGCTAGGCATGTATAGGCCCTAGGGCCAATAGCTTAGTACCTCCCTATGAATGTATGAACCTATGTATGCTTACCATTTTAATTCCCTTTTGTATGGCCTCCTAAATTGTACATGATAACTTAAGAAGTGATCTTGTCAGCACCTGTACAATGGATGTATGGCCTCAGCATCTCTGAAATTCACTTCTTCTACAATATACCTCCATAACTCTGGATCTCATACCTTGTCCTATATACTCCAGTATTTCTGAACCCACTCCTTGTACTGTGTACTTCAGCATTTCTGGAACCCACTCCTTGTGTTGTGTACCTCACCTCAACATTTCTAGAATCCACTCCTTGTGCTGTGTACCTAATCATCTCTGGAACCCACTCCTTGTGGTGTGTACTTCAAGATCCCTGGATCAGACTTGTGCTTTGTACCTCAGTATTTGTGGAACTCAATCCTTGTGCTTTGTGCTGCAGCATTTCTGGAACCCACTCCTTGTGATGTGTACCTCAGCATCTCTGGAACATACTCCTTGTGCTGTGTATCTTAGCATCTCTGTATCCCACTCCTTGCACTGTGTACCTCAACATCTTTGGATCCCATTCCTTGTGCTGTGTACTTCAGCATTTCTGGAACTTATTCCTTGTACTGTAGCCCAGCATCTCTAGAACCCACTCTTTAAGCTGTGTCCCTCAGCATCTCTGGAATCCACTCATTGTGCTGTGTATCTCAGTATCTCTAGAACCTACTCCTTGGGCTTTGTACCTCTGTATATCTGGAACCTACCCCTTGTACTGTGTACATCAGCATCTCTGGATCCCACTCCTTATACTGTGTACCTCAGCATCTCTGGAACCCACTCCTTGTGTTGTGCACCTCAACATCTGTGGAACACATTCTGCTGTGTACCTCAGAATCTCTGGAACCAGATCATTGTAATGTGTATCTCAGCATATCTGGAACCCACTTGAGCCCTTGTACTATGTACCTCAGCATCTTTCTGGTCTTCAACACTGTTTTTTTCAGACTATACAGCATGAATTAGCATGGGGTGATTTTTACTCCCAAATCTTTTTCACATGACAAAGCATGTGAAGCCATGCAGGTTATTATATATCCCAATCCTTTCATAGCTCATGCCATGAGTCAGCTTAGATATAATTATTACACTACATCCTTTTCATAGTACACAGCGTGAGTCAGTTTCAGATAATTATTATGATCAGATCCTTTTCACATTACAAAGCATAATTCAACATGGGGGTGATTATCATACCCAGTTCATTTTCATACTACACAGCATAAGTTGCAGTGGATATAAAAAGTTTACACACCCCTGTTAAAATGTCAGTTTTTTGTGATATAAAAAATGAGACAACAATAAATCATTTCAAAACTTTTCCCACCTTTAACATGACCTATAATCTGTACAATTCAATTGAAAAACAAACAAATCTGTTATGGGAAAAATATAAAAAAATGTACAATATGCTGTTTGCATAAGTGTGCACACCCTTAAACTAATACTTTGTTATGTGTGCACACCCTTCAACTAATAGTTTCATGAAGCATCTTTTGATTTAATTACAGCGTTCATTCTTCTTGGGTACACACCTGCCATCAATTAAAGAGAGTCTGATTAACCACAAATAAAGTTCAGCTGTACTAGTAGGATTTTCTTGACATTTACTCAGTTGCCTTCTACAGCAAGAAAAAGCATGGTTCACAGAGAGCTTACAAAGCATCAAATGGATCTTATTGTTGAAAGGTATCAGTCAGAAGAAGGGTACAAATACATTTCCACAGCATTGGATATACCATGGAACACAGAGAAAACAGTCATCAAAAAGTGGAGAAAATATGGTACAGCAGTGATGTTGCAAAGAACTGGACATCCCTCCAAAATTGGTGAAAAGACAAGACGAAAACTGATCAGGGAGGATGTCAAGAGACCAACAGCAACACTGTAGGAGCTGCAGGAATTTTTGCCAAGTACTGGTTGTGTACTACATGTGACAACAATCTCCCGTATTCTCCATATGCCTGGCCTATGGGGTAGAGTTGCAAGACGGAAGCCTTTTCTTACACAAAAAAGCATCCGGGCCCAGCTAAAATTTGCAAAATACATTGAGTCTCCCAAAAGCATGTGGGAAAATGTGTTATGGTCTGATGAAACCAAGGTTGAACTTTTTGGCCACAATTCCAAAAGGTACCTTTGGTGCAAAAACAACACTTTGCATCACCAGAAGAACACCATCCCCACAGTGAAGCATGATGGTGGCAGTATCATGCTTAGGGTTGCTTTTCTTCAGCTAGAATGGGGGCTTTAGTCAAGGTGGAGGGAATTATGAACAGCTCCAAATACCATTCACTTTTAGTCCAAAACCTTTAGGCGTCTGCTAGAAAGATGAAGATGAAGAGGAATTATACCTTTCAACATGACCACTGTAGTATTAAAAATATGAACCTATAGGACATTCACCCCGTGGATCACTTCTGTGGTTCTGCTTGACAGGAGCACAGGAAAATAATTTTCTTGGGTGGCGAAAGCCAGGGTACCTTTTTGGCTAGGCATGTATAGGCCCTAGGGCCAATAGCTTAGTACCTCCCTATGAATGTATGAACCTATGTATGCTTACCATTTTAATTCCCTTTTGTATGGCCTCCTAAATTGTACATGATAACTTAAGAAGTGATCTTGTCAGCACCTGTACAATGGATGTATGGCCTCAGCATCTCTGAAATTCACTTCTTCTACAATATACCTCCATAACTCTGGATCTCATACCTTGTCCTATATACTCCAGTATTTCTGGAACCCACTCCTTGTACTGTGTACTTCAGCATTTCTGGAACCCACTCCTTGTGTTGTGTACCTCACCTCAACATTTCTAGAATCCACTCCTTGTGCTGTGTACCTAATCATCTCTGGAACCCACTCCTTGTGGTGTGTACTTCAAGATCCCTGGATCAGACTTGTGCTTTGTACCTCAGTATTTGTGGAACTCAATCCTTGTGCTTTGTGCTGCAGCATTTCTGGAACCCACTCCTTGTGATGTGTACCTCAGCATCTCTGGAACATACTCCTTGTGCTGTGTATCTTAGCATCTCTGTATCCCACTCCTTGCACTGTGTACCTCAACATCTTTGGATCCCATTCCTTGTGCTGTGTACTTCAGCATTTCTGGAACTTATTCCTTGTACTGTAGCCCAGCATCTCTAGAACCCACTCTTTAAGCTGTGTCCCTCAGCATCTCTGGAATCCACTCATTGTGCTGTGTATCTCAGTATCTCTAGAACCTACTCCTTGGGCTTTGTACCTCTGTATATCTGGAACCTACCCCTTGTACTGTGTACATCAGCATCTCTGGATCCCACTCCTTATACTGTGTACCTCAGCATCTCTGGAACCCACTCCTTGTGTTGTGCACCTCAACATCTGTGGAACACATTCTGCTGTGTACCTCAGAATCTCTGGAACCAGATCATTGTAATGTGTATCTCAGCATATCTGGAACCCACTTGAGCCCTTGTACTATGTACCTCAGCATCTTTCTGGTCTTCAACACTGTTTTTTTCAGACTATACAGCATGAATTAGCATGGGGTGATTTTTACTCCCAAATCTTTTTCACATGACAAAGCATGTGAAGCCATGCAGGTTATTATATATCCCAATCCTTTCATAGCTCATGCCATGAGTCAGCTTAGATATAATTATTACACTACATCCTTTTCATAGTACACAGCGTGAGTCAGTTTCAGATAATTATTATGATCAGATCCTTTTCACATTACAAAGCATAATTCAACATGGGGGTGATTATCATACCCAGTTCATTTTCATACTACACAGCATAAGTTGCAGTGGATATAAAAAGTTTACACACCCCTGTTAAAATGTCAGTTTTTTGTGATATAAAAAATGAGACAACAATAAATCATTTCAAAACTTTTCCCACCTTTAACATGACCTATAATCTGTACAATTCAATTGAAAAACAAACAAATCTGTTATGGGAAAAATATAAAAAAATGTACAATATGCTGTTTGCATAAGTGTGCACACCCTTAAACTAATACTTTGTTATGTGTGCACACCCTTCAACTAATAGTTTCATGAAGCATCTTTTGATTTAATTACAGCATTCATTCTTCTTGGGTACACACCTGCCATCAATTAAAGAGAGTCTGATTAACCGCAAATAAAGTTCAGCTGTACTAGTAGGATTTTCTTGACATTTACTCAGTTGCCTGCTACAGCAAGAAAAAGCATGGTTCACAGAGAGCTTACAAAGCATCAAATGGATCTCATTGTTGAAAGGTATCAGTCAGAAGAAGGGTACAAATACATTTCCACAGCATTGGATATACCATGGAACACAGAGAAAACAGTCATCAAAAGTGGAGAAAATATGGAACAGAAGTGATGTTGAAAAGAACGGGACACCCCCCCAAAATGGGTGAAAAGACAAGACGAAAACTGATCAGGGAGGATGTCAAGAGACCAACAGCAACACTGTAGAAGCTGCAGGAATTTTTGCCAAGTACTGGTTGTGTACTACATGTGACAACAATCTCCCGTATTCTCCATATGTCTGGCCTATGGGGTAGAGTTGCAAGACGGAAGCCTTTTCTTACACAGAAAAGCATCCGGGCCCAGCTAAAATTTACAAAATACATTGAGTCTCCCAAAAGCATGTGGGAAAATGTGTTATGGTCTGATGAAACCAAGGTTGAACTTTTTGGCCACAATTCCAAAAGGTACCTTTGGTGCAAAACAACACTTTGCATCACCAAAAGAACACCATCCCCACAGTGAAGCATGATGGTGGCAGTATCATGCATAGGGTTGCTTTTCTTCAGCTAGAATGGGGGCTTTAGTCAAGGTGGAGGGAATTATGAACAGTTCCAAATACCATTCACTTTTAGTCCAAAACCTTTAGGCGTCTGCTAGAAAGATGAAGATGAAGAGGAATTATACCTTTCAACATGACAATGACCCCAAGCATGCATCCAAATCAACAAAAGAATAGCTTCACCAGAAGAAAATTAAAGTTTTGGCATGGCCCAGACCTAAATCCAATAGAAAATCTGTGGTATGACCTGAAGAGGGATGTGCACAAGAGATGCCCTCGCAATCTGACAGATTTGGAGCACTTTTGCAAGGAAGAGTGGGAAAATATTGCCAAGTCAAGATGTGCCATGCTGAAAGATTCCTATTCAAGAAGACTGAATGCAAATATTAAATCAAGAGGTGAGTCAACAAGGTATTAGGTTAAGGGTGTGCACACACAACAAAGATATAAGTGTTGTACCATTTAACTAAATAATTTCATTTTGAATTATAACTGTTTACTACTATTGTTAGACGAAACCTATCTATACTTCTAGTAACTTGTAATTAATTGTTGTTTTTAATTGTTGTTTTTATTGTGGAGCTTTTCTCCCTGGGCCTCCGCTGAAAAAGGACTTGTGTCCAGTCGGATTTTCCCAGTCAACAAATGTAAATAAATAAATAAATAAATAAAGGGTGTGCTCACTTATGCAACCAGCATATTGTACTTTTTTAGTTTTTATATTTTTTCCCCTAACATATTTTTTTTTCAGTTGAATTGTACATGTTATAGGCCACATTAAAGGTGGGAAAAGTTTTTAAATGATTTTTTGTGGTCTCATTTTTTATATCACAAAAACCTGGCATTTTAACAGGGGTGTGTACACTTTTTATATCCACTGTATCTTGGATGTAATTATTAATCCCAGATTCTTTTCACAGTTTATAAAGTGAGTCAGTTTGGGATAATTATTAGGGTCAGATGCTTTTCACATTACAAAGCAAAGTTCAACATGACAGTGATTATCATGCACAGATCATCTTCACTCTGCACAGCATGAGTTATCTTGGGGGTAATTATTCATCCCAGATCCTTTTCACAGTACATAACATGAGTCAGTTTGGGATAATTATTAGGGTCAGATCCTTTTCATATTACAAAGCAAAACTCAGCATGAGAGTGATTATCATGCCCAGATCATTTTCACAATGCACAGCATGAGTTATCTTAGGGGTAATTATTACTCCCAGATCATTTTCACATAACACTGTCTCAGTCAGCTTAAGAGTAGTTACTCCTAGATTATTTTTGAATTTCATAACATGAGTCACCTAGAGGTGTTTACTACACCCAGATTCATTTCATATTTAATAGCATGAGTCATCTTAGTGGTGATTATTACACCCAAATCCTTGTCACATTACATAGAAAGAATCAGCCTGTGCTGATTATACCCTGATCCTTTTTACATTGTGGAATATGAGTCAGTTTGGGGGGATTGTTATACCTACACCCTTTTCATATTAACCAGAAAAAGTCAGCTTGGAGGGTGGTTATTGTGACAAAGGGAGATACTGCCAGCACAGCTAGCTGGAATTTTGTAAATAATTATATGTCATTTATGAATATCGACATGATTTATATGAGATGCTTGTGTTACAACTGTATTAGAACTGTATGTTATGTGTATATCAAATTAAGTTTGTACAGAAATGTGTGTTAAAAAGGTATTTTATAAAGTGCTTGTGCTTAAAATTTAACCACAGTGTGCCCTGCTGGAATGGAACAGAAATATACATGAACTATTGCAACTGTTTAAATGTATATATTTTAACAGTGGAAAATGGAATACAGGAGGTTAACCAGAAAAATAACTGAAATTAAATTACTTTATGGCTACGCAATAAAAGTTGATATGTTTCAGTTTTCAATGCAGCTAGAGATAGAGAGTCTGTACTAAAAAGTTTTCTGTATTGTCTTGGAACTGTTTTATTACTTTATGACTTCCAACAGCTGCAAAGATCTGAGCAAAAGCCCTTGTCTATGTATTTTTACGGGTCTATTTTATAACATCAAAGTCTTAAAACTTCGAATGTTATAATATCAAACCCATTCGATTGAAAGACCATAAAATTGAACACTCAGAATAGCAAATTTTTTTTCCATGGGGAAAAATTTGCTGTTCTGACAAACATACACACAACACAAGCACACCAAAATAAATAATCCGCACACATACACTTCACAAAACCCTACACTAAACCATACATACACTACTAGCTATCCACTTACCTTAACCCAACCCTAACCCTAAGGTCTGTAACTACCGCACACTCACCTTACCTGCTCCCTAACCCTAAAGTCCCTATCGCACACTCACCTTACCCGCTCCCTAACCCTAAGGTCCCTATTGTACACTCACCTTCGTTCGCACACTTACCTCAACCCGGTCTGTAGCCTTCGCTCCACAGTCGAGGAAATAGCAAAGCTGCAGAAACGGCCCAACGAATACTTTCCCTAGGAAAGTATTCAATAGTCTGCAGCTTCACTATTTTCAACGTTCGGTGCATAGGGTTCGATATTATAACATTCGAAGTTTTAAGACTTCAGTGTTATAATATAGACCCATTTTTACCGGTAGATGCTAAATGCTACCAACTTCTAACAATGTTTTTTTTTTTGGCCTGGGAACTAGTAAAAGTCAGATAACAAGAAGTGATATCATCCTGCAAGCTATCCCAGCCATAATATTTGAGATATTTATTTGATAAGTCTTTTAGTGAGATGGGGTATTTTGTATTCTGTCTTGAACCTGACAACGTCAAGGAAATCCCTTCTACCACATCTGCCTTGCTGTAATAGTAAGCTTCTATTGTATAGTGATTATCTTAGATACAGTCAGGAATATAGTAAAGCTTAATTTAGATCTTTTTCTTTCTTTTTTTTTGAGACTGTCTTGCAATGTTCTTTTAAATATTCCCTGTGGTTTTTGAACTCTGATGTCACTGTGAATATATTTAGTATTGTCTTTTTTTATTAGTTGTTACTAAATATATTTAAACCTTTCAATTGTGGCTGTTCTGTTTAGGGATATTTAAGTTCTGAGAGTACTTGCATATTTATTTTTTGACACTGTGTGGGCCACTCTTAATAGCCTTGCTCTTGGTCAAACTACCATTTGTATTAGTATTAATATTGCACAGTAAGATTAGACACCCTTTGTTAATGGACTTAAATAGCTGATAAGGAGTGACTGGTGGCAGTGAAAACTACCTTATAGTCTGGGCAAGAGGGGGCATAGCTAGCAAACCTCTGCCAGCCTTTCCCAGGTGTGTGTGTGTGTGTGTGTGTGTGTGTGTGTGTGTGTGTGTGTGTGTGTGTGTGTGTGTGTGTGTGCGTGTGTGCGTGTGTGTGTGTGTGTGTGTGTGTGTGTGTGTGTGTGTGTGTGTATGTGTGTGTAAATCAAACCTCAAAGGGTATGTGTGTGTGTGTCAGCTACTTGGACAGAGACACGAACCATTGGTTGGACAGAGAGGGGCTGGAGTTCTTGGCTTGGTCATTCAGCTGAGAACTCAACTCTATACCTGTGCCAGTCAGGAGTATTACTGGGGATCTGGAGAAAGGGGGAGATCCAGCCCCGGACTGACTGTGGTCTCTGTGTGCTCTTAAGGGAAATTGCACTTGATGCAGAGAGCTGCATCAGGGAGTACTGTGTGTTCACTTGTCATCCTCTCAGTGTATGTCCCCCACTGTTGCTATTGTTGAGGATTAAAGCCCCTTGATTACTGGTCCAGTGGTGGGTTGTCACAGTTATTACACTGAAATCCTTTTCCAGTGTCATGTTTAAGGTCATCACACAGACTCCATATTTTCTCTATTTTCCCCTCAAAAACATTGTACTTATTACATTAAATCCTACTTACCATTTATCTATCAAGACTGCCATCTGCTCAAGTATCTGTACAGACCACACTTCATCCATGGCAACTAAAATAATCCTTGCCCCAGTGGTATACAAGGTAATCTTCTCTAAACCAGGAGTTATGTCTACCACAAATACACTAATCAGGACTGGTCCCATTGGTATACAAGGTTATCTTCTCTAAAACCAGGTGTTATGTCTTCCAAATTAAACAGGACTGGACCCAGCTAGTACCTGCTGTGACAATTGTTACAAATAGATTTAACAGAATTGGTCCTGCCAGTGAACACAGCAACTCAGTATGATATTTGACCTAAATATGCTAAATAGAATTGGTCCCAGCACTGAATCCTGTAACTCAGTGTGATATCTGATACAAGTATACTAACAGGACCAGTCCCAGCACTGAAACCTGTAATCCAGTGCAATATCTGACACATATGTACAAAACAGGACTTGTCCCAGCACTGAACCCTATAGCCCAATGTGATATCTGACACAAATATACTAAATACAACTGGTCTCAGAACTGAACCCTACTACTATCTGTAACAGCTGATTCAAAGTCTCAATAGAACTGGTCCTTGCAGTGCAGTGAACGGGTGTAACTCAGCATGCTATCTGACACAAACATACTGATTAGGAATGATTGCAATAAGGAAGCCTGTAACCAATGTAATGTGTGACACAAATGCAACAAACAGGACAGGTCCAAACACTGAACCATGTCACCTAGAGCCCCAATTCATACCCACCCCTGACATCATTTCCTTTATTCTCTCCCTCTGTAAACCACACCCCACAAACCCCTCCCTCCAAACCCTAATCTCCAGCCACATTCCCCCTCCATCTCCACCCTCCTCTCCCAACCCACCTCCCTTAACACTGCTTGCTAAGCTTCACCTTCACTAGTTAACACACTTTAAATACCTCTACTCATATCACATATCCATATATATCAACCTATTATACCTACATCTCTTCCACACATACTACACTCCCTCAGCCATCGACACTTCACCATGACATACCTCACCCTCCTTCTAGCACTACTAACAACTTCTACCCTAACTATCTTATACAACCTCTCCTCTTACAGCTTTCCCCTCAAATCTAACTACCAGTCACCTACCTCTACCAATTCCCCAGTCTTCATACAACTCCCACATTCACCCATGACCACACTCCCAACTACTCTGTCAAAAACCTTCCCTTTAAACACAAAATTGGGTACTTTAAAGCCAACATTCACAAAAGGAAAACCTAAATACTATCTACTTGACATCCCTACTACACATCCAATGCCCAATCTCCTCTCCCTTCTACCCGCAGGTGACATACACCCCAACCATGGCCCAGCCCTCCCCTCTCTACACAGTCCACCCCTCCCCACTCCTATATCCCACCAAAACACATCTCTATATTCAATTAACATGAGAAGCATACTGAACAAAACTATTGAATTCCACTCCTGGTTATCTGTACACTCCCCAGACATCATAGCCTTCTGTGAAACCTGACTAAAACCCCATATTCCAGACAAAGACATTCTTCCCTCTGGCTACAACATCTTAAGACTAGACAGAACCCCAAAAAAAGGAGGTGGCATAGCTATCATGCTCTCTGACCACCTTACCCTAACCCCTCTAACTAACCCCCATCTCTCCAGCTTCACCTGTAGAAGTTCTTGTTGCAAACTGTAAATTGAATGCTCACACCTCACTCAACATAGCTGCAATCTACATTCCATCTGGTGACAACGTTGCAGTACTGGACAGTATCCTTTCCTCACTCTGCACTGACCTGCCCAATGAAACAATGCTCCTTAGAGATGCCAACATCAACTGGTTAACTGTATCCACTGAATCGCCCTCCACCTCCATAAATTTACATGGTTTCACCCAACTAATATCCACACCTACTTATACCTCTAAATCTACTAATCACTCATGTCTCCTTGACTGGATCCTAGCAACACATCCCCATAAGTATTACTTCCCCAAAACCATACCTGATACCATTAGTGACCACTGCCCAATTAAAGGCCTCCATTTTACTCCTCACATGCGTAAACCACATAACATCAAAGCATGTCGCAAATTAAACAACTTTGACTCTAATAAACTAAACAGCCAGCTCTCAGCTATCAACTAGTCATTCCTTAGCCACTTACCCCTTGATGAAGCAGTAACTGAATTTAACAAAATATTCCTTAACATACTCAACTCCCTAGCCCCCATACAAAATGCTAGAATAAAATCAGCCATATCCCATTGGCTAACAAACTCCACCTGCACCCTAATGGCTCAGAGGGCTAAAACCTGGAAGCTCTGGACTAAAACCAAACTCCCCTCCCATCTCCAACACTACAGACACTTACACAACCTTACTAAGAAAGCTGTCACCAATGATAAGAGAAACTACTGCATAAACACTCCTGAAACACACCTAAACAACCCAAAGAAATTCTGGTATAAAATTAACCAAATCCTTCATCCAGGCAACCCCTCCTCTCCCCAGCCTAATCCTATAAACACTCCTCTCCAAACTGCTACTAACTTTAACTCCTATTTTATAGACTCCATTAGCAAACAACAAACTAACCAACCAACCTAACTCCAGCACCAACACTACCTCACCCAACAACCCTCCTAAAACCTCCAACACCTCCTCAACCTTCTCCCTGAAAACTGTATCCACCAACTACATTAAATCCCTATTTAAAACTTAAACCTTGCTCCCCCACCAGTAGATGATCCCCCTCCGCTCTTTCTCCAGAAGCAGCCAACTCCATAGCCCCACCCATCTCCATTTGCATTAACCAATCCATTACTGAGACCAAAGTCCCTGCAATCTGTAAAAAATTCTAAACCTTACCCATCCATAAAGGAGTCAGCCCCACTGAACTATCCAACTTTAGGTCCATTGCAATTCTATTGCCCCCTCAAAGATCCTGGAAAAAAAACCTCATGCAAGAGAACTTACTCACCCCCACCCAACATGGCTTCTGCCCAGGTCATAGCACCTCTACCACTCTCATTTCCTTCATTAACACCATCTCACAAGCCAGAGACCAGAACAAACTAGTCTCTTGCCTCTTTCTTGACCTCTCAAAGGCTTTAAACACCATCTCTTACCCCCTCCTCTTAAACTCTCTGAACTCAACCTATCTACCTCTACTATCTCATGATTCTCTGTCTACCTCAGCAATTGTTTCCAATCTGTAAAATGGCTTTCTGATATCGCCCCTGAACTCCCTATAAAGATGGGAGTACCCCAAGGCTCTATACTGGGCCCACTACTGTTTAATATTTACACCAATCAGCTATCTACCTGCACACCACTATCAACACTAGTACAATATGCTGATGACTCCACAGTCATCACCCTAGCCAGTACCCTCTCTGAACTACATACTACAACCCAAAACTCCTTTTTGTCTATCGAAAACTGGCTCAACCACAACCACTTGAGCCTAAACTCAAAGAAGACTAAACTATTGCTCTTTGTCCCAAAAACAATGACTTACCTTAAACCCTCTTTCTCTATCTCTTCCCTTAACAATACACCTATCACAGTTGAAACACACACCAAACTTCTTGGGGTCATTATTGATGATCAGCTGAAATTTGACCTACATGTTCACAGTAACATTAAGAAAACCCACCAAAAACATGGGCTCATCTACAGGAACAAAAACGTTTTTATCTAGTAAAGCTAAGACTGTCCTATCCCATACCTACCTACTACTAACCCATCCGTATGACTCTCAAATACTCGCCAACTTACAAACCACATTTCTCTCAAAATTAGAAACCACCTACAACAAGGATGCAAAATTTGCTGCTGAACCACCATACTTTTCTCATCACTGCTTAACACTCAAGAAATTAAACTGGTTAGAGCTTCCCCATAACCTTCTCCACTTTCAGCTTCAGATAATTCACTCTGTACTGCACCAGCCTTCTTTCCACTCCAGCATTACCTCTATTATCTCCTCCTACTCCCAACTCAGGACACTTCGGACTGCAGAACAACATTTCCTCCATATACAAGCCAAAGATCAACTTTGGCAAAAATCTTTACAACTATTCACCAGCTAAGAACTGGAATAAACTTCCACTTGACATTCGAAATATAAAGCCCAAACATCAGTTCAGAAATGCATTAAAAACCACCTAAGCAATACAAGATTGTCAGTGTAATCATCCCCCAAAACTGACCCTACTTCTCTGCCAACCTGTCTCCCTCCCTCCTCCCATACCTGTATCACCCTACTTCCTTTCTCTTCCCCCTAATTTCTCTGCAGTACTCCTTCTGCTTCTATTTTTCTCTGCCTTGTACCTGCATTTTACTATAGACACAAACAAAAATGATTGTACCTAAGTAGTTTTTTCCCACTGCTACGATTCAGGTGAACTGATGTTAAGGAGCGTAAATGTTTCTATTTGTGTACCCTTTACTCTGCACTGTACTAGTTTGTACTTTTCTGATTTTTAGAAGCTAATTGCAATCTTATGTCTTTTCTCTATTTTTGTAATTTTTTAAATTTTGTAAATGTTGTTTAAACAGCTACATTTTACACCTATGTAGTTATTCATATGGCTGTCTATATATCTGTGGAGCTTTTCTCCCTGGGTCTCCACTGAAAAAGGGCTTTGACCCAGCTGTACTTTCCCAGTCAACAAACACAGATATACTAAACAGAACTGGTCCCAGCACTGAACTATATAATCCAGTATGATATCTAATGCTATCAAACCCAGGGTGATATTTGCTAACTATATATTAAACAGAATTCATTGTAGCTATGAACCATATAACCAAATGTGATATCTGAAATAACATTATGAACAGTAATGGTCCCACTGCTGAATCTATAGCATGGACCCAGTGATATAAACCTGAACCATGCAATGGCATGAACGCAAACCCAATGGCATAAACCCAAACCCAATGGCGTGAACCCAATGGCATGAACCCGAACCAGTGGCATAAACCCAAACTTAATGGTGTGAACCCAATGGCATGAACCCAGATCCAATGGCATAAACCCAAACCCAATGGCATGTACCCAATGGCATAAACCTAAACCCAATGTCATAAACCCAAAAACAACAGCATGGACCCAATGGCACTCCACTGCTTACTTGCTTTTATCTATCCAGCTTCCCTCTGACAACCACCCTCCTCTTTCCTTTATGCAGCTAACTTTCAATCATTTCTACCATTTTTGGACTATCTCACATATCTTTTAACTTTCCCATGACTTCCTATGAAGCCCAGTGCCAAAGGCCTTGCTAAACCATATCCACAGGTTCTCCTTGTCCACCTCATAGGTGACCCAGTTACAGTACTGAATCAAGTTCGGATGGCAAGACTGGTGTTCCATAAAGCTGTACCTCCACAATTAGGCAGAGAACTAGCATTCATGAATTCTATCAGAAAACCCCTGCCCCATGTAGAATCGTTGCCATGACCTTCTCAAAATGGTATAAGCTTGCTATTACCAAACTTTTTATAGAACCCCATTTTACAAGGAACCACAGACGTTTATCTCTGTTCTTCCAATTCTACACCAGTTCCTAAAGAGAGGGTATAGGAGTCTGCCATCAGTCCATCAATCAGCAGTGCTGACTCTTTTAATGCCCCAGGGTGGTAACAAACCTGGACCATAAATGTTATTTCCTCAAAGACTTTTGAGTTTCTCCTCAGCTCTTTCTCCACTCACTTTCATTTGTCCCTGTCCCTACCTGCTCACCCTTCTGATGCTGTCACTCAACCTTAGTACTGTTGTGTAAATACAAAGTTGTTGAATGTATTCAGTAATTCTGGAATGTTCCATCACACACCATAGACCAGTATCAAAATATTGCTGAAGGAAGAATTCCTTTACCACTTGGCAATATGAAATTACCCATTCCATTAAGTAAAAAATGGAAGGTCCAGTTATTCCAGGGGCATGCCTGCATGAGGTCTTTCTTTGCAGTAATTCAGTTAATGTGCATTTGTTCTGCATGCTGTCCATATTTTCAGGAGGCAGTTTCTATCATGATAATTTTTCACCAATGGCAAGCCTAAGCAGCCTTGATGAAGAGTTTTTAATTTTATGCCACCTTATACCTCATTAATTTCTCTCACCAAAACGTATGAAGACAAATCCCTGAATACAACCTAGGCAACCTCAATTTGATTAGTAGATTGCATCTGTTGGATATGGTGCAGAGATGGCATGCATCTATGGGGGAAGGGAGCAGACTAAGGCTATGCCACAGCCCCTTGGAGGTGGGGGCTGTTGACACATAGGATGGCCCAGGGTTGGACGTTTGGCCACTAAGCCATGTATGAAGTAGCCTTCATCACAGATGAACTGAACAATGCATTCACTTGGAGGAAGATATAGCACCCTCTCCCACACTGTGATGTGGGCTTCACATTCCCCTACCCAGGAAACGTTTAGGGCCTACGACTTACCCCCTCATTGCTGGGATGCCAGCAAAGACACAATCCTCTCCCACGGATTCATGGATGATTGCCCCTCTGGGTGGCTCTCCTTTCTGCTGGGGATAGCCAGTACAGTGGGATAAACAGCTTCAAGTCCAAATGGGGGAGGCCTGATTGTTGGCTGGCACAGGATAAAAAACAAAAATAAACTCAGCTAACAAAAACAATAATCCACTCTAGCCCGCCCTCTCAAACCCACTCACACTTCTACATCTGCCAGCAATTATAAATCTCACAACTACAACGTAGTCACATACAATCATAACACCAACTCATTACATATATATATATATATATATATATATATATATATATATATATATATATATATATATATATATATTACACACACACACACATATTGTTTGTTTGTTTTTGTTTTATTAATCAGATAAATTAAATGGTCTTTCTTAGACCTTTTTAGCCATGACCCAGGCCACAGGACAAATGTACAACAAAATATGAGTGAGAATAATATGGAAAACACTAGTAAAGAACTTCCATATTTTTGTCTGAAATAATCATGAATTGCTGGTGTGATACGCAAAAGCCAGTGAAAATGCATAAAGAGCTCACCCTGGGATTCAGTAACATTTTCTGTATCACAGTAGCCGATTTTGTGGGAAAGGCAGGCATGCTCTGAGAAGATGATTCAGGCACATACTAAGCAAGATTACAACAGGTCGAGAAATTCTACAGTCTGTATAAAATGCATATGGAGGTATACTGACATGGAGATGAGCAAAAATATTAAAATGATGGCAACGGCAGATGTAGGGGATATGGGTCAGCCTAAACATAGGTTCATAGGTGTGTACTAGGTTAATGGCCCTGGAGCCTTTACAAACCTAGCCCATAGGATTAACCTGACATCGTGCCACCCGACCTTAGTTCCCAGTGCCTCTGTCAAGTACAGCCACTGGAGTGATCCCAGGAGTGAATTTTCTATTTCCCATCCACTCATCAAGATTTCTCTTGAAGAGGGTCAGCGAAGTGCTCTGCTTGACATGTATGGGAAGTCTATTCCATAGCATGGGCAGTCTCTAGGTTATGAACTTGTCCCTCCAGCATGTTCTGTTGATTGTGGTAATGAGGTTGAGGTCTCTGGAGCATGTGGTGTGGAAGGATTGGGATTTCTTTAGATGTAGCATTTCTAACAGAGCTGGGTCAGACATGGCTTTGTAAGTCAGGCAGAGATCGTCGCTAAGTAGGCGATATGAGACAGAGAATAGTTGGAGTTTTTTTGAGTCTGTCCATATAGGACAAGTGTTTAGGGCCTAGGATCCTATTTGTGAGGTACTGTTGCAGCCTCTCCAGTTGTTGCAGGTGTCTAGTGAGGTATACACCAAATGGGGCATTGTACTCAATGACTGGCCTAATGAGGGAAGAGTAGAGGAAGACAATGACCTCTTTCTTCCTGGATGCAAAACCCTTACTAATGAGATGTGCCACATAGGACTTTCTGACCACAGTGGCAATGTGGTGGTCAAAAAAGAGGCTGCTGTCAACCTGTGTTTCCAGATCTCTTTTAACACCTTCTGTGTTCAGTGGACTACCATCGATGTGGTTATTCATGGGAACTGGGTTTTTCCCAAAGAGGATGACGACACATTTTTTGGCATTGAGCTTAAGGCCATGGTTCTGACACCAGTCATTGGTCTCAGTGAGGACTTTCTGTAGGATATCAACATTACTTGGGGAGTTAATAATAGCTCCCAACTTGCAATCGTCTGTGAACTTTTGTCAGCCAGAGACCCTTTGTGTTGGCCTGGACTTCAGAGAAGTAGATAACAAACAGGAGAGGACCCAGGACCAAACCCTGTGAGACTCCACTCGTGAATGGTCGGCAGTCTGACTTGGAGTCCGCTACTTTCACACTGTGGGTTCTATCTGTGAGTCAGTTTGCAATCCACCTAGTGATATAGGGGTTAATGCCTAGCTTAATGAGTTTTTCTATGATTCCTGAATGGGGAATGGTATCAAATGCCTTTTCCAGATCAAGATAGGTTGTATGAACCACCTTGCCTTCATCCACAGCTCTGGTGACTGACTCAAAGAAGTCAACCAAGTTGAGCACGCATGATCTTCCCTTCACAAAACCAAACTGTGTGGGATCCAGAGTTTGGAGATTCCCTATATCCTTGTTTATTAGGTCCATGATGATGCATTCCATAGTTTTACATATTAGACTCATCAGGCTAATGGAGCGAGAGTTCCCGGGGTCTGTAGTCGCTCCTCCTTTGTGGAGAGGGATGACTGTAGCAGTGCACCACTCGGTAGGGACAAAGCCTGAGGTGAGGCTGTGATTGAACAGGGCACACAGGTGAGGTGTCAGTTCACTCTGTAGTTCATGTAGAACACAGCCAAGGATCTTGTCAGGTCCCATGGAAGCTGTATTCTTGGCCTTGGACAGTGCTGTTTTAACCTGTGCTGCAGTAATACTGGGTGTCTAGCAATGTACTGGTATTGTGGTTGGTCCTTGGGGAGTAAAGTTGGCACTGAATCTGTCAGCCAGTATATTGGCAACATCAGTTGGCTCAGTATAGGAGGTACTATTGTGCATTAGCTCAGAGCAAATCTGGATATTACCATGGAGATTCTTTACATAACTATATAAGGCCTTGTGGTTGTCTTTACTATCTGCTGCAATTCTGTTTTCATAGCTAGCTTTAGAGGATTTGATGAGGGATCTCAATTTTTTAACATAAATACACACATACATACACAACCCCTTTTCCCATTTTTGCACATGAGTTCAGGGTGTCACTTCAACAGTGACAATCTAGAGCCAAGGTTCACACCGCCGGGTAGCTGGCCTTGTCGCAGTTGTTTTTCCATACCACACACTTGTTTACTTGCACACTTACACCTATGGCCTATTTAAAAATAAGATTTAAAATGATGCATGCAATACTACATGCAGGCTGTACTATGCTATGCATGGCCTGGCCATACTGTATATCAGACCCAGGCTGCCTGGGTAATAGAGATGGTTCAGTTACCATTATATGCATAGGTGTAGAGGACCACAGTAACATGACAGTGGGCAGTGTGTGGGGGGTAGGGATGAGGAATACTGATGGTTGATGAGTGTGGGGAGCTGGGAAGACTGGTCAGGGGCGGGGTGGTGTGTCCATTGTCTTGTGACAGCAGTGGTGCATAGCACTGATATGTGAGTGTGGGTGTGCATGGACACAGTTGCAGTAGACAACACTGTACTGGGATCTGACAGGTCCAGGGCACCCATGGGAGATGTGTGTGTTGATCATGCATGTCCCTATCCATGGGTGTTCCACAGCATGCACACAGGATGGAGTGCCTCATAACTGAATGGCTGGAAAGGCTATGGCTGGTCTGAGCATCAACACCCTGGCTACAGTGTTGCTCAGTGTCTCAACCACTGGACAGTGGTGTGCAGGTAGTGATGCTACTGGTCCTAGACCATGTCCTCCCACTCCTTTGGGGGGCTTCCCTAACAGAGGTGAAGGTGGACTGTCCATGGGAGTAGTGGAGGCTGTTATGCACAGCTGCACAAGGGTAGCTGTGTTGTACAGACTACCTACATTGCCTGTACATAATGGTGCACGACTGGCACCAAGAACTCCCACAGGTCATCATGCAGACCAGATGCTACACTGGCTAACTCAGCTGTGGCTGTATTGGTCTCTGGTCTTTGCCTGTTCCTGTATTAAGCCCTGCACAAATGCTAGGTAGCAGCCATGGAGACATTCAGCTCAGGAGGTCAATAACGATGGTGCACTTGACCACCAGCACACCAATCCCTGAGGCCATCCTCCCACTTAGTGTAACTGGTGGTAACCAATGGTGACTCTGACACTGCTTTCTCAGCTAAAGTGTTGGCCTGATCCTGTCATTGGGTGGCATTCTGGGTCCATGGTGTGACTTGCACCGGCACAGAAGGCATGTCTGTGGAAAGGGGTGGGGGTGTCCATTTCATTAACCAGGTCTACCACTGTTACCATGACCCTCACCTTTGCTAGGATTTGGCTGCCATCATCATTATCAGGGCCATACAGTTCCCCAGCATCAAGCAGGGACGTATCCACAGTGGAGGAACCAGATAATACAGTGCATGTGGAAACAGAACAGCCTTACCCAATATAAGGATGAATTATTCACAGCACCACTCTTGTATAACAAACTCCTGTGGAAAAATATCATTAACATACCTTGAGCAAACTGCCTTTGTACTTGTAATTCCAAAGTTCCCGTAAAAAAATTAAGCCATGATCATAAGTTCTATAACCATGAACCAGATACGTATTGCATGTACTACCACATGTTCAGACATGTCCACCTGCAATATCACCATGGGATATTCAGGGTGTCGTTCACAAATCATCACTGAAGTCCAGCACTCAGACAGGGATGCCAAGGAATTCCTGTGTGTTTGTATGTGATGACTGTGGTTCTCCGCTTCTGTGCCTATGCAATTATGTCGTTAACCATTCTATGTAGCTGTTCATAAATCTAGATGTTAAGTTGTCTATCTCGCCTTCATTCTTGCTGGATGGGTTCGGAGCCGACCTCGCCCGACTCCGCTGCCACTCTAAAAGCTCGAGAGTTGGTTCCACCGGCTCGAGGCTCCCTTATATCCCACAATGCTAGGGCGAGAGTTACCTCAGATCCTGGATTGCCGCTTCACAGCTTCTCGAGGTTGGTTGCTTTCTACCGGTTCCTGGTGAGTGTTAACTTTTTCTTCTAAAAGTTACTCTTTTTACCCTTTTTAAGTTAAATTTCTTCTTAGTTAGTGTAAGATCACAAAACTTTATCCTCGTAATCTCTAATTTTTCCCGTTTCTTTACCAAAAGAACCTTTTAGGTTCTTCCTTTGGGCCTTGTGGCCTTCCCTTCCTAGTGGAGTGTTTGTGTAGTTGCTTACTTTAATTTTATTGTACTGTAAATTCTAAGTATCACTAATACTAAATTTATTATTTTTTTCCTGACAGGGTATAACTTGTGTGTGTTTTGGGTGTGTGTTTGTGTACACCTGCTTCAGTTAGATAATGGGGTTCTAAAGAAGCAAAGGTCTCAGGATTCAAGAAGTGTGATGCGTAAGCTGTCAGAAAATGTCTCTGACAGACGCTCACACTTCTTGTGTCTATTGTCTGTCAGCCTTTGCACCTGCAGGACTCCTGTGCTGTGTGTGCCATGGCTTCAGCCCCAGGGTCCTGCAGGAAAGAAAACAAGTTAATTCTGAGGAGTTTATTGGCCCAAGCCAGGAGGATTCCCTGTCAAGTTTCAACAGGGAAGCCCTCCTAAGGCACGTGAGGTCTCTGACTCCGGCTTCTGAGCCGAGACCTCAGGTTGCTTCAATCCGCTTTGCCTTTATCGGCTCCTCGCTGGAGCCGATGAAGTCTTCAGTCCACAGTTTCTGTGGCTCCTACGGCCCGGCGGAGTCGAGGTTATGGGCTGCCGGTAATTCGTGGGCTCCACCAGACCAGCCGAGCCGGCTACAACCTGAGAAAGAGGTCTAGGTCACTCATCTCTTTGGCTCCGTTCATTACGGCTCCAGGATCTCCCCTGCTGTCTGAAGCGGAGCCAAAGGTCTCACATTCACTCTAGGTCATCGAGACTGTCCGGGATCATGCACCTTCAGAGGGTAGTGAGTCGACTACTTAAGTCCGAGGCACCTAGCCCAGGGTATGCTTCAGAGCCCAACTCATCAGTCGCATGCCTGCCTCGTCCATCAACTTCTTTCCTCAACTTCTCGACTCTTTTTGAGTTACGGAGCCGGCCGTCTGCGTCAGAACCGAGACTGTGATTACTTCGGAGCCGGAGACAATTGTCTTCGCTCCGTCGTCGGCTGCCGTTTTTCTTCTTTGGAAGGGAATCTCGGCCGGACTTCCTTTCGCCGAGCTCCGGTGAGTGGCATCGGACTCCTTGTCTGACCCCCTCTCCCTCTAGGGGCTTCGGGCGCGCCAGGAGTTCAAGCCCGACATGCGCACTGCTCGGAGCCATCACTGTATGGTGCCGCAGGGGGTTCTTAGCTCCTCGGAGCGGGGACCTCTGGCTCTGCCTGACAGGGGTGCATCTGAGGTCATGCGAGTGTGTTAGAGCCGGCTCTCTCTCCCACAAAGTGGCTCGATCGCCTCCCTCTATGCTGCCTCAGGGTAAATTGACTCACTCCCTCATCCCCGGACCGCCCAGAGAGCCCAGCTCCTCAGGAGCCCCTGTAGGGATTTCATCACTTCGAGGCCTCTCCTGATTTGGCAGAAGAGGCCTAGGAAGAGGAAGTCCTGAAGGAAACACATTGACTCACCTGAGTCTATCGTCAGGCCACAGATCTGGATGATTCTGAGGTTCCCCGTTCCCTTCTGAAGATGTCTCATTTGCAGACATTCTGGAATCTGAAACAACAGAGGGGAAATTGGCCCAGCCCTCAACCCCTTGGTCTGTGTATCTTGGCGTTTGGCTCTCGTCCTTCCACCTCCTGGAATTGTCCCCCCCTTCGACCCCCTCATGCAGGTGGTTGCTAGAAGGCATGGGCGGCTCCTGATTCAGTGGACCCCACTCCCCAGGAGACCCTCTAAATTCAATGCGGCTCATCAGACAAGCAATTTTTTATCAAAAGGGAGTTTACTGGATGCTATGGTGGTAACTGCATACAAAGAAGGAACTGGCTGATCGCTTCAGTGCAATCGGAAGCCTTTCCTGACAAGCCCTTTCAGCATCCCTGAGGTGTTGCCCGACTGCCATCTTAGGCAGTGGGGAAGTTGTCACTGTTCCCAGAAGTTGGTATCGTGACTCAGACAATGGGTAAGTGAAGTTGGGTTTCTTTTTCATTTCAACAGTGCAAATGGCTTAGGTCAGCACCAAAGATGCAGTTGGAATTCAAATGTTGAAAGAGCATTCACATGGCAGCTGCAGAGGTCCGCTCTCCAGTTGGTTCTTTGTTCCAAGGAAACAGGGGATGGGGCATTGTACTCAATGACTGGCCTAATGAGGGAAGAGTAGAGGAAGACAATGACCTCTTTCTTCCTGGATGCAAAACCCTTACTAATGAGATGTGCCACATAGGACTTTCTGACCACAGTGGCAATGTGGTGGTCAAAAAAGAGGCTGCTGTCAACCTGTGTTTCCAGATCTCTTATAACACCTTCTGTGTTCAGTGGACTACCATCGATGTGGTAATTCATGGGAACTGGGTTTTCCCAAAGAGGATGACGACACATTTTTTGGCATTGAGCTTAAGGCCATGGTTCTGACAACAGTAGTTGGTCTCAGTGAGGACTTTCTGTAGGATATCAACATTACTTGGGGAGTTAATAATAGCTCCCAACTTGCAATCGTCTGTGAACTTTTGTCAGCCAGAGACCCTTTGTGTTGGCCTGGACTTCAGAGAAGTAGATAACAAACAGGAGAGGACCCAGGACCAAACCCTGTGAGACTCCACTCGTGAATGGTCGGCAGTCTGACTTGGAGTCCGCTACTTTCACACTGTGGGTTCTATCTGTGAGTCAGTTTGCAATCCACCTAATGATATAGGGGTTAATGCCTAGCTTAATGAGTTTTTCTATGATTCCTGAATGGGGAATGGTATCAAATGCCTTTTCCAGATCTAGATAGGTTTGTGAACCACCTTGCCTTCATCCACAGCTCTGGTGACTGACTCAAAGAAATCAACCAAGTTGAGCACGCATGATCTTCCCTTCACAAAACCAAACTGTGTGGGATCCAGAGTTTGGAGATTCCCTATATCCTTGTTTATTAGGTCCATGATGATGCATTCCATAGTTTTACATATTAGACTCATCAGGCTAATGGAGCGAGAGTTCCCAGGGTCTGTAGTCACTCCTCCTTTGTGGAGAGGGATGACTGTAGCAGTGCACCACTTGGTAGGGACAAAACCCGAGGTGAGGCTGTGATTGAACAGGGCACACAGGTGAGGTGCCAGTTCACTCTGTAGTTCATGTAGAACACAGCCAAGGATATTGTCAGGTCCCATAGAAGCTGTATTCATGGCCTTGGACAGTGCTGTTTTAACCTGTGCTGCAGTAATACTGGGTACCTAGCAATGTACTGGTATTGTGATTGGTCCTTGGGGGGTAAAGTTGGCACTGAATCTGTCCGCCAGTATATTGGCAACATCTGTTGGCTCAGTATAGGAGGTACCATTGTGCATTAGCTCAGAGCAAATCTGGATATTGCCATGGAGATTCTTTACATAACTATATAAGGCCTTGTGGTTGTCTTTACTACCTGCTGCAATTCTGTTTTCATAGCTAGCTTTAGAGGATTTGATGAGGGATCTCAATTTTTTAACATAAATACACACATACATACACAACCCCTTTTCCCATTTTTGCACATGAGTTCAGGGTGTCACTTCAACAGTGACAATCTAGGGCCAAGGTTCACACCTCCGGGTAGCTGGCCTTGTCGCAGTTGTTTTTCCATACCACACACTTGTTTACTTGCACACTTACACCTATGGCCTATTTACAAATAAGATTTAAAATGATGCGTGCAATACTACATGCAGGCTGTACTATGCTGTGCATGGCCTGGCCATACTGTATATCAGACCCAGGCTGCCTGGGTAACAGAGATGGTTCAGTTGCCATTATATGCATAGGTGTAGAGGACCACAGTAACGTGACAGTGGGCAGTGTG
The DNA here is from genome assembly GCF_019279795.1 of Protopterus annectens. NCBI lineage: Eukaryota > Metazoa > Chordata > Ceratodontiformes > Protopteridae > Protopterus > Protopterus annectens. The sequence goes on along the minus strand of NC_056744.1, from coordinate 1,632,702,542 downwards.
TGGGGGGTAGGGATGAGGAATATTGATGGTTGATGAGTGTGGAGAGCTGGGAAGACTGGTCAGGGGTGGGGTGGTGTGTCTATTGTCTTGTGACAGCAGTGGTGCATAGCACTGATATGCGAGTGTGGGTGTGCATGGACACAGTTGCAGTAGACAACACTGCACTGGAATCTGACAGGTCCAGGGCACCCATGAGAGATGTGTGTGTGTTGATCATGCATGTCCCTATCCATGGGTGTTCCACAGCATGCACACAGGATGGAGTGCCTCATAACTGAATGGCTGGAAAGGCTATGGCTGGTCTGAGCATCAACACCCTGGCTACAGTGTTGCTCAGTGTCTCAACCACTGGACAGTGGTGTGCAGGTAGTGATGCTACTGGTCCTAGACCATGTCCTCCCACTCCCTTGGGGGGCTTCCTTAACAGAGGTGAAGGTGGACTGCCCATGGGAGTAGTGGAGGCTGTTATGCACAGCTGCACAAGGGTAGCTGTGTTGTACAGACTACCTACATTGCCTGTACATAATGGTGCACGACTGGCACCAAGAACTCCCACAGGTCATCATGCAGACCAGATGCTACACTGGCTAACTCAGCTGTGGTTGTATTGGTCTCTGGTCTCTGCCTGTTCCTGTATTAAGCCCTGCACAAATGCTAGGTAGCAGCCATGGAGACATTCAGCTCAGGAGGAGGTCAATAACGATGGTGCACTCGACCACCAGCACACCAATCCCTGAGGCCATCCTCCCACTTAGTGTAACTGGTGGTAACCAATGGTGACTCTGACACTGCTTTCTCAGCTAAAGTGTTGGCCTGATCCTGTCATTGGGTGGCATTCTGGGTCCATGGTGTGACTTGCACCGGCACAGAAGGCATGTCTGTGGAAAGGGGTGGGGGTGTCCATTTCATTAACCAGGTCTACCACTGTTACCATGACCCTCACCTTTGCTAGGATTTGGCTGCCATCATCATTATCAGGGCCATACAGTTCCCCAGCATCAAGCAGGGATGTATCCACAGTGGAGGAACCAGATAATACAGTGCATGTGGAAACAGAACAGCCTTACCCAATATAAGGATGAATTATTCACAGCACCACTCTTGTATAACAAACTCCTGTGGAAAAATATCATTAACATACCTTGAGCAAACTGCCTTTGTACTTGTAATTCCAAAGTTCCCGTAAAAACAATTAAGCCATGATCATAAGTTCTATAACCATGAACCAGATACGTATTGCATGTACTACCACATGTTCAGACATGTCCACCTGCAATATCACCATGGGATATTCAGGGTGTCGTTCACAAATCATCACTGAAGTCCAGCAGTCAGACAGGGATGCCAAGGAATTCCTGTGTGTTTGTATGTGATGACTGTGGTTCTCCGCTTCTGTGCCTATGCAATTATGTCGTTAACCATTCTATGTAGCTGTTCATAAATCTAGTTTTAGCCTCAGACAGTGTTGCTGTCCTCTATAAGGTCCTGTTAGACACACACACACACACACACACACACACACACACACACACACACACACACACACACACACAGAAGGCCTTGTCATATCTCTTGTGCCATAGCATCCACCAGCCGTGCTCATGAAGGGCCTGTAGTAAGATGTTATTCTCTGCCTGGCATAACTTAATCTTCCTGTGATAATCACCTTCAGGCATGACAGTCTGGAATTGCAAACAAATATGCATGTAAGCTGTTGGCAGGTTATATTCAACAAATGGCTCCTTATTGACATGAGACTGAGTCCCTGACATACAGAAAAAAGACAGAAAATGCAAGAGAGGAGCAAATATTGAACATCGCTCATCTCCTTTAAACTTACTTTTTGCAGAGAGGAAAGTCTCCTGCACCTCCTAAAAAGGAAATATCCCAAGAAATGGCAACCTTGGACATAGCATATGTGAGGCCAGATTTTGTGATATGCTGTCTCCATATATCAGTTCTCAGCAAAATGAATCTCAAGATTTCAAAAGGTTACCTTAATATACCCATACTCAGCAACATGTGAAACTGCCCCGTATTGGCAAGATACCTGTTATGTTGCTAAAATGATGGGACCACTGACATGTAAGGGCTGCCTTCCATATGGAGGTGGTATGCATGGTATGTTTCTAGGTGTTGCATTGATACAGGGCAGGGGGAGGGGTCACATTTCCCTGAGCAAGAAACCTTACACATGTGAAGCTGTATCATGTGTTCCATATGTGCATGGACTACAAAGAAAAATTTACTGCCTCCATGTACACTTTGGAAGGTTGCAAGTGTGGTGACATTTATCTGGTTACTCCTCGTGACTATGGAAATGGTACTGGCCAGTAAAGGATTTGACTGCCACTGTCCAAAAACTCCCTGCCAGTGATGTACATCACATTTGTTGTTTATCAGTAGAACTATGTTTATAGATAGAAAAATAGATATATAGATAGAGAGAGATTTGATGGAGAGTTATATAGATAGACAGACAGATAGATAGAGAGATAGATAGAGAGATAGATAGATAGATAGATAGATAGATAGATAGATAGACAGATGATAGATAGATAGATAGATAGATAGATAGATAGATAGATAGATAGATAGATAGATAGGAGATACAGATACAGATGTAGATATATAAAAAGATACTTTGCACACTTAAGTGCTCAATCTACCTTTTCAGGAGACACATTCCAAATATGCAGGGAGATGCCCACCTCTTTCTAGCTGGACAAGAAGGGATGTTGCCACAATTATATACAGTGAACACCGGCAAAGACCAATAAGATGGGGAGGCTACATGTCAGCATCTTGTCTGTGAGTCAGCCAATGTAGGTCACATCTGCCTCCCCATCCTACACCCATGCCAGTGTAGGTCACATCTGCCACCACACCCTATGCCCATGCCAGAGTAGGTCACATCTGCCTGATATAATGCTGCCATCAGTGCTGTATCCCTGGTCTGCCTGCTGGTCCATAGCAAACTACTGTACAGTGGTTGCCAAGCACCTGCTGAATTTTTGTTACCAACAATTACTAGTCTGCCTTTGCTACACCAGAATGACATTATAGGCATGCTGGACTGCATAAATTATAACATTGCAGGTCTTTGACCTTGTCCCATATAGCGTGGCCACAAGGCCATACTCACACCCACCATCCATGGTCTATTATGCCCAACATCACCATCCTGAATGTGTAACCACAACTCTTCCCCACTCTTGGTCACAGGTACACTGCCACTGCACACCTGTACATGTAATATCTAGGGGCATACCTCTCAACTGTCCAGATTTTTTACTCATATTTTTAGTCAGTTTCTCACAAAATTGTGGTTTTCTGGAAAATCAAAGGCAAATCGTTGAGAAATGAAGTCAGAAAATAATGTGAGACATCTGAATTTCAGACTTCATATCATTTAGAAACTTCATTCTAAGGCAATGCATGTTATTCTATCAACTTCCTAAGTTTGTAAGAGCAACATTTAAAAAGTGTCCCTATTATTTGTGGCTTTGTCCAGATTTCTTGCTCTAAGAGGTTGAGAGGTATGTCCAGGGGGTGCATTTGAGATTATATACAGAGTCAGCAGTATCTGCCCTGACACAGTAGCATTCTTTTTTCAAATTTTTATGTTTTTTTTCCCTATCTGTTTATTTTACCACTTTCTGCAGCATCTGCCATGGCCTGCCTTTCCATCAGCTGATGGAGGTTCTCAGCAGATGGCAAAATGGGGTCTTCCCCAGTGGCCTGTGGCAGTCATGTTCTGGAGAGGACTACTTTTATTCCCTCTGGTGATGTTGTCAAGAGGTCACAGTTTATCACCAGGTGGGACTTTAGAACAGGAGATGAGGAAGTACATGGACTGTTGTCTTGAAGCCTGAATTGCTGCCTGGAGAGGGTCCTTCTGTGGTTTACAGAGCTGCACCACTGTGTGGCATTGCTATTTCCACCTTGACACCTTTGGAGATGGGGCCCACTGGGGAGGACATTTACAGTGATGACTGACCTCTTCCTGGATCTTGTCAGGCAATGATGTCAAGTAGGTTACCTACTCTAGCCCCCATCCTGGTGTTCCTCTTCCTTGTATGTCACCTCCCTCCCCTGTTTGCTCTCTAATCCTCACCACCACCACTTGTTCTCCCTCTGTCTGCATGCCATTATATCTATTGTCAACCCCCCCTTTGTGTCAGCACCTCCCCATTGTTCCTTGTATTTTATGTTTTATTATGTATCGCTAATTCCATGCTTCTACCTTTTTTCCATCCTTCCCCATCTACCCTTCTTAAAAAAAAAAAAGACAAACAGGAATTGGTCCCAAAAGATATATCCTTCCTCCCTTCCCCAATCATTCTCTTTTCTTCCCTGTGTCTTTCCAATCACCCATCCATCCATGCAGCTATTCATCTATATTCAGCACCTACTTTATTCAAATCAGTGTCATGGAAGGCCACCAAAGTGTATTCCAGCAAGCAGTAGGTATTAGGCAGGAAACGATCCTGGAAGGTGCACCAAACACTAATCCATTACAAGACATGCATGCTCACAGCACACACAAGAAATTCTGAGTATTGTTGACTTAGCTACCCATATAGCTTTAGGATGAGGGGACACAAGAGCAGAGCTTAAAGGTGAAATCTCAAATTATTTTAGGTATAAACTTATAAATATGATAAACTCATCACATTTAAGATCAGATATTAACTTTGTGTATTACATTAGTTCTGCGCTATAGGTTGGCACATTTGTGGTGCATGTGTTTAAAGGTATTTGATGAAAGTACTTTACACTTAAATCATGGCTGAAGTGTGACCTCACTAGCCTACAGTATGCACATTATTTCTCATTTGGAAGTGGGCCAAAGCTTTGTTGTTCCAGTGGATTTGCCTGTGGGAGAATTTACATGCCAGGGAGGAAGATGGGTGGGAGGAGCTGGCTAGAAAGTGCAGACGCTGGCCAACCCCAAGGGCTTGGAGCCATAGGCAGATGGTTGGATCCTTGCAAGCTTTGTCGTTTTGCAGGCAGGATGGGTGAGCCACGCCTGAGATCTTCTGATGTTTGGTTTTGCAAACCCCCTTTTTTCACTACTTGTGTTGCAAATTTCTGCCATATGAGTTGAACTGTTGAATTCCATAAATATTTTGGGCGGCTGATTCATTTTACAAGAACTGATCCTGATTCTATTGACCTGACTGACTTCCCTCCAAGGACTGCCCTTTGCTTACATCTGGGGATTTGATGTTCTCATGATTTGATATCTTGGAATCAGATGACACTGATTTGGCAGTTTGTTTCAATTATCATTTTGTTCTAATTAGCATTCATCTGAAGTTGGTACAATGTGTAATAACTTGGAGTTTCATGATCCTGATTTACATAATGCATGGCTACAGACATTAAACTGCATCTTAATGTGTGTGTGTGTGTGTGTGTGTCAATGAATCAGCAGAATTTTCTCAACGTAATGTTAACTAGCAATAATTTCGAATAAGTGAAAAACTGAATCATGTGTATAGTAAGCTATAGGCTAGAGGCTAGCCTTACAAGTACACATGGACAAATTATCTCAAACTCCACTGTAATAAAGTTACAATGAATGGTTAAAGATCTCATGGGAAAATCAGTGTCACATCCTAAAATTAAAATTCAGTGCTGCCAACTAAGGAAACTAGCAAGACTACCATTTCGTTATTTTTCCTAATTAACGAACATGTAATGGTAAAGACTTGTATAATTTCATACTATATTGTAATAAAAACTGCAGGGCTCCATGTACACCTTCCACATTGCAGACCGCTGGCATAGATTCATGGATTTAGCACAGCTTATTGACACTGGGTCAGTTTATTTAATATTTGTCCTCAAATCTGATGCATGTTAGCCTCACCCAAAACAACTATTATAGATAGCACTTCTCTATTATATATATATTTTTTTTTTTTTTTTTTTTTGCCAACTCCATGATCTGTTTACTATTCTGGCTTCTTCTCTCTCTTCTGAGGTGCCATAGTCATAAATTAGTTAGTTACACAAGAAGCTTGTAAGAGTCTGTTCTTATCCCATCAGTTCAAGATTTTCACCCACTTTTTGTAGTGAGAGGGTGTAAGGAACATATAGAGATTCCCACATACATCTGTTCTTTTTGCCATCTACTGACCAGACTACCCCCTCTACACACACACACACACACACACACACACACACACACACACACACACACACACACACTACATGCATTCCTCCATGAGCCAGTATGTCAACAAAGACTAGTCTCTAGCTGGCACTACTAAAAGGAAGTTTCAGGTCCCCACACGTCTATCACTTACCTCAAGCTTCCAGTAACACAGATGGTTCCTCTCCAACTATGCCAACGGTCAGTCCATTGTTTATTTTTTTCATGAATGTGTATGCATGATGTAAGGTTCATTTTCAAAGGTCCCATATTAACATTTACAGAACAAACAGTCTAGTCAATGTACAGTGAACTTCAAGTTTTAGAGCATGCAGAGTTCTGCAGACTTCATCTCTGCCATGATTTAGGAAGTGGGGAGGCTTTCTGAAATGGTCAACAACAATGGTGCCAGTTATGTAATAGAAGACATTTCTAAAGTTTAGTATGTATGCCTAAGGTGGTTAGGTTCATAGATTCACAGGGAGTTACTAGATATGCAGTCGGGAAGACCATTAAGAGGTCTAGCCCAAATTCCCAATTTCCCCAAAGCACTGGCTGGTTAAGTGACTTGCTCACATTCACACAGTACGCAAACAATGGGGAAAGATTTCAATTCTGTACCCTTGTAGCAGACAACTTAACAAGTCAGAGCTTTAGTCCTTTGTCCTTACTGTCAGTGATGGAATGAATGTCAGACACTAGCTGTTATTCACCATAAAGAACTAAAAGTCCTAAAAGAAGCGCTTCAAGAGAAAAGATGCACAGGTTGAAAGGAGCACAATTTTAAAGGTGAAGGGAACAGGTGACAAAGAAGTAATGTGAAGAAATACTTTTTCACAGAAAGGATGAATGATGCATGAACAGCCTTTCTGAGGAGATTCTGAAACTGAAAATGTTAACAGGATTCATGAAATATGTGAGACAGACAAAATATTGCTAATGAGCTGTCAGAAGGAAGAGACAATTTGCTTAACAAGGAGTTATAATATTTTCATTTAATGGTAAAATGGGCAGAAAAGTAAGCAATACAATCCTTTTCTGACATCAAATGCCTTTGTATATAAACTAAAAACAAAAGAAGCAGATAAGATGGATCAATGCACATTGTGATACTGGGAAATTATAACAAATATTCAAAACTACCAAATAAGATTAACTGGTTTCTAGTATAGAGCTGTTAAATCATGGGATTATAGGAGAATGCTAGGCTAATGACCCTGAAGGACCTTTTTAAGCATAGACATACCTCCAAGAAATGAGAATGCTATTGGTCCCTTAGGTTTCGTAGGGGGTATACAAATTTAGGTATGAGTGGTCAAGCATTTGCAAGTTTCTTCTCTCTAATAGAGGAATAGGTACCAAATCTGGGATAAATGTATGATTCCCAATCCACTGATCCAAGTTTCACTTGAATAAGGGGAAGAAAGAACTTTGCTTTGCATGGGTGGGAAGCACATTTTGGAGAAAGGGTAGCCTCTGAGATGCATAACTGCCCAACCAGCATGCCTTATTTATGTTGCAGACAAGGTTTAGGTCCCTGGATCGAGTGTTTCTGATGCTGTTTGTTTTGCGGATGTGCAACATGTCCATTAAGGCTGGATCAATGCTTTGTAGGCTAGTCAGAGGTCACCTCTCAGCAGCCTGTAAGAGACCAAGTACAAGGACAACACTTTGAGGCAGTCCACATAACACTTGATTTCTAAACCATGTATTCCTTTTGTGAGGAACCTGTGTGGATGCTCCATTTGTTGTATAAGCCTGGTTGAGTATATGCTGAACAGGGCATTGTACTCAATGACTGGTCTCATGAAGGTAGAGTACAATGGAACAATGGGATCATTTGGCCTGGATGCCATATCCTTGCTTATAAGTTGTGCAACACAGAATGATTTACTACTGCAGATACACGATAGCCAAAGGCCAAGTCACTCGCTACATGTGCTCCCAAATCCCTGAACACTGGGTCTTCTTTTAGGGCGTATTATCAATGTAATAATTTGGGGGGGCTGTCTTACCGAAAGATACCGTACCATTATGTAGTATCTTTCAGTAAGACAGCCACCATCCTTTCACCACCTCAATCTTAATGTATCTCTAACACTATTCCCCTGCCTTTTCTACCTCTTCCCAACCACTGTTAATTCTTACAGTCTCAAAACAACCTACCTGTCTAGTCTGTCTCCTATACTTTACCTCCCCTACATCTCCTACTAGCCATTCTTACTTTCCTTTCTTGTTTCCAAACTGCTATACAACTAGATCCTACCCACTTTAAATAAGCATCTACCTAACTATTAACTCATTTTGCTCTAAGCAGCTTAAATAATATTGTAACTAGTCACATTTTCTTCTGCTAATTGTTTAAAACCTTGTTTGTAACAACTCACATACTTGTCTGCCAATTGTTAATACTCTGTATAATTGAATTGCCTGAGGAGCTTTTTTTCTCTCCAGGTCTCTGCTTGTAAGATCCTATAGCTGATTGTTACTACTATGTTACTAAAATTTAATAAATTGTTTTCTAGTCCTGAGGATCTTTTCTCCCCGGGTCTCTGCTGAAAATGAGCCAAAAGCTCAGCCAGACTAACCAGGTTAACAAATGTAAAATAAATAAATAAATAAATAAAATAAACCCCACAAATAAGAAAAAAACATTGTTGTTGTTTTCTTTGGTGGGGGGGGGGGTTGAGCTGATGCCTAGAAGAACAGTTAGTGCTAGAAGTATTTCAGAAGTGAATGGGGGTCTGACAAGGGCAATAGTGGGGGTTACATTGGTGGAATAGGAGGAGGAACATGAGGAAGCAAAGATAAGAGGGGCAGTTTCTGTTTTTTTTTTTGTTTGTTTGTTTTTTTGTACTAAGATCCGGAGAGTGGTAATGCAGGTAATGGTATTCTGATTAGAACAAGGATTGTTAAAAACATTAGGACAGTATTTGTAGTAAGATGGTGCTGTGACTTGCTAATGGCAGATACTGTACAAAAAGGAGGTAGCACCATGTGTCTTAAAGGCCAGCTCTGAAGACTTTATAATGGGCCAAAGTGAAGGGGGGGTATCACCTAAGGTATATCTTTCTGTTCACTAGTCAGAATTTGAGTCCTGCTGTTTAAATTTCCATAGTTTAATTTTAGAGTATGACTCTGATGTGTTCTAGACTGCGGTGGTGGTGCTGCGGTAGCGTTGTCGCCTCACAGTAAGACGTTGTCCTGTTCGATTCTCAGCTAGAGCGTCTTCTATGTGGAGACATGCGTGAATGGGCGTACCTTCGTTGAAGGTTGTGCAACAGGGCCGGCAACTCGGCACGTAAAAATCTACTGCCAATCATTAGCGGACTGGAGTTACACTGTGGCGGCCCCTAACCGGGAAAAGCCGAAAGACTCAACAACTCTGATGTGTTCTAGACCATGTATAACCATGATGGTACATTTTAGGGAATGGGAAACTGTTGCTACGTTTTAGGGAATCGAAACTGTTGCATGTCTGTAGTAGTACCTGAAATATTTCATGCAAGTAGAATACGTTAGGCATATATTATATAGTATTCAACCACAGAAGAAAGACAACATAACTATCACTCCCCCCTTCTAGAGAAGTCATAGATTACTTTAATCTAATCTGGGCACTTCCTTCACACTTTTATTTTTTTGTGAAGGATTCTTCTTGTCTGTATATGATAAACCATCCAGAGGACAGTTTGCTGAACTCTTGCTTTAAAGGAATATAATAAATAACATGTTCATTTATTTATCAGTGGTCTTCAGACTTTCTGACACATTTCCAAGTCTGCACTGGGAAACGCAAGCTTCAGCTTTAGTTCTGCTTCACCTTGTCATCCATCTAAAACTAAATGCAAAGACTTATCCAAACATTTAATGCAGTGTTAGCACATCTTTATAAAGTATATACTAGCATGCACTTGCCTACACTGAGCTCTTGTTTGGGCATGTGGAGTTGTACAAAAAAAGATTTGTATTACTTACACAAAGTAGAGTCATATTACTAAATCAGTTTTATAGAGTATTTGGTTGTAACACTGAGCCATATTCCAAAGGGCATGCTCTCAGTATAAGTGACATACTCTGGTCTAAGGCCTGTCTGTAAAGCAGGCAGTGTAAAATCACTTACACTGAGAGCATGTCCTTTGGAATTAGGGCAGGCTTACACTGGAGTAAGTCATTTACAGTGAGAGCAAGCCTTCTAGAATCTGGCCCACTTTTTTTCAAATCACTGAAGAGTAGAACCCATACCTCTCAAGTTCTTAGTGCAAGAAATCTAGACAAAGGCTAAAATATTGGAGGAACAAAGGCTCAATAATAGCGACAGATTTTAAATATTGCTCCTATAAAATTAGAACATTGCTAGAATAATAGGATTTGTATCAGCATGCATGTTCTGAAGGATATGAAGTCTGAAACTCAAATGTATGCCATTATTTAGTGACTTCAATCCTCAGTGATATATCAGACAAACCACACTTTTTATGAGACAGACCAAAAATATGAGGCAAAAATCTGGACATTCGAGAGGTATGGTAGAACCCAAGAGAGTTACTTGCTTTTTTTTCTTTTTGGTGACAGATGTAAAATACTGAGTTCTGCAATCTGAGTATTTTTCAAAGTTAAGCAGGTAACAAAATATGTTTGACTTCTTAGTTGGAGAATTGGTGAGGCCACATTAAGCATGTGCAATAACCGTCTGTATTTGTCTTTGAGAGCTAACATAAGTACCATAAGTGCAATAACAGTAAGTCCTATCTCATTTCAAAATGCTTGCATAATAAAACACCAGTTTGTGAGATAATCTGTTATAATACATTAATAGAATCTCACATGCTTCCCCTACGTTTCATTGAATTTCAATGATGAATTAAACAAACTAATTAAAGCTTCAACTTTTTTGAAAAAAGCATTTTTTAATTGCGGCAAGCAGTCATCACCCTTCTTATTGAAATATAACTCCACAGTTGCATCATTATATGTACATGGAAGCATAACCTTCCATTGGAATGACAACTTCTCGATCCTACAACAACTGGCATCTACTCAGAAAAATACCCAAACATCAATTGCACCACATTCCCTTCTAACTGTATATACCAACTCCAAGATCACACTACAGTGGAGAAAAGGGCTTTCCCAACTCCTCACTGTGTCACGATCTTGTACTGGCAAAGCTGTTATATTTCTATCAGCTGATATTTGATCAGTGGAACTAGCTCTGCCAGATGTCAACAAATCTCTGCAAAACATAAAGCACTAAACAGGTAAAAATACTGACAGATCAAAATAACGTCAAAACACTGATATCAACACATAGACAAGCATTAATCCTAACACCTAGAAATACCTAAACTCACAGTACTGACAATTAACACAAACCACAGAAACCTCACATAAACTCCTCACAAAACGAAAACATCCAGTCTTGTTTTGTCATCTGTTTAATAAAAAATATATAACAAAACAAATAAAAAATTCCCAAAAACCTAACCATGCTATAAGGCACAGTTTGTTTGTATTGTGTCTGAAGAGCAGCAATGTTGCAGAAAGGGTATTTTCTAAGGTAAGGTGCAGGGTAAGGGTTAGGGTTACAGTTACCAGGCACTAGTAAGGTAGGCAGAGAGACTTAGCTCCCATCACCGCACCACCTTATCAATGTGCAATAACCCTAAACCTAACCTTATTGCCTTTCCCCTAACCCTAACCCTGCACTTTACTTCAGAAAACCCTTTCTGTAACACTAGCATTACACAAGACAGTTTCAGACACATGCATCAACATGCACGTACAACACTAAAGCTATTCCCTTACTTAGGCCTCACTCTAAACCTATCAACTCACACAATCACACACCAATCCACTTACCTATGTTTAAAAAATTAGCTGTTGACAAAAGGAACTATCAGGAAAATGAGCTGTCAATATTCTGATACTGCAGTTCACACTGTCAACATAATGAATTGTCCATATAATGAACTGCAAAAAAAAAAAAAAATATATATATATATATATATATATATATATATATATATATATATATATACACACAGAGAGAGAGATGCACACACACATAACATATAAAACAAACTAAAGGGCCAAAAGAGTTATACAGACAAACCATTCAGTAAAAACTGCAAGAAAAACTCAGCCAAAAACTCTTCTATGTATGTGATGAACCCAGAGGACTCCAGTTTACTATAGTGCAGATTCCTATGCAGAATTAAAAATTAATAAAATAAAAATGATGTTCTTGAAGTTTGCTTTAAATCAAAGAATAGGTGACTGCATGCATCTTGGGGAAAGATGCAAACCTTGATCCACTTTGATTTCCTTCAAAGAAGCTGCAATTCACCCAAGTGCAATCGCTCGGCAATTTGGCCACCGAATTTAGCATTCTCATTTCCAGGACAGAAACTGCAGCCAAACACTAAGAACGCATGCTGTGCTGAGAAATGATTGTTTAAAGCTGAACATTTAAATCTGCAGTTTGCGGTTTTAAATGGGTTTTGTAGTGTTTTAAGTGCATCTGAAAATGCGTAGTGATGCTAACGGAGATCTGTTTAAGATGTAATGTGCATTTCAGCACAGGGTGGATGGTGGTGTTACCACTGAAGATGTGAAACAAAGTATATGTAAAGTGGCTACTGTGTATATGTAGGCAGTGGCAGTGGGTTCTGTCTGCATTGTTTCTGAATGGAAATAGAATATGACAGACACACCAAATGAGTAAGAGATTCAGAATAAATGCAACCCAATTTCTGTAAAAGTAAACAGAGTGTGAATTTGTTTGGTTTTTCAAAGTAGAGTCACCCATTATAATAGTAACAGTTCTCCTACAAGTAATGCAGATAAATGTTTATTAAAATACCTTTAAAAGTCTTGACTTCTGCAAATATTTGGTTCTAAAGCCCACAAGGCTGTCATTAAATACAAAGCGCTGCAGCTAATGCGTTAGAGAGTGTGACTTATATAGTATGCTACATGTTTGCTGGGTCACTGGTCGATAATGTTCATAGGATCATGTGATCATAGGAGGTTACTAGGCTATTGGCCCTGAGGCCCTCATAAGCCTAGCCAATAGTTTACCCATGTTTAGACAAGTCAGCACCCAAAGCCCCTGTCCAGCAGGGACACAGGTGGAATCCCAGGGCTGTATTTTTTGTTTCCCATCCAGGTATCCAGGTTGGGTTTAAAAAGGGATAATGGGGTACTCTGCCTGATGTGGAGAGGGAGTCTATTCCACAGATGGGGGAGTCTCTTGGACACAAATCTGTCCCGCCAACAAGTCCTACTGATATCACAAACCAGGTTGAGGTTGCACGTACAGGTTGCTTGAGTGAAACTTGACTGATGGATATGTAGCAGTCCCATCAAGGCTGGGTCTGAGCTTGCTTTGTATGCTAGACAGAGGTCACCTCTGAGGAGTCTGTATGAAACTGAGTAGAGGGACAGGGCTTTTAGCCTATTTGTCTAGAGTAGATGTTTGAGTCCCTGGATTCTCCTAGTGAGGAACCTCTGCGGTCTCCAGCTGCTGCAAGTGCTTTGAAAGGTACATGCTGAACGGAGCATTGTACTTAATAACTGGCCTTATAAGGGAAGAATACAGGGACGTTATGACTACTTTGTCCCTGGATGAGATACCCTTACTTATGAGGTGGGCCATGTAGAAAGCTTTCCATACAATGGAAGCAACATGGTGGTCAGAAGTCAGGTTGCTATTAACCTGGGTGCCCAAATCCCACATGACTGATTGTATGCATAGAACGTTGTTATTAATCTGATAATATGTGGTGACATCACTCTCCCCAAAGGGGATGATGATGTATTTTTTGGCATTCAGCTTGAGGCCATGTTTCTGGCACCAGTAATTTGTTTGAGTGAGACTCTCTTGGAGGAGGTCCGCATCACTTGGGGAATTGATGACCATGCCCAGCTTGCAGTTATCTGCAAACATGGTCAGCCATAGCCCACTGATTGTGGCCTGCACCTCAGAGAAGTATACCCCAAATAACAAAGGCCCCAAGACCAATCCCTGAAGCCGGTTGTTACGGGTCTACTGCTTGAGGTAGCCTCCCCTATTTTGATTATGTGGATTCTATCAGTGAGCCAGTTTGCTACGCATCTGGTAACATATGGATTGATGCCTACTTGAGAGAGTTTATCTATTGTGCCCAAGTGGAGAATAGTGTTGAAGGCTTTGGCCAGGTCAAGGTAGGCAGTGTGCACTGTTTTCCCCCCATCCATGACTTTGGTGACTGACTCAAAGAAGTCAACCAGATTCAACAGACATCACCTCCCTTTGACAAAGCCAAGCTGTGTGGGGTCAAGTGTTTGGAGATTGCCAATTTCCCAGTTAATGAGGTCCATGATAATCTATTCCATGGTCTTGCAGCTAGTTAGGCTGATGGGTCTATAATTTTCCAGATCGGTGGACGCTCCACCTTTGTGTAAAGGAATGACAGTGTCTGTCCTCCACTTGGATGGGACAAAGCTGATACTCAGACTCTGGTTAAATAGGGTGCCTAATGGTGCCACAAGTTCATGCCTGAGTTCATATAGGATGCAGCCTGGGATGTTATTGGGTCCCATGTAAGCTGTGTTTTTTTACCTTTGACAGGGCAGTGATGACCTGTTCCCTGGAGATAAGGGGAGGGGGACAGGTACCGGTGATGTCCTGATTTACTGATGGGGGACAGAGGGGTGATGTTTTTGCTGAATCTGTCAGCCAGTATGTTGGCTATATCTACAGCATTTGTGTATGTGGTGTCCTTGACCACCAGTTCTGAACGAATCTAGGTGCTTCCTTTGAGATTGCGGACATATGTGAAGAAGGCCTTATGATTGTCTCTAGTAGATGTGGCCAATTTGGACTTGAAGTTGGCTTTAGAGGATTTCACTAGTGTTCTTATTTGCTTGTTTAGGCTAAGGAGAGACTGCTTCCAATTGGGCACCTGCTCCTTCTTGGTCCTGGACAGCAATTTTTTCCTTTTGTTATATAGTTTATTTATTGCAGATGTCCACCAGACAGATTTACTCTTCCTTGCAGAGGATGATTTTTGTCCTGTCGGGTATTCCTGATTCCAGGCATCTATATAAATGCTTATATAGTACTTTGGTGTAGATTTGGACAATGGTGTCAGTTCCTACAGAGGGGGAGGGGGCTCTCAAGCTGTTTATACCATCCCTTAGGAGGTTGCAATCAGCTTTGGAGAAGTGTTTTTGTTTGACCCTATCCTGGGGGGGGGGGGTTCAGGGGAGATGGTGACTTTGAAAGTGACCACTTTATGGTCCGATCTTACCAGGGAGGATGATGTCATAGGGGTGCTGCAGTGGTTATTCATGTTGGTTAATACCAAGTCCAAGATATTGTCACCTCTTGTGGGGGTATCGACTATCTGTTCCAAGGCATTTGCACTGATAAAATCAAGGAATCTCTGAGCATTTGTGTCCTGGCATGAGTAGTTTTTCCAGTCTACGATTGGATAGTTAAAGTCTCCCAGGATCAAGGTAAAGGGTTGAATCCTGATAGATTCAAAGAGGTCCAGATATGTGAAGTGGGCATCTTGAGCCAAATTTGGGGGCCTGTAGCTAGCTATAATTTGAATAGGGGTCTTGTCAACGGTCTCCTGTGTGTCATACTGTTTGACCAGCCTGGAGGTGTGTGTGTGTGTCTTTAATATATATTGAAATTCTGCCTCCTTCAGCTTTGCTGCACACAGTTTGGGGTCTGAATATATGATAGGACGAGTAACCAGGTAATGCTGTAGGGCTCTCTGCAGCTTTGAACCAGGTTTCTGTGACTGCACAAATGTCAGTATCTTCCAGGGTAAGAATGCTTGTAATGAGTGCAGTTTCATGTTTAGACTCCTAGCATTTAGCAGCATGACCTTTAATTTGCGTTTTAGTTGAAATTTTTAGGTTGGTAATATTGACCTCATGACTTTTCCTAAAAAAAAGACACTATGGGGGAGGCAAGAGCCTTGACAGAAGCTTGAAGTCCAGGTGAGACAGATGCAGGTCATCTCCAGCAAAGCATCGTGGTCTGTTGATCATATCTTCCCAGGCTGTCAGGTACTGGATCAACCTAAATCTCGACTTTCAAAATACCGATCCCAGAAAGTAGAGATTTTGGAATCTCTAAATTAAAAAGTAAACAAATAAAAAGAAAAACAAAAAACAGCTAAAATAATGTTTTTGCAGTGCCCCCCCTGCACCCCACACACCTCCCTACTTAAATATACCAACTCCAAGATCATGCTACACTGAAGAGAATGGTAATGCTCCTGTTCCGCTTACCATTCTCTTCATTGTAGCGCGATCTCAGAGTTGGTATATTAAAGTAAGGGTGAAAATGAATACAGGCTTACCCTGGAAAAATATTATTTTAGCTGGGTTTTTTTTTGGTTCACTTTTCACTTTTGAGATTCCAAAATTTTGATGTTTTGAGTTCGGTATCTCAAAACTCGAGATTTTGGTATTTCGAAATTAAAAAGTGGACCTATATGTGTGTGTATATATATATATATATATATATATATATATATATATATATATATATATATATATATATATATATGCAGGTAATATATATATATATATAGTATGTGTGTATATATATATATATATATATATATATATATATATATATATATATATATATATATATCTTAGGGAAATAGTTAAACAGGTTAACAGCTTCAAGTATCTGGGAGGGGTGGCTGAGGAGATGGGAAGTCTGAATAAGACGGTAAAAAACTGGAATCAGAGGGGCACAAAGGTACGTCAAACAAAATGCCAAAGAATCTGAAAAGCAATGTGGACAAAACAGTGATGCAAACAGTAGTACAGTACGGTACAGAGACATGAGCAGTAAAGGCAAAGGAGTTGAGGCGACTAGAAGTGACAGAGATTAAGTGCCTGAGATGGGTTATAGGATGAACACTGTAGAAGAGATAAAGATATGCTGACATCAGAGCAGAAGCCAACGCATCTCGAATAGCAGAAAACAGTTTATGGGGGGTTTGGGCACATGTGAAGGAAAGCAAAAGACAATTTAGTGAAGAGGATTTAAAAGATACTGGAAGAAGGCAAGAGAAAATGAAAATGTCCTTCAAAGAGATAAATGGATTGCATGACAGAAGGCCCACACAGCAGTTCGACATGGCTCTTGAAGAAGGCCGGAGAGCAGCACTGAATCAAGAGAAGTGCTGACAGTTCACACGACTCCCTGACCCCACGTAGAAAAACAGGGAAAGGGTAGTTAATGATGATGATTTACACTATCCTATCTATACTGTCCTACGTCTATTGTCATGTACCATATGGAATTTCCATTCCATAGTTTGCTCTTTCATCTCTTTATGATTGCTTCTGTTGTTGTCTACCTGCATTGTATTGTGTAGAAATCTACACCCTGGCTGAACCTGAAATTGGTCTTAGTGGATCAGTATTCTAATATAGTTAAAAAAACAAAGTAACTAATTATTTAATTAATTTCTGCCCAGGATTTTCGGGAGTGCATGAAATTATCTTTCAGGCAATAAAGATGTTTGTTACAGTACTTTATAACAAAAGCAGCCCTCTCCTCTTACTTCCCAACACTCAGACTTGAGAGAGATGCACTTATATATCCAAACTGGAAGCCACACACTCTCCAGCTAAGACCAGACTAGCTGGTCAAGAGGAGAAGGTCAACACTTGCACCACACTACATGGAACACATCACCTTCCAGATCACACACCAGCACTGCCTTCACATAAAAACACAAACCACACACCCACTTTTGCGGAGGCTCTCAATAAAAATCTACCCAAACAGCAGAGACCTCCAAGGCAGAAACGCACTCGACCACCACAACACAACACTAATCACGAGACACATAACTCTCCTAAACTGTGTGCCACTCAGCCAAAGCCCCTATGCCAAAACAGCACGCCCAACACACTAGTCATATGTGACTCGATAGTGAGGCACACTGATGCCTCACTCAGTAGGTTGAATAAAGAGAAAGTAACAGTCAGCTGCCTGTCAGGTGCCAGGATCTGCCACATAACACACGCACTCAGGTCCTTCAACAACAGGTACAAATATGAGTTGGGTGTGAATGACCTGAGATGTACCTCCCTAGATTACATGAAAGGAGACATGGAGGAGCTCTCAGATTATGCAGACCAGGCGGGTATAATCCTAGCCCTGAGCAGCATCCTACCATCACCCAGAATGATACCACAGTGCAAGCAGAAAATTATTGATTTCAACAATTGGCTAAGTTTCTGATGTCACTGTAAGAGGATCCAGTATCTGTCTGCCTCAAATGACATGACTGACAGACCTCGATGCTTTGCCAGAGATGGCCTGCATCTGTCTCCCCTGGGCTTCTGGATACTGGCTAAGGCTCTTGCCACCCCTATAGTGCCTTTCTTAGGCAGTGTTCCAAAAGCCAAATTACCACCATAAGAGCTACAAACAAATGTAATCTGAGGGACATGTTGCTCAATGATAGAAGTCTAAATCTCAAAATGCACTCGCTCGAAGCACTCCTTAAAATGAAGAACATCAACATTTGTGCTGTAACAGAGACCTGGTTCAAGGCAACAAAAAGCACCACAGCACTACCAGGCTATAACTCTTTCCACACCTTTCGGCCCCAGAACTTGGACCAAAGACTCACACTCCACGTTCCTAAGCAACCTGGAGAATATTAGGGTCCAAATTAACACTCTCATACTAGGCAACTTCAACTACCCCTCCATTAACTGGGAAAACTACTCATGTACCAATACACTTGCCCAATGTTTCCTGGAGTTCATTAATTCCAATGCCCTGGACCAGTTCATTCTTACCCCCACTAGAGGTAGCAACATCCTTGACCTGGTCATTACTAACATGGGCGACCGTTGCTCTACACTGATAGTCAGCTCCTCCCTGGTTAGATCTGGCCACAAACTAATCACCTTGGAAATCCACATCCCTCCCACCCCACCCCCACCTCTGCAAAGGTAGCCACCATGAAAAACTTCTCCAAAGCTAACTTTGGGCTCCAAAAAACAGAGGTGGCTAACTTCACGGCACCCATGCAAATGGAGAATAGCTGCATGACTGCCGAATCATACACCAACTCACTGTACGAACATGTACACAAATGCATGGATCTCGCCATACCCAATAGAACCAAGACGCTCTCCTCCAAAAAAAGGAAGCCAATCTGGTTTTCCCGTGCCATAAACAAACTCTACAACAGAAGGAGGAAACTGATGCAGAATAAGATGAAGTCCCAAGATTGGAAAAACTTCCTTATCGGCCTCAACAAAAAGTTGAGATCCCTCATCAAATCCTCTAAAGCTAGCTATGAAAACAGAATTGCAGCAGACAGTAAAGACAACCACAAGACCTTCTATAGTTATGTAAAGAATCTACATGGCAATACCCAGATTTGCTCTGAGCTACTGCACAATGGTACCTCCTATACAGAGCAAAGAGATATTGCCAATATACTGGACAACAGATTCAATGCCAACTTTACCCCTCCCCCCCAAAGGACCAATCAAAATACCAGTAGATTGCCAGGCACCCAGTATTACTGCTGTACAGGTTAAAACAGCACTGTCCAAGGCCAAGAATACAGCTTCTATGGGACCTGACAATATCTCTGGCTGTGTTCTACATGAACTACAGAGTGAACTGGCACCTAACCTGTGTGCCCTGTTCAATCACAGCCTCACCGCAGGCTTTGTCCCTACCAAATAGCGCACTGCTACACTCATCCTTCTCCACAAAGGAGGAATGACTACAGACCCTGGGAACTATCGACCCATTAGCCTGACGAGTCTGATATGCAAAGCTATGAAACGCATCATCGTGGACCTAATAAACAAGGATATAGGGAATCTCCAAACTCTGAATCCTACACAGTTTGGTTCTGTGAAGGGTAGATCATGCCTGCTCAACTTGGTCGACTTCTTTGAGTCAGTCACCAGAGCTGTGGATGAAGGCAAGGTGGTTCATACAGCCTACCTTGATCTGGCCAAGGTCTTTGATACCATTCCCCACTCAGGAATCATAGAAAAACTCACTAAGCTAGGCATCAACCCCTATATCACTAGGTGGGTTGCAAACTGGCTCACAGATAGAACCCACTGTGTGAAAGTAGCTAACTCCAAGTCAGACTGCCGACTAGCCACTAGTGGTCCCACAGGGTTCGGTCCTGGGTCCTCTCCTGTTTGGTATCTACTTCTCTGAAGTCCAGGCCAACATGAAGGGACTCTGGCTCACAAAATTCGCAGACGATTGCAAGTTGGGAGCTATTATTAACTCCCCAAGTGATGTTGACATCCTACAGAATGGCCTCACTGAGATCAACGACTGATGTCAGAACCATGGCCTTAAGCTCAACGCCAAAAAATGTGTCGTTATCCCCTTTGGGAAAAACCCAGTTCCCATGAATTAACACATTGATGGTAGTCCACTGAAGGCAGAAGGCGTTATAAGAGATCTGGGGACACAGGCTGGCAGCAACCTCTCTTTTGATCACCACATTCCCACTGTGGTCAGAAAGTCCTTCTATGTGGCACATCTCATTACTAAGGGTTTTGCATCCAGGAAGAAAGAGGTCATTGTCTCCCTCTACTTTTCCCTCATTAGGCCAATCATCGAGTACAATGCCCCAGTTGGCAAGTACCTCACTAGACACCTGCAACAACTGGAGAGGCCTCAAAAGTACCTCACAAAGAGCATCCTAGGCCTTAAACACTTCTCCTGTATGGACAAACACAAAAACACTCCAACTATTCTCTGTCTCATATCGCCTACTTAGAGGCGATCTCTGCTTGACTTACAAAGCCATGTCTGACCCAGCTCTGTTAGAAATGCTACATCTAAAGAAATCCCAATCCATCTGCACCACATGCTCCAGAGACCTCAACCTCATTACCACAATTAACAGAATGTACTGGAGGGACAGGTTCATAACCCAGAGACTGCCCATGCTATGAATAGAATTCCCATACATGTCAAGCAGAGCATTTCACTGACCCTCTTCAACAGAAATCTTGATGAGTGGAAGGGAAATAGAAAATTCACTCTGGGGATAACTCCAGTGGCTCTACTCGACAGAGGCACTGGGAACTAAGGTCAGGTGTCACGATGCCAGGGTAATCCTATGGCTAGGCTTGTAAAGGCCCCAGGGCCATTAGCGTAGTACACACCTATGAATCTATGAACCTATGAAACCACAATGGATTTTTTTTTTGTAAAATCTAACAGTATGAAACGTTTTCTGCTTTTCCCCTTTTCCCCTAAACGTCACAAAATGAACTTGGTCCTCCACAAGTAAGAACACCATTTTATTCAGAAGTCAGGAAGTAACACTCTTGGCATTCTCATTTCTTTCCATTTTGGTGAACACACAGTTCATGTTTCTTTATTTCTTTCTTTCTTTAACTTATTCACTCCAGTGGAGCTCAGGAGGTTTCCACTGTAACTTCCAATGGGCGGAGCCTAAGCCTTTTGACAGAATCAAATTATGTCCCCACATTTCAAACAAATGTTCATATTTTTGGAACCATAGGGGTTATGAAAGAAGTATAAATGGCAAACTCTTCAGCACACGCCATTTTTATAATGGTATTATTCTTTAGGTTCTAGGTCTTAAACCAAATTTTATATGTCACAGTAAACACAGTAACTATTACATTTGCAATATTTTGTAAACAACTTACAATATCTCAGCAACCACTCAAGCTAGACATACTATCAGCAGCATTTTATTCATCTAGCTGAGAGCTTTCATGTGAGGCTAAGGAGTTCTGTCTGTGTTTCTTGGTTGTTGAGATACTTA
Source organism: Protopterus annectens (assembly GCF_019279795.1). Classification (NCBI taxonomy): domain Eukaryota; kingdom Metazoa; phylum Chordata; order Ceratodontiformes; family Protopteridae; genus Protopterus; species Protopterus annectens. Next base: position 1,632,680,546 of record NC_056744.1, on the reverse strand, counting down.
GAAAAATTTGAAAATTATATCTATATAAATTAATTTCACAAAAACAAAGAGTTATTATCTATTTATCTGCACTAGCTAGAGGTCAAATATTAATGAAATTGCATTTGTCATTGTGTAAGCTTTAAGATAAATCTTTTAAAACCCTGTACATAGCATGGTTTTGAAATTACTAATGAAAATATGAACAAGCAATATTTGACACCTAGAGGCGTCAGTAGGAGTTAACTGCAGATGCAGCTGTTGGTGTCACTCAGATGTAATGGGTTAAGCACATCATGAAAAATGTTAGTTTTCAGTTTTAAAACCATGGAGAAATAATAGGCATTTCCGTGAAATTTTAAAACCATGGAGAAATAATAGGCATTTCCGTGAAAAAATCTCTCACTGAATAATATTTAAAATTTTTTACTTTGTCGACTCACAGCAAGACGTTGTCCGTTCAGTTCTCAGCTAAAGCGTCTTTTGTGTGGAGACATGCGTGAAGGGGCGTACCTTCATTGAAGGTTGTGCATCAGAGCTGGTAACTTGGCACGTAAAAATCTTCTACCAATCATTAGCAGACTGGAGTTCCGCTATGGCGACCCCAACCGGGAAAAAGCCGAAAGACACAAACAAACAAGTTTCCTAAGATGTAGTCATAAGAGGACTGTATTGAAAATCTGTGACGTGAACATTTAAAGCCATCAAACTATTTTGAGCTGCTCTTGACCCCCTCACAGCTGATCATCAGCTGCTCACAGTGCCCCTTCTGAATTGGCAGGTCTGCCAAACCCTCCCACCTTCCCTAGACTCGCCCAGACAATATCTGGGGCCGTCAAGAAGACTGAGGCATTCCTGGTCAGTGTACTGCTGCCAAGCAAGTGTTTTATCTATTATTCCTCAGCCCTGTGCCCATCCAGTAGCACTCTGAGAGTGTGCATGCAAGGGATGTCATTCATCTCTGGACCATCCCTCACTTTCACAAGGGGGTGATGCCATCAGGGTGGTCTATCCACCCTCAGGAGGCACTGCAATGTTTTTAATCATTTCCACCAGAGAAGTTAGAGTATGCCCAAGCATGAATGCACCCCCGTCCCCCAGGATAAGGACATCCAGCCTCCTTACCTGCATAGTCAAGCATTCAAGACTTTATTTGAGTTCAGTTTACCTGGGTTATAATCAGGTCTTTGGCCCTCTGGGCCACTGGTGCAGGCTAAAACTCAGAGTTATCGGCCTGTATTTCATTTAGTAAGTGTCAAATTCATAAATTTGTCAATGGTTCAGTATTTTCCCTGAAACTTGCAATAGGGCAATTTCTTTACAGAAGTCATGGAGGTAACAGCTGTCAGTTTACAAATCCAGGTAAACCATAGCTTCTATAATTCCAATACATTTGTCTAGAAATTCAGACTGCTCACCAGGTCTGCTGCAAAAGAGAATTCATAATTTATATATAACAAAAGCTTCTGTATGGAGTGTGCATGTCCTCCCCGTGGTCGAGTGGCATTTCTAAGACATGCGTAGAATGGGCGTGCTTTCGCTGAAGGCTGGACATTGAGTTGGCACCTGTAAAAAATCTACTGCCAATCATTAGCGGACTGGAGTTCCGCTGTAGCGACCCCTAACCGGGAAAAGCCGAAGGAAGAACAACCACATTAATACTATGCACAAGAGTTTTAGAGGTGCAAAGATTGGCCTTACAAACAACCAAAATAAGAAGTCCAGGATTAATTTCTGCAAGGGAAACACTGATGCTAACTGAAAATAGTGCTGTCTTTACATCCCAATAGACCCCTTAATAGTGCCATAGTCAAGGAATCCTCTTTGGCAGCATGAAAGCCATATATGCCATCTTCTGCTCTTTTTCTGAGATGATATAATCTCTGACAGGCATTGGCAAATTAAAACTGTTAACTGCTGTGAAGACAGTACCCTCATACCATAGAAAGAAAGAGAAAATGTTGTCCAGTAACTCAAAATTCCCCTAAATGTCACAAAATGAACTTGGTCCTCCACAAGTAAAAACAGCATTTTGTACAGTATGTCAGGAAGTAAAAGTCTTGGAATTCTCATTTCTTTCAGTTTCATAAACCCAGACACTGTAGCATTTGTAACTTGTTTGATATGCCATTCTACCATTACTGAATTGAACCGCCAACAAATTCAGCCTGAAGCCTTTCTAACCCCTATCCTCCATACACAGCCTGAAATTATAGTGCCTGAGCTATGACTTCATTAGAAAAGTTAAACAAATGAAAATATATGTTCTCACCCTTTAACATTCTTCTATTGGCGTGAACTAACTTTGATGTTAACTTATTGAAAAAGATGTTTCTCCTTTCTAGTAGCTTACAGACAAACACAGCATACTAGGTGTGGCCATGACACTTAGTCATAGTAATGTGCTGAGTAAATCTAAATTATGCATTTATGTCAAAGGTGACGACTGGAGTATTATAATGTACATTATTCGTACAGTAGTCATGGCTTGTATTGGAGGGTAGCAAATCAGCTTTTAATGGACAGCTTGGCCTTAGGGCCAGTCATTAGTTGCTGGCCTTGTCCATTGATTATTTCAAGAAATGTGTACAGCCAAGTAAACAGAAGCCAGGGGTGGTGCATAACAGCAGCCTGTTTTAGTGCAATTCTAATCTGAGACAGTGTATTATGACTAATATGTGCCCCCCCCCCTTTCCTATTTTAAATAAGCTGCCTTCTGAATTGACTTTTTTAAACCAATATATTTTGGACTAAGTACACCCTCCTGTGCAGTCAGTGATAAACAGCTGTTTCCAACGTGGAAAGAAATCTGCATAATTCAACATAAGTACAATATTCTTCCTAAGATTTTAGCTTAAACTGTTATCTCCACACTATGACTAGTCTGTATTTGTGCAGCCAGATATTAGTAACCTTTCAGGAATTCTTTAAAGGAAATTGGCTAGTTCCAAAACTTATACCACTGGTCAAAACTGTATATTATTTTGATTTCTGTTTTCCATACATGATTTTGTGTGGGTGCATGTGTGTGTGTGTGTGTGTGTGTGTGTGTGTGTGTGTGTGTGTGTGTGTGTGTGTGTTGGTTTCTTTCAATGGTGAGTGAGAGTGAATGACTGCTATATGCACTTTAATTCTGGTCCATTTTAAGGCATTCAGGTCAAATCAAAATGCAGTTCCCTACTAATAAGTGGTCACCACCATATACACTTTGCCTTGTTAACTTAATATAGTTGTCCTTGACCGTAATCCATCAGCATTTGATCTGGCTTCAAAAATGTGAAACACACTAGGGAATATTTTCTTTACAAATTTCAGTGCAAGACACTCCCAAAATTAAAGTTACACGTGATCATTTAATTTATATACATGCTAATCATATTACTTGGGGTAATGAAATATGGCACCCTGACTTCCAATCCTATATTCCAGTAGGCTAAATGATTAATAAATATAACTGAGAAACTTTTTCACAAATAAGATGCATAATGTGTGGCTGAGGAAGGTAAGTGTGGTTAAATGGCACTTGGCCTGAGGCCCTTTCTAAAATATTGATTGTTTTTCTCAAGCACTTAATCTTTCATTGCATATCTCCAGGTTCTGTCAAAATTTAGTTAGCCTTTAAAACTGATAGTTTACTTAAAAGAATGAAATGCAGATTTACAGAAAGCTAACGTGTTAATACAGAACTGAGCAGAAACAGATACGTTTTTAAGAACTGAGATAAAACAGATACGTTTTTAAAGTGGCATCTGTATGTCAGATGTATATTATCTGGAAAGGTTAATCAGTTGACCACACCAAGTTATTAATTAAGAGAAGAAACCTTTAGATGTTCTGCAGTGATATGGGCAATTGCCTTTCCCTGAAAAGAAGGTCTCAAAATTGTATTTTTACTTTGTCCTCGAGTATAGAATAACTGCTGTGGTTTATAGATGCATGTGTTTTGCACACTAGCTGAAAATAATCGCACAGTAACAATTTATTTTTTAATGTCCATTGTATAATTTGAATATGATCCCATATATGGCCTGCTGAAAATATGGACTAGAAATGTTAACACATGATCAAGTTAGCCAGCTCCCTGGCATAAAGGTATAATTTCCACAAATATTGCCACAAATGCAGGTTTGATACATGGGTGAGGTGCTAGAGGGCTGTCAAGGGGACATTGGTTCAGGTGAATGGTTGCTATCTCTGCCTTAGGGGGATATCTTGGCAATGTATACCTTCCTCCTAATGAACATTTGGTGGAGAATAACTATTATATCAGAGACAATAACAAGTGCAGATTGCATAACTTCATGTGGATGGAGGTATATGCATGTCCTTTATTCAGCATCACTGCACACAGTGCAAACTGTACAGAATCTGACTGGGAAGGAAGCTAAGAAACTGCACACAACCATTCTCATCATGAACAGAGGATCCTGCATTGTGCCACCTCTCTCTAGTTATTGCATAACCCTGCCTCTTCTAATCTGCTACACAGGATAAAACCAAGTGTTAATAATGACACTACAGCAAGAGTATATGTATGCAACACATTGGCTCTTTGGTTAAAATCCCTGCCTCACAGCTCCAAGGTCGATATTTCAGGCCCTCTCTCTAGGTGGATTTTCCCTGGGTACTCTGCCCCCCCCCAAAAAAAAAAATATTGCTTCTTGACTAACAATATTACATTGTCAATATATCTTACATGTGCCATAACTGCCAGGGTCACAGTTTAAAAGAGTCAAGAAATGATTAGTTGACTTACCCATGAATATAAAACACATGATCCTCTTATTAAGCAAAGGATAGCAAAGCATGATATATAGAGAAACATATGTTTTGCTTCATTTTTTCTGGTGGAGTAATATTAGTGGGTACTTCTCTGGTTCTTTAGGTAGCAGAATGAAGTATAACCCTATGAGCTTCTCCCTGACCCATGTGGTTTTATGTAGCGTCATGACCCCATATATATATATATATATATATATGGTTCCCCTTCACAATCCCAAATTACTGAATGCTCGAAATTCAGTAACTCGAGACTGTAAAGTCGAAAATGCAGAAGCGCGAATCTGCATAAGCGAATTCAAATCTCTCGAATTCGAGCTTATGCATGTCAGCTACCGGAAGGGAAGTGTGTGAGTTGGGATGTTTTACAGAAGTGAAGGTAAGTGAGAGTATGTGTGTGTTTTGTAAGTTGTGCGTGTGAGTTAGGGTAGGGAGGTGGGAGTATGAGTGTGAGTGTTGGATGTGTCTGTGTATGTGTGATGTGTTTGTGTGTGTCTGAGGCAGTTTAAAATGTCTGTGTGGTGTTTTTTTTTGTGTATTAATGCGATGTCGAAGTTAGAATATATAAGTAGGGGGGTGTGGGCCAAGCCCCCCTGCGTACATGTAGTGTAGGGCTTGTAGTTTATGTTATGTGGGTTGTATGGTGTGCGTGTTGTGTGGTGTATGTGTTCTGTATGTTCAGGGTTTTTTGTTTTCGTGCTTGTGGGTTTCGGGATTTTTGTTGGTTCGACTTTATAATTTGGAGTTACTGACTTTCGAGCATTCAGTAATAAGATATTATGAAGGGGAACCATATATATATATATATATATATATATATATATATATATATATATATATATATATATATATATATATATATATATATATATATATATATATATATATATATATCACCCTTTCAAGCTCAGTGTACCCCCCCTCCCTTTCAGAGTTGGATCATGGTCAAATGAGGCTGTAGATTGGGTAAATGACCCCTCCCCCGCAGCCATTCTGTCTTCCCATTATTTATCTCTTTCTCTCTCCTCAGTTACCATAAACATGGTTCAGACTTCCCAGAGGGCATGCTAAGAATTTTTTTCTTTACTTTTACAATGTTTACAGAGATTTGGATTTAATTTAAAAAAAAAAAATTAATTTTATAGCACAAACACTGATGGCCATTTGTTAAGCAAAGCAGTCTCACATTGAAAAGAGACTTAGCATGAGAAACAGGATCGTCCCTTCAAAATCAAATTAATTGAAAATACATTGAAACTCACATTCATTGAAAATACAGTGAAACTCACAATCATTGAAAATTCATCTGGTCACTGGCAGATTGTGTGTTTAAAATTGTAGTTTTGATCATTTTTACAGTAAGCAGTGAAACAAAATGTACATAACATATGCACCAAATTCAGAATATTTCAATCACAAATAGCCACTTGAATTGCTGATATTATAGTCCACCAATATCCATACTCAATAATTACGGCCACTTTGGTGACTGTGTACACACCACATTTCTGACTGTGATAAAAATGGCCACAGTAAAGTATTACAGCTTATTTTACGTAAATACACAGTAGTCCTACAAAGGCAGACTAATGTTTTTTTTTTACTTTATCAGGTCAGCAGGGTCATTTTTATCCACAAACATCCCCCAAACTCTGCAATTATAGTTACATTGCTGATTGCATCCTTCTCAAAGGACTGTGTCAAAAAATTTATGATAGAGACCAAAGTCACATATTTCAATTTTTTTTCAAATAAATAAACAGTAGCCTAAGTATTTCAACTTAATTCACATAGAGATATGTCATGCAACACCAGATTAATGATGATTTAAAAATCACCAAATGATAAGAGCATAAGGTACTTTCATCCACTGACAGTCCCACCCCCACCAACAGTTATAGCCACTTTGTTGACTTTGTACTCCCCTTATCCCAATGAAGAAATAAATTAGATGCATTTTATTGGCAGCTTTGGATGAACTACATGAAACTGTACAATAATCATTTGTGTCATATCCTAAGATTCAGTCATGTGAATATCACGGTTTAAACACAAGGGTATTTATGAGGGCATAAGAAATATTAACCACCTGATATATGCTAAGTCAATATGTACAATCTTTGCAGAAGTTAAAATCATTTGAATAACTCCCCATTAAGTAGAACTTTTATTAATGAACAGCTTAACGCTGGCAAAAATATTTTGCATTTCAGTGCTTCATTTATAAATGCAGTGCCTGCTGCTCTTGAAGAACAAATTGCATATGTTATATTAAAAATTGGTGTGATGGTAATATTACAACACCCAAAATCAACCTCCTGCACGAGGACTATTGCGCAGCTCCAATGTCAAATAGGATCCAAAAAAACAAGTTGAGCCAGCAAACTGTGACCTGAAAAGAACATTTATTAATTATAATAGCATAAAGACAAATAACCAGACTGGTTTCAGCTGGTAAAAAGACACAGCCTTCATCAGTGTAAACCAGAAGAATCAAATGCTACAGTTTAAATACACTCAAGTGCAACTCCATTGGTTCATTTTCAAAATTGCTCATTGAGGCCAGGTGGGAACAATCCACCTAGCTTTACAATCAATTTCTTTTCTTTAGAATCTAAGAATGCCGCCCAGTTTTGTTAGATTTGTTGCCCTTGACCATATCAATGATCATGAAAGTAAATTTTGCAGTTTTGTGTGCCAGACAGTGTTTATACAAAGCATTGTTAGCTTTTTTGTTTTTAATGTTACTTACATGTTTAGAGATTCTGAGCCTCAGAGGATGAGATGTTTGTCCAATGTAAAAGGACCCACAGGTGCATGTTGCCAAATAGACTAACCAGTCACTGTTACAATTGGCAAAATATTGGATGTCATAGACCATGGCACAATTTCTACTCGTAAATTGTTTGGACTTGGTAACTTTGTCACAATTGATACAGTGGCCACATGGGAAGCAGCCAATCAGAGGTTCACCAGTCAAGGTGGTTTGTTGTAAGTGAGTGTGTCCAGTGTCATGTGTATGTTTGTAATGGTTAAAGCAAGATGCCAAGTTCTTACCTTTGCAAAATGAAAACAGGCATCTGTCTGGTATTATGTTGGCTAGTTCTTGATCACATTGTAGTATGTTTCAGTGTCTATGTATGCTGTTGATTAATAAATCAGAGTTCCTGGCATAAGTGGTTACAAACCTAATAGGTTGAGGTTCCTCCCTGTTCCATGGTTTGTAGGTTAACAAATCCTCCCTGTGTAGTGTGTTGGCCCAGTTGCTGGCTTGCAGGACATGTCCCATATGATATCCCCTGGATCTGAATCTGTTGGTCAGGTCCTGTCTGTGTTCTTGAAAAGAAGCTTCATGGGAACAAATCCGCCTCATACGTATAAATTGAGATTTCGGGATGTTTCTAGTGATGTGAGGAGGATGAAAGCTCGATGCATGGAGGACAGTGTTGTATTCGGGGTACTTCCTGAAAACCTGTGTGCTTAAAGTATGGTCAGGTTGTCTGTTAATCATAACATCAAGAAAGGTAATGATACTTACATGATAGTTTGCTGTGAATTGTAGACCCCATTTGTTATTATTCAGGTAAGAAATAAATTCAGCTAAATACTCCACATCTGCCCTCCATACCATCCAGCAATCATCCAGATAACGTCTCCAGATGTCGATTTCATCCAAATATATATTGTGGCTGTTGTCATAAATGATATGATCTTCAACGAAGGCCATGAAAAGGTCAGCATATATGGGGGCAAAGGATGCCCCCATTGCTGTACCCTTGGTTTGCCAGTAGCAAGTATGCTGATAAAAGAAGATGTTATTAGTAAGGACATGTTCTGCAGGACACAGATTGTTACACGGCAGTGTCACGTAATAAAATCAACATTGCCTATTCCAAAATTAAATACTTCCTAACTGACCATTTACTCCAGGGAGCCATTAACGAAAAACTGTTTAACTATCTGCATGTGGATAACCCCAAAATTCTGGTCATATTCGGGATTCCCAAAGTTCACAAGGGTATCAACAAGCTCAAATTCAAACCAATTGTAGTGGGGGCAGGCAGTATTACAGAACCTATGGCTATTTTTGTCGATTCCCAGTTGAAGAGTTTTATTAACAGCATACCCCACATTACTAAAGACTCTTGGGATTTCTTGAGGAGTATTTCTGATGATAAATTTGATTCCTCCTGGTTGTTTGCTACCATTGATGTGGTGGAACTCTTTTCCAACATTCCTCACGATACTGGTTTAGAGTGGTTTTGTGAAGTTCTGAGTTCTGAGAGTGGTTTAAGTGGCAACATGTTGAACTTGATTTCGGATTTTGTTGACATTACCCTTAGGAATAATTTTATATACTTTAATGGTGATTTGTACCAACAAAGGAAAGGGGTAGCTATGGGTGCTCCGTGTGCCCCTTTGTATGCTAACTGCGTACTTTATTTCTGGGAACGGAAATTTGTGTTCAACACCACTTGGGGTCAGTACATTGCCTTTTACACCCGATATTTGGACAACATGTGTTTTTTGGAGAGGCACTAAAGAGTCATTTGAGGAATTTATGATGTACTTGAACAGCAGTACTTCATTGTTGTCTTTCACATATACCACAGATGAGTTTGCCATCAACTACCTGGACGTTACCATCTACAAAGACATTGAAAACCATTGTTTTCAATCCAAACTATTTAGAAAACCTACTTTCTCTAATGCTTATTTACACTTTGATAGTGCCCACCCATATCACCAAAAGAAGGGCATAGACAAAGGTCAGCTTATCAGGGCATCTAGAATGACTAGTGATTATGCTACACTTATTCAGGAATTGGATTTTATTTGTTCACTTTTTAAAGAAAGAAATTACCCAGCACCCCTTTTATCCAATTTAGTTACTGAAGTGCTTGTCCAAAAGGACAAAAAGTATTTTCCATTACTAGGCAAGGGTCGGCTGGTGACTGAGTCAGCAAACTTTGTTAGCAATGAGATTTTTAGTAAACAGTCATTCATTCATACCTTTTCAGGTACATCACATTTGGTAGAACAAATTATTAAAAAATACTGGCCGCTTCTAAGGGTTAATGAAGAGACGAGTAAGTAAGTATAGTCCCTTTGCAACCATCTTTTATAAGGAAAAGAGGTATGAATCTTAAGGATCTCTTTGAGAGGAAAGATGACTAACCTGGAGGGGTGAACAAAGGTTTAAAGGGTATGTTTAGATGTGGTATGTGTAGTCAGTGCAAGTTTATACTACAACACAAAGAAGTTAGCATTCCATGTAGGGGATTTTGTTTGCGGGTTGCTAAGCATTACAACTGCGGCTCCAGGGGTGTTGTATATATAGGGATTTGTGACTGTTGCCAGACCACACGCACCCTGAGGAAAAGGATTTACAAGCATTTGTACGAGATTTCTAAAAAGAAGGAATCTAATGCCTTCTACAAGCACTCCTTGTTGAGTCACAATATGTCTATTAAATTTGCGGTTTTGGAGCAAGTGGCTGGTGACCCCAGAGGTGGTAATTGGGAAGATAGGGTTGAATTTAGGGAATTGATTTGGCAGCTTAAATTAGATGCCGGGAGATCACCAGGGTTGAATGACTGTATAAGTATTGCCAGTGTATTGAAGTTGAGAAGGGCAAAACTATGAATTCCACTCTGTCCATTTGGGTTGTTTTATTTTATATTATTTTATAATCTTTTTTTCTGTTTTAACTAAAATTTACATACACATTTTGACGTGTTCCAACCTAACATAACACAACATTTTCATTGTTACAATCAATGAGATTTTATTACTATTTTTATAGTTAGAATTGTACATGTTTTGAACTTGAGTTGAATCAAGTATTACAGTGATACATATAAATATTCAGTCTATGCCTTTAAGGGAACTATTTCAATTAATCAATTAGGTTTTTAGTGGATTATAAAAATGAATTAATTATGTTTTTTACTGTTCTGAAGAAGCTCTGCAATAGTGGAGTGAAAGTGTGCTTAACTGAACTGTGTGGTGTTGGTTGCGAGTTCGATTTTTGATTTGGAACAAACTATTTTACATCTTTGGTTCTGCTTCGGCCTGGTATCGTTTTTTTCTGGACATGTTCTGCAAGACCAACCAGAAAAGAATTGAAGTCTGGTTCAAATAAACCTGCCACATTTAGCCAATGGGCCAGAGCTTCCAAACCTACCTTGTGAGGAATGTTGGTGTATAGAGCGCTGACATCAAGTGTGCACATTAACCACCCCGGTTCCAACTGTGTGTCAGAAATAATTTGTAGAAATTCAGTAATAGATAGTGGTTCCATGATGTATCCCCTACATTGACATTTCAGAATAATAGCGTCTGTCCAAAAGTTGTCAATCAACCCCACTTTTAGATTCAAGAAACAGAATGATGACTTTCTATCCACTGCCAGGGATGAAGGTATCATTACAGCAAATGTGCTGCAGCAGCTAACAATTCAGGACTCTGCCAATCAGTACATCTACTTTTTACCCAAGATACACAAGGATCCAGTTAATCCACCAAGTAGACCTATTGTGTCAGGTCACTACTGAATTTCTCCAAATTATTTCTGACACACAGTTGCAACCGGGGTGGTTAATGTGCACACTTGATGTCAGAGCTCTATACACCAACATTCCTCACAAGGTAGGTTTGGAAGCTCTGGCCCATTGGCTAAATGTGGCAGGTTTATATGAACCAGACTTCAATTCTTTTCTGGTTGGTCTTGCAGAACATGTCCTTAACAATAACGTCTTCTTTTATCAGGATACTTGCTACTGGCAAACCAAGGGTACAGCAATGGGGACATCATTTGCCCCCATATATGCTGACCTTTTCATGGCCTTCATTGAAGATCATATCATTTATGACAACAGCCACAATATATATTTGGATGAAATCGACATCTGGAAACGTTATCTGGATGATTGCTGGATGGTATGGAGGGCAGATATGGAGTATTTAGCTGAATTTATTTCTTACCTGAATGATAACAAATGGGGTCTACAATTCACAGCAAACTATCATGTAAGTACCATTACCTTTCTTGATGTTATGATTAACAGACAACCTGACCATACTTTAAGCACACAGGTTTTCAGGAAGCACCCCGAATACAACACTGTCCTCCATGCATCGAGCTTTCATCCTCCTCACATCGCTAGAAACATCCCGAAATCTCAATTTATACGTATGAGGCAGATTTGTTCCCATAAAGCTTCTTTTCAAGAACACAGACAGGACCTGACCAACAGATTCAGATCCAGGGGATATCATATGGGACATGTCCTGCAAGCTAGCAACTGGGCCAACACACTACACAGGGAGGACTTGTTAACCTACAAATCACGGAACAGGGAGGAACCTCAACCTATTAGGTTTGTAACCACTTATGCCAGGAACTCTGATTTATTAATCAACAGCATACATAGACACTGAAACATACTACAATGTGATCAAGAACTAGCCAACATAATACCAGACAGATGCCTGTTTTCATTTCGCAAAGGTAAGAACTTGGCATCTTGCTTTAACCATTACATACATACACATGACACTGGGCACACTCACTTACAACAAACCACCTTGAATGGTGAACCTCTGATTGGCTGCTTCCCATGTGGCCACTGTATCAATTGTGACAAAGTTACCAAGTCCAAACAATTTACGAGTAGAAACTCTGCCATGGTCTATGACATCCACTTTTTTGCCAATTGTAGCAGCGACTGGTTAGTCTATTTGGCAACATGCACCTGTGGGTCCTTTTACATTGGACAAACATCTCGTCCTCTCAGGCTCAGAATCTCTGAACATGTAAGTAACATTAAAAACAAAAAAGCTAACAATGCTTTGTATAAACACTGTTTGGCACACAAAACTGCAAAATTTACTTTCATGATCATTGATATGGTCAATGGCAACAAATCTAACAAAACTGGATGGCATTCTATCTTAGATTCTAAAGAAAAGAAATGGATTGTAAAGCTAGGTGGATTGTTCCCACCTGGCCTCAATGAGCAATTTTGAAAATGAACCAATGGAGTTGCACTTGAATGTATTTAAACTGTAGCATTTGACTCTTCTGGTTTACACTGATGAAGGCTGTGTTTTTTTACCAACAGAAACCGTGTGATTATTTGTCTTTATGCTATTATAATTAATAAATGTTCTTTTCAGGTCACAGTTTGCTGGCTCAACTTGTTTTTTTGGGTGCTAGTAATATTGCCACATTTTCTGAACTAGATCAGCTAAGCAATAGGGAATGTCTGGCAAACAGAAATTTATGGAATACACAAATAATTCGCAACAGGTTCCTAGTTACTAGGCATGCGGTCCTAGATGTCATCAAGGAGCTTAGCACAAATTCCCAATCGCTTCAGTGCATCGTTAGGTTAAATGACTTGCTCAATGTCACATGGGAGGTAAAGGAAGGTGGAAGGTTTCAAACCTTGCACCCGCCACAGGAAGCAGATCAAACAAGTCATAGTTTTAGTCCTCTGCACTAACTGCCACAGTAACATTTTTAACTGAATGCAGAAATCCTTTATAGTCTGATCATGTAGAGAAGACTGTGTCAAAATAATGTGCAGCACTGACTAATCTGAATATCAGATGGCTCTAATCACTGCTACAAATAATGCAGACTGTACAACCTGACAAATGTCAACCTCTTTGCAGTTGCTGGTGGCCATAAAGAAGGTACTGCAAAAATATACTACTAAAATACAACATGTTTAGACTATGAAAATTCAACATGTTAGGCTATATCACACAATCAAACTTTATAAATGAATTAATTAATTATGAAGTGCAATGAATAAAGCCAAACAATAAAAGGCAATATAAATGCTGCAGCATCATTTGTTCAACAACCCCCAAGTCATACAAGAAATCAGAAATACTATTGCTTACAATATACTGTTTTTTTTTTGGGGGGGGGCTTACATGCTTGCAGGACATCTACATCTCATTTTAACCTCTCTATGTCTTCTCTGTCATCAAGAATAGCTATCCCTTCTGACATCATTCAGTACAAGCGTGACCTACTTGTATGACTAATAATGCAGTATTGTTGCAGATTATGCCTGCAGTCTCTACAGAGCTAGATCATGGCCAGATAGGGCCCTATGCAGGATAATGAATCAGGCCGGGAGAGGTGACTGTCACCTGCAAGCACTTCCTTGATACACAGCTCCCCATCCTGCAGTAAATCACCCAGGCATGCTTTGCATGTTGCAATATTACAAAGAGGCATGCAGCATCATGGCAGCATGTTAAGTTCAGTAAAATGCATTGCTGATGCAGCACATTTAAGACTCACTCAGGTATACAATGTGTACAAAGGGGGTCTATATCATATGTTCGAAGTTTGAAAACTTTGAACATTAAATAATCGAATTTAAATGTTCGAAGTTTCAAACATCGAACATATAAAAAAAAAAAAATAACTGTTGCAGGCAGGGGAGCAAGCCCCCATGCACACCCCCCCACTCTTTAAATATACCAACTCTGATACCGTACTACAGTGCAGTAAGGGGAATCTTCCCTTTACCATGTTATAGTGTGGTCTCAGAGTTGGTATATTAAAGAGCATCCCCATGGGGGTGCAGGCGCTGCCCCTGCTTACAACAGTCAGAAAGGTCCCTTTCTTTTTTTTGATCATATGTTCGATGTTTGAAACTTTGAACATTTAAATTCGATTATTTAACGTTCAAAGTTTTCAAACTTCGAACATATGATATAGACCCGTACAAAGGATGTACCACAGAAATTCAATGTAGTATTGTCAGCACCATGCAGGGATGCAGGATTTGAACTGTGTTGGAACCATTTCTGTTACTACTAAGGGAAGTGGGACTTACCCTCTAACATGAGTATTGCAAAGGGGACATGTGGTCCAAGGGGTCCTTAACAGTGACCTTTACAATTAACATTTGACAGATGAGATGAAGTTTCCTTGATAACAACAATATTAAAATAACATTCAAAAATGGGGTGGGTTGTCTTAAACAATACACCTTACACTACAACATGGGATGGTGAGAAAGGGGACTCTAGGTAACAAGCATGTCATAATTTATTGACGGGCTGGAAAGGGATCGGTAGGCAATGAATATTCAGGCGCCTTATATAGAAAGTATGTACTGCTTGTTCACTGCTGTGCAATACTAGCTTTTTAAAGCATTCATATTGGTGGGATTGGTCACAGCACATAACAGAAGTCACCACTATGTTTGCGTCTTTCAGCTTTTCCCGGTTAGGGGTCGCCACAGCGGAACTCCGGTCCGCTAATGATTGGTAGTTGATTTTTACATGCCGAGTTACCAGCCCTGACGCACAACCTTCAACGAAGGTACGCCATTCACGCATGTCTCCACGGAGAAGACGCTCTAGCTGAGAATCGAACTGGACAGCATCTTACTGTGAGGTGACAATGCTACCGCAGCACCACCACCGTGGGTAAAAGCAGTAAAGAATTCCAATGTATACATTGCAAAGGTAAGCAATTTTTAGTAATTAATCTGTGATGGAGCTGTGTTTTCTAGCAAAGCATGCCCTATGTGGTTTTCATTATTTACATTAATCCCACCCAACAATACCGTAAGATGATTCCAGGAAAACAACAATAGGCACTTAAAAACATAAATTACAAATACTAATAAAACTGATCTTATAAACCCAAACAGTGACGGCATATGATTGTTCAATGCAATGCACAACCTGTCACCCTGTTGGCACTCATCACTGACATACTGTAAACACAGAATTAGAGATTAACAAAATTGCAAGCTGCCAATGCAAATAGAAAAGAGAGGGAGTATATATGAGCTTGAAAATTATGCATGACAAGTTAAGATTAACCATTAAAAATACAAACAAATGTAGGCGCAAAGTAAAATGCCTAGCACAGCTAGACTTCCAATCCTATAATACTACAGTTAGAATATAGAGACATTTGGTAAAAGAAGTTATAGCACTGTTACAAAAAATGTTTATGTAAATATATAGACAGTCACTATAATATGCACATATAAACTGTTGACAATAGATTTTCTAATACTTGTTAGTTAAAGCACTATTCAGTTATATATTCCAAGGGTACCTTGGATAACTGCTTTTTTCCCCTTTAGCTTTAGAGTATGCAAAGATCACACACTGATGCTTTACTCAGAGGGAACAGATTACACAGCCATGGGATTTTATTTCATATTAAATTTTTATTAACCAGTATAATATTTGCTAATACATTCATGCAAACATTGCATATTGTACCATAAGTTGATACCCAAACACTTGTACATTTACTCTAATTGTATTTAAAATGAGACAAACCCTATAATCTCAGAATGATAGCAACACAGGAAGTGGTGAAAAATGAGAACTGCTAATCGAAGTGCGTGTCCATTTCCTGTCGTGCATAGCATATCAGTCCTAGCTAACCAATATTCCTCATCTCTTGCATGTCAGTAAAACTGCCTTTTTCCAGCCCACTGTCTATTCTTTAACTACCTCCTTTTTATTCCACAACTTCCATAGAAAAAATTCCCAACATTACCTCTGAGTTGCCACTCCTGCTACCTTTGAACCTTGTCCCTTGTCCATTCGCATCTTTTTAGCCCTAAAGAGTCTACCCTGTTAGACTTTGTTAATTTTCTTTGCGGTTCTTGTCACTTTTTTGTCATGTCTTCCTCCCAATAGTAAGCATATAATTTACTTTAATTTCACTTTGTCACAGCTTCTGATGTAGACCCTGCACCATTTGATTGCCTTTCTGCAGACAGCTTCCCTCCAGCTGTTGCTACAGATGAATGACATCATAGGATCCAAGGATCAGAGGAAGTCACTAAGCTATAGGCCCTGAGGCCCTTACAAGCCTAGCCAAGAATTTAGCCTATGTTCCGACAAGTCAGCACCTGATTCCCCTGTCCAGCAGGGACACAGGTATATATATATATATATATATATATATATATATATATATATATATATATATATATATATACAGAGAGAGAGAGAGAGATAGCTACTAGTTATGCACAATTCAATATTCATACAGCACCTGATATCTTAAATTAGCTTACTGTCTAGGAATAAAAACTGAGCAAGCAATAATCTCTGACAAGGCAGACAGTAATAGTAATGGGGAGCACCAGACATCCTAGAAGTCAGATGAATATCAACACTATAAAGGACTGGCCTCTCAAACATTGTAACGTCTGCTATGTGCTAGTACTGACAGGTGGTTAGAATTACTATACATAATAAATAGAAGCTACCAGAAAAATTATTCTGAGTTTGAAATTATTAGCAAAGAATGTTTTTGTATTATGTTAGTATAAATCAGTTCAGTCTCATGGTGAATACACTGTAGAATACAGACTGCTGCTTCTTTGCAGTAGTACATAGCGATAAGACAGTGCTGCATTTACTCTGTTATTATTAACCTGTGGGATGGGTTGAAGGATTTCACTGTAGAATATCAACATAACATTAAAAATAAATTATTTTATGGCATTCAGAAAAATATTTGAGCAGTGTAAATTTATTTTTGTCTCCAGAATACAATTCAGCAGCTCTGTTTTCCCATCTGCTTATGGAGACATCATATTGTCTCTGATTTTCCATGCTTTTTAATGCTGTTTACTATATGAGATGTAGGTGGGATTGACTGTTAATCGTACTTCTAATAAGAACACAAAACATCACCAAGGAAAGATTGTGTGTCTACAGTATTTCACTTTTCAGTACTTCATCGCTTATTTGTCTCAGTCAGTGTGCTTCTGTTTTTAGCTGTAGGAGCCAGACAATATAGAAAAGATTATGCTTTACATTTATTTTACACCTTATCCCTTTTTTCTGGGTCTGTGACCTTGATGTTTATACATATAGAAATCAGGATTATGCGGACAGAGCTCCCACATTGGAGGGCTGCAGTGGGAGAAACTTGCCCCTGCAACAATCACTGATTACAGTGAATGGCTATGTTTTTATGGCAATCATTTCTCAGTGCATTCAGTGACAGTGTTAGATATTTTAATTATGACAATTCATGTCTTGATTAAACAAGATGTGATTAGCAATTCCAAAGTGCTGACCAGTGAATGCAAGAATTCAAATTCTGCTCAGTTTCATTGACAGAATATAGTCCTCCAAACCACCTTTGATGGTAAGTACAGCACAATCAGAGGATTTTCAAATGGTAATTAAGAAAGTGGCAAACAGTGCAAATAATTTATATTTCTGGGATTTGTGTGTTTAGGGAAAGTATGATTATTAGGCAATTATTTTAATTTACTCTTTTTGTTGGAGGAAATATATGCTCTTCATAAAGATGTACACTTTAATTATATTTTATTCATTTCTGTTGTCTGGGTTAATCCTACTAGGCATGGCCTATTTAAAAGGGAGGCCTGCTGTGGTATTCATATGGTACTGTATTCACTAAGAGACATTTGGCTAGAACATTGGGGAAATTCACCTACTGTGGGATCTTTTACATACACATGAGCATCCATCATCTCAGACAGATGGAACTTCTCATCCAAAGGATGTAGCAGTGTGAGTGCTGTAAAACAAATCCAAATGCCTGGAGTGGAAACAGAACCCACAGCTTTCTGATATAAAAAATGAGTGTATTAACCAAACAGCCAATGTTAACCATAATCTTTATCATAAATAATCAATCCCACTTGATTATGGCTGTTTGGTAAATGAGATGGAAATAGTGATATTAACCTGTGATAAAACCTGATGCCACTGTTTTTTTTTAGTTTATTAAACAATTATTGTTAGATCATTTTCATTCACATTGGTTTAGCTAATCAAATAGCAATGAATAAAAGGAGTTTTCTAATATAAATGGAGCCTGCCTTTCTTCAAAGTAAGCAATTTCACTAACAGATTTTCTTCTAGAGCTACACATCTAACACAAACATATTGTAATAGTACAGTACAGTTTTCTACCTGAGCCCTTGTCTCTGTTTCACTGCAATGCCCAATATTGGAGCATTTTGCTAAATGCACACAGCAGGGATAGCAATTATTTACGCATTTTCACTTTTTTTTAAACTTTGGCACTTTATGAGCTGTGATAACATCCACATTCTTAAGTAATCACAAATAACAAGTCTTGCATGTTTTATTGTCTGGATCTCTGAATCTCCACAGTCTTCTAGAATGAAATTCAACATGTTAAACATATGGTATGTTGCACATATCAGCTTCACGCAAGTCCTGAATATTTGATTGGCACAATATTAAACTGCAAAACATCTAATAACAGATTACAAGATACTTATTTTGGAGTTTGTATGCAGTAAAGTGGAGCAATGAAAACCTTTGTTTGTTGTTGACAAGAATGCTCACTCTTCGGTCTCAAAAAACAGAGAACCTCAGATAAGCATTACACTAATTTTGCAATAACTTAGGACATACTTGTTTTCACTAAATAGAACAGCAGACTATAAATAGCCCTACTCACTCAAGGAATAGCATGCCTTAAACCAATAATTGCTTCAGTGGCTTATTTTAAGGTATCAAGGAATTATATCCATAAGTAACCTTTTAATTATATCTATGAATGCATGCAGTTTCTAGCCATCATGAAAAACCCCATGAACTCGAAGCAGAAGTATGAAAAATATTTAATTTTCAATAACCGAGTCTCTCAAGAATTAGTATGTGTCAAGATGTGCATACTTAAAGTCACTGATATGTCGCTTGGTATTTTTAAATTCAGCTGCTAATCTGTAATAGAAAAAAATAGAGGTGAAATGCAGTCTAAGACTGTCTGCTCAGTTCCAAAAGAAATAAAGTGCATAAATGCCTCAAAGTATAACAGCTGGGAATACCTGGTTGTGATATATGCATACATAGTCAGGGAGAAGAGAGAGAGAATTGGATATGTAGATAGACTGATGGAGGTAAAGGACAAAGATGATAGGCATATAGACAGATGATAGACAACTAGATCAACTGGAAAGTATACAAATAAAGGAATGCAAGCCACAGTGTAGGACATATTGATAGTTCCAAACATATAAAAGCATGCAAGCCAAGTTGTACGTAAGAAACATTTAACAATGTGTCAAACAGTACTGTATGATTAAAAATACATCTGTACAAGTATGCACATATGTCTTCCAGTAAGCTGAAAGCAAAAACACATACTGGCAGACAGTCAGTTTTACTGGCTGCTTTAGTGTTTCATTCCACAGTTAGGAGATGAACACACTTTAAAATAATAGGAGTATATCACTAAGGTTTTGGATTTGTAATTTAAAGTGCACCATAATTATCATGAATAAAAACAATAACGTTGGAATTAAATCAAAAACTTAAAAGACTGGCACAGCAAAAGTATGACGTTCAGCAAAATCAGGAACGCTTAGGAGAATTCCGTACATTTATTAAGTATTCAGGGGGTTATTACAAATAATTCCTCCAAAAATAGCAAGATATTTGCCATTTTCGGGACACAAACCAAAAACAATGTTGTCCAGAAATAAAGGCGTATTTGTTAATCCTACGTGGAACTGCTGCTGGATACTGAGGAACTGTCTGAGTCGGTTTCTTCCTTAATAACTGCAGATATAAACCCACTGGGAACCCTCAATTTCCTTCTCCCAATAGGTTTCGCTCTCTCCAACGGTGCATTGGCTCTGCCTGACTCAGTTCCATCACAGTAGGAACTGTCCACATCATCAGGAAGGTTCGCTTCGTGTCCCTGATCTTGGCTAGGGTGGCCTGATAACGCCATACTGTTCTGGAGGCTCTGGAAATCGGTCCAGTTTCGGTCATTGTGTTGAGACACCATCGATGTCTTCCAGTGTCCTTTGCAGTGGTGCAGGAAGCAATCCATAGCGTGGCTGAAGGAGCCCAGGTGTTTAAAGCAAAACTGCATGTGGACCTGAACAGCTTTCCTGTCACAGCTGGGTGCGCAGCACCTTGGTGCAGTCGGTGCTTGGCTCATCTCCATATCAGTTCCCGGATCCATTTTTTTCGCGATCTCTGTCATGTCCACTAGAGTCTGGTTAGGTATGTACGTCCTCTGTGACACTGTCATTTCGCACTTGGGACAACAGATAGGTTCGGTTCCTGTATCCCACATCTCATTTACGCATTCCCGGCAGAGGCTGTGGCCGCAGTCTTGCAACATCACTGGATCACGGAACAAGTCTTTACAAAACGGACAGATTAAACACTGTAGTAAATTAGTTGTCCATGTGCTGTCCGCCATTTACCCGCACTATCTAGTTTCTGGGTTTGCTGTTAATTTTACAGTACCACCAGAAGTGCGCAGCCTGCTGTCCTGTAAGCTATGGATTTGCTCAATGAGTGCAACGTGTTGGAAACAGCTCAGTATTGTCGCAGTAGTTCTGTCGCCCCCTAGTGGTCGCTCCCTTGCCTTTGCGCTTTTGGCCACAGCTGCCTGCGGTACAATTGTATAGACCTACATCAAATCTGAGAATTAAATAAGTAAAATGTTGGAATGAACTTTCTCTTTGAGTGTGGCAGTGTAAAGCAACTAATTCAGATGGGATAAGTGTAGTGGGGCAGAAGGTGTGTGTGTATGTGTGTGTGTGTGTGTGTGTGTGTATATATATATATATATATATATAGGTTTACTTGCAAAATTGTGACCAACAAAACAAAAAACATTCAATACAATGAAAAACAACACCGAAAAAGAAACACTGAACAAGTCACTATGTCGAATCACATGGCAATTATTCGATTTGGCATTATTCAACATACTGTTTCCCCTGCACCTGTCAGACCAGGAACTGCGGTTCTGGTTGTCAGCATTACGAACATACTGCACAACACTAAACGTTACGTTTTTGCAGGGGGGGGGCAAGCTGCGCCCCCACACCCCCTGCAAATTATATATCCCAAGTCCGAGACCGCACTACAGTGGGGAAAAGGTTAAAGTTCCCGATCCACACTGTACCGCGATCTCTACTAATCACATCTACCACATATGTGCACATGCACACTGCATTCACTGACCGGGAACTCGCACATGTGAAGGTTCTACGTGGTCGCCGAACCTTCACTCGTAATTTTCATGGTAAATATATATATACACACAAATATATGTGTGTGTGTGTGTGTGTGTATACAGTGTGTGTGTCTGTATGTGTATGAGCACATGTGTGTGCTATCATGGAGAGAGACCATCAGACAGAGTTCTTTATACTACATCAGCCTGTTTTTTTTTCATTCAGACTCAGTCTGTGGCTCCTTGCAGTCCTTGTGGTTGGGATCTGTGTGACATTACTAAGGGGAAGGAGAGACATTCTAAGCAAATGAGTGTGCATCATAGTCTTTCTTCAATGCAGTCATTATTACAAAACAGGCCGTTACTTGCAGAACTAGAATCTTCTGTAAATTCACAGACACCAACGGCAATACCAGGCAAGTTATCACATGTAGTTGTAAGAAGCCTTTATTCACTTTCCTTCTCCTGGAGGCTAGTCCTATGTCATGTGAAAAATGTTCATATTTCTGCAGATTCCCACACAGCACAGATGTGCATTTTATTATTTATTTATTTATTCCATTTGTTGACCGGGAAAGTCCACTGGGCCTAGGGGAGCCCATTTTCAGTGGAGGCCTGGAGAGAAAAGCTCCACAGTATTACATACATTTAAAATTAAATCACACAGCTCCAAAGTATTACATTCATTTAAAATTAAAACTAGTCATATGTTGTAGATACATGGATAAATGATATATTTTTACATACAAGTAAGCCTAGAGCTGATAATAGGTTAAATCAGTTATTGATACTTAGATAAGCAGACAGTAACAAGGACTATTAAATGGGTGGAAAAGAAGGCAGGAGACAGGAGTATGACGGTTAGAGTAAGATAGAAGTATGGGAGAAGAAAGGATATGATGGTATATATATATATATATATATATATATATATATATATATATATATATATATATGAGAAAATCTGATGCCAAAGTGAAGGGTTAGAGAGTACTGGGAGAAGAGTATTACAGCCAGTCAACTACATTTTGTTGAATTTACATGGGTGGAAGGAGTCAGAAATCATGAGAAGGAATTGTCATTGTGTAAAATACTATAGCTTCTCAAGCCTAAGGAAATTAATATCTCAGAGGCAGGATTGTCTAACTTGTTATGCCTATAAACAATAATATCACAGAGGTCTTTTTTAACTATTCAAAATTATTTTGATTCAAAGATTATCTTGTATTGAAATAAGTAATTTATCTTTCAGGAACACTTTATTCATTTATAAAGTGCTTTTTTTAGTTGGTGTTACAAGGGAAACCTTGCATCAAAATTACATGCCATACGTAAATTCTGCTTGTTGTTATGTGAACTACATGGACTGTGTGTGTGTGTGTGTGTGTGTGCGTGTGTGTGTGAGCACACACGCGCACCCTGAAATAAACTGCCATCCTGTTTGAAATTAATTTCTCTGCCTTACACCAGGAGAGATACTAGCTCTCCCACAACCTTGATGTTACTGTAAGTGAATTACTGTAAATCAGATGAAGAAAGTGAGCATTATAAATGTTGCAGTGAGAGTGAAATAGGGTGTGATTTGGAATTAGAACTAAAGGTTTGATATCAAGAAGACTACACAGGAAGAGAGGTGCGCTATAAGGAGATTAATAGCATAGCAATAGGGGTTTGAAGCAGCCTAAATGGGATACAGTATGTTGGATGTTGGTACAGGAATTGTGCTGCTTCAAAACCCATCAGCCAAACCTTCCCATAAAAACAGTAGAACAGGATTCCTAGTAAAGTAGTACATAGTTTTCCCCTCAGGTATCTTCTGCAAGTTATCTATGCGCTCAGCTAGATTACCTTAGTCAAAAATAAATAAAAAGGGACAATAGCTGCTGACTTGCACAGCTCACAACATTTGGGGTTGGGGAGGAATTTTCCCCTACTCCCCTTAAAGAATTTGATTTCTCCTGCAAGCATTCGGCTGTAAGAGTAAGAGAGGCCAAACTGTTAGACCTGCAGGTGAAAGAGCAAAATATGGTTGATGGAAAATTAAATGGTCCTGGTAAGGATGATGGAAGGATAAACCCTGGAAATGGGAAAGGTATGTCTGTCACCTGGTTGGCCTGTGGTGAAATGGCATTTAAAAGGACCCAATGATAGGGCATTTTTGGTGGAATTTTTCCACTATTAGTTCATCCGCGGTGGTACAGCGGTACCGTTGTTGCCTCACAGCAAAAGGTTCTATTGTTTGATTCTCGGCTGGAGTGCCTTCTGTGTTGAGTCTGCATGTCCTCCCCGCGGTCAAGTGGCCTCCGAAAGACTTGCGTGAATGGGCGTGCCTTTGCTGAAGGTTGGTCATCGGGCTGGCAACTCGGCACCAAAAAATCGACTGCCAATCATTAGCAGACCGAAGTTCCGCTGTGGCGACCCCTAACCGGGAAAAGCCAAAAAGACAAACAACAAGTGTGCCTTCTAAATTTGTCTTCTAACAATATCTATCCATTTAAGGTTAGTTCAATTTGGTCTTGTTCACTTAAAAGTCTACATCCATTTCCTGTAGGAAAATATGTCTGTCTCTTGTCAATGATTTGACTTTATTGTCCGCATGCAATAATACTTCATATTCAGTATTCCGATCTTACCACATTTTCTGCCTCCAAACTTTTCAGATGCCGTTTAGTTCCATATTCCTCCTTTTGAGTACTATCTTCCTTTTTCCATTCCTTCTTCCTCCCCCACCATTTTATTGTTGCACATGTTCTTCTCAGATTAGAGGTTACTGTTACACAGCAACGCTTGGTTTTGTAGTTCAATTTCTGGCGGGAGTGTTTTCTGTACATTGTCTGCACATCCCTCCTCTACCTGCAGGGAGGTTTGCTAGGAGCTCTTGTCTCCTCCCACATCCCAAAGATGTGCTGTGACTTGGCATTTCACTAAGTTGCTCATAGTTTTGTGTGTGTGTGTGTGTGTGTGTGTGTGTGTGTGTGTGTGTGTGTGTGTGTGTGTGTGTGTGTGTGTGTGTGTGTGTGTGTGTGTGTGTGTGTGTGTGTGTGTGTGCACATGCATACTGCAATGGACCAGCACAGAGTGCAAGAATTAATAAAAAAATGAATGAATGAATGAATCCATGTATCTTGTAATGTGATACTTTTGTAGTTTAGCAGTGTATGTTTTGTGTTTTGTCTGCCATCAAACAGTGAACAATTATCTTAGAACTGTGCATGCCTTTGTTATGTATTCTACACAAATATCCCAGTGTGTTACTTTTCTACCGGGTGTTTCTCCTCATATCTCCAGTGAAAATAGTGTCTAGTTATTTGGATATTCTGGTTGCCAAAACATAAATAAAATAAATCAGAAGTAAATAAGATAATATTCTAATCTGGTTGAGAGATGACTTGTCTTACAGCAAGTAACTTAGCTTGTTGGACCGTCCGTATACATACAATGTGCATTTTAGTGTGTTAACAATGTACAAGGCATGAAGCAGGTGTAGTGGACACTACATGCACATCAGTGGGCATTGCTTTTAGCCTGATGTAACATGTGGACTTCAACTTCAGTACTACCAAGGTCTTCAGGCTTGTCTAGCTTAGAGGGTTTTATAAATTTACATTGCTGTGGTGTATGTATTAAAATGGTCTATGATAATCTGGCAGGTCTATCATGCAGTTTTTGTATGTTACTGCCTTTTACAATAGTTCTTCCATGAGTCAGGGTTTAAAGGGGGTGCTTCCTTATAGACTACCTACTCAGCAAACACATGAATATGCAAAAAAGTAAACATAATTATGAAGAAACATTCTCATATTCTATAAAAGATGAAAGAACTGAAGACAGTTTATTCAAAACCACATCTACCAAAATGCAGTTTTCATATCTTGTATTATTTCAAAACTGTGTATTCTGGGAATGGAAACCTAAAATTAAGTAATGGAGAAGACAGCTAGTGCTCTACCTCAGGACTAATGGTATAGTCTCTGGTGAGGGACAAGATGGAATCCTCTTACTAGCACTTAGCTGTATTTACAATCTTTTAAAGATACAAGTATAAAACAATACAGTCTTCAACTTACAATTTCGAAGAATTCAAGGCTATATATTACTATTGATTGATGAATAGACTGGTGAGGCCTACTACATCAACTAACATCATCAAAAACTGCATTGACTTGTGGCACAAAGGACTGAACTACAAGAATCACAGGTGTAAACCAACCATTTTACTTTTGTGATCACAACACTATAACTAAAAAAACTACCAGCAATCTAAAACTAAAAATGCTTACTCAATACCCACATAACTAAAACTATCCTATATAGCTAACAAAACAGTATATTTTATGTAGGGGGCATTGCCCCCCCCAAACCTGCAATATAGGGGCTGTCTGCCCACACCCCTAAGTTATAATAGGTATAGTAACTCCATGGTTGCACAACTGCAGCCAAAGGGAATTCAACACAGATTATGTTTTGTAATCTGTACCTCGACTATAGCATAATTCAATTAATTTCACTACAGACAATTGCTGCAGAGCAATCTGCAATCAGTAAAATCATTCCTTTAGCAAATTAAAGGTTATCATGCACATATACGTGTCTTTGTGTGTGTTGTACATATATACAAATGTATGTGTATGTGCGTGTGTTGTACATATATACAAGTGTACGTGTGTGTGTTGTACATATATACAAGCATGTGTGTGTGTGTTGTACATATATACAAGTGTGTGTGTGTTGTACATATATATAAATGTGTGCGTGTTTTGTACATATATACAAGTGTGTGTGTGTTTGTGTGTGTTGTACATATATACATGTGTGTGTGTGTGTGTGTGTGTTGTACATATATACAAGTGTGTGTTTGTGTGTGTGTGTGTGTGTGTGTGTGTGTGTGTGTGTGTGTGTGTGTGTGTGTGTGTGTACATACTTGCGTACACAATGGAAGATTAAGAAGCTGTCACATGACTCTTTTATATAAAAAAACAGTTTTATAGACAGACTGAAAAGGTAATTTACAAAGGAACAATGGGAGGATATGTGTATAGCTCCCAAGTATGCAACAAAGTCTAGTAGGTATTAGGATTTTTGATTGGAAGTGTTTGCATAGGTATTTTTTATTCCTCAAGCAAACTTCAGATAATTTTTTTCTCAAGTAGAAAGCAAATGATGCAGGTGTGATGGAAAAGAGAGAGATAATTGGGAACACATTTTTGTGAATGTAATGAGTTGGCACGTTTTGTAAATTTCCTGCAGAGTACTTCATCTGAAATGTTTGGGGATCAGATGAAGATAACTAAGGGAATGATTGATCTGAGCTGGGATGTAGGATCTGAATATATGTATACTGCAGGAAAATAACAAAGGAAATATTATTTTGGTTTGTTGTCAATTAGTGTATATTTACATATGTCACTTTTTAAAAATATGTTTAATAAAGATGTTAAAAATATAAAAATAAATAAAAGGCTGATTTTGCCATCATAAACAGTGTTTGTGGTGTAACAGAGAAATCAAATAACATTACCTTTAATGACTCAGGTGCTGAATAAATTCCACAAAACTTTTTTTCTACTCCATCTCCAGTCTTGGCAAAGTAGCAGATCTTCCACTGGGATGTGTCCTCCCTGTAGAAAATGCCTTTTTCTCCAGAGCCAATGCTTCTGGCCTTTGGTTCTCTCTTTGTATTCCAGGCTCCCCTGTATCTTCATGGTTTCATGATTACAGTTATCAACTCCCCCTTTTACATACACAATTTGCTTAACTCTCAGCAATCCTTTAGTTCTCCCCTTAAAGGGGTAACTATTACATATAGCTAAGCAATACATAGTCCATTAATACAATGCATTAGGCCAGACTTTGCACATTAACACAATGTATTAAAACAGATTGTCATATTAATATAATGCAGTGGCACATACTTTTCCCTACTAAAACAGACCTTTACATACTTTACTGGTGAGAACCACTTCTGGAATGCTTTAAAAATTCACATCCCGGAGGCTAAAACTAAATGTTGTGAAATTTAGGTAGAAACAAAAACTATTCTAAAAGCTTTAAACATCATCTGAGAAAAGACAGAAATGCTAGAAGGCGTATTTCTCTCTAGTTGCTAGTTTCACTATGGAGGATGACTGCATAAGTCATGCATTAATTACAATATATATTTGTTTATTTTACTTACTTATTTGCATTTGCTTACTGAGACAAACTCTACACATAGCATTTAAATAAATATTTTACACACAGTTTTAACAAAGTTTCTAAACAAATTACTTCTTTAAAAATACACAATTAAAGGATACATGCACATTGTAATAAATGTAATGTTGATATGAAAGCTTAATGGTTTTTATAATAAAGACCTGACAGCTTAACACTTTTTTCATATTACATACCTAATACTACAAACAGGATATCGCTTTCTTTTAGTTATAGATGATTATGATTGGATCTCCAGTCATAACTAGCTTATTATGTGTTCAAGAGATGGAGGCCAAGAAATTCTACTTGAGAACAAAGTTCTCTATGTACTGGCGGTTATAGTAAAAAAGAAAATATAAGAAAGGAGAAAACATAGTAGCACAAAGTGTTTTATTGGCTTTCAAAGCTAGTAAACTATTTGTAAGTGCTGTCAAACAGACAACAGCATACCCTTCAACTTTGCTTAGAAATTCTGGATAAGTCCTAAAAAAAAAAAAACAGGAATACAAAGGATAAAAAATGAGGGACAGGTTATAAATATTTCTTTAATTCACTTAAAAAGTCAATAGAACAATACATTTTGCATTAGCATGCATTTTCTAAACAATAAAAAGTAACGCCTGGTGTTATTGACTGACTGTCACACCCAATAATTTAACAGAAAATCAAAAACTTAATAAGGACAGGGTAAAAATATAAGGCAAAATCGGGGACATTCAGTATAATCAGGGACACTTGAGAGGTACAACAGCTTGAAATGAAGTACTCCTTTGGTAGAAAGTAAAACAGCTTTTAAAAGCTGTTAGACACTTCTTTCTGCCACACTTTCTGTTTGTAGGGGTGGTAGAGTGAAGTTTTAACAGCTTCTAAAAACTATTTTTCTTCTGCCACTGTTCTTTGCTGGATTGCACTGTCTGCTGATAGTCCATAGCACGAAACCCAATCTTAACAGTGCTAGAACCAATGTTAACAGCACTTATGGTGTCCTTATCAAGGTTTTGTTAACCATCCCTAAGCGCTGCTAAGATTGGGTCTCAGGGTAGGGAAGCACTTAACAAATGTATCTTTTTCCCAGTTTCGGAATGCAGCCATGACATTCCATGTACTATGCAATAATATTTACAATAAAACAAGTTCTTACAGGTAATCTTGGAATAAGTGATCATAATTCACGAGATAAGGAGTTGTGTAAACACTTATAAAAGTCGTATAGTGTACTATAGTTTATTGAAGTAGTGGCAGTGGGATTTTGAGTTAATTCTTGGATGTTTTACATAAGCAGATCTTTTAGTGTGTCAGATGAGCTTTTAGAGAAGTTTTGAAGTGTGTGCAGAATGAGGTTTGTCCTATGGTTACTGGTACCATGATTTCACTTCATATAGAAGTACAGACCTCAGCCTACATCAAGAGATAAATATGACTAAACAGAGAAAGAAGTTCATCACAAAGTGGCTCACCTTGCTCTGAAATTGGCTCCCCTCCATTTGAAGCAGTGTGATTTCCTGTCATCCTACATGCATAGCTTGGACAACTAGATGGGTCCCTTAAATATCTTCCAGGATTAACAGGCTTCGGCAAGGCATACATGGTGTCTGGTCTAATCCCTTGTATATCTTACAATCCTAAGCAGCATACAGAGTCTCCAATGTGGTCATCAGATTTATGTGTGAGTACTAGAATAAACAGAGTCCTCAGTGTAGTTATTACATGTACATATGAGTATTAAGTGTTGATTTTGAGACTGCAGTTGTCTTTGGGATTTTGTTGCAGTGTATACTGTAAATAATAGGATATCTCATTATTTTAATTTCTCAAAGTCTTTTGGGCTTCTAATACTATGTCAGGAATGGACCCCATTCATAAGTCACAGTACGATTAAAGTTCATGAAATTAGTATTGTTTCAATCTTTGATGTTAGCCAGAAGTGCTCTTCACAGCACCCGCAATCTGCCCAGTAATAACTCCTTCTGCAGTTCATATGGGGTTACATATATTGGTAGCATATCTAAGTATGATTGAAAATTATTTTTTATAAGACCCGTTGCTCCTACTACTTTTGGAACTGTCTGGGTATTCTTCTTCCACATTGCCCTCGCTTCTGCCTAAAAATCCTGATATTTTACGACTTTCTTTCGCTCTGTACTTAAGACACCGTAGTCGCTGGGTGTAGCAATTTCAATGATCAATGCTAATTTTGTCCTCTTTTCATGGACTACTATATTGGGTTTTCTCGCTTCTATCTTTTAAACTGTCGGTAATGGGTGAGCCCATGTGATATAGACTTCATCATCTTCTATGATGCTTTGTGGCTCATTTCTAGTGTTTTTCAGCTGCTTCAATACTATAAAATGTTTGCACAATCCCCAGTGAAACAGTCTTGCCACGTTATTATGCCTTTCAGTGTACATTCCTTCTGCCATTAGTATGTCACAACCAGCAGTGAGGTTTGCAACTGTTTCCAATTCTATTTTATAAAACTTACATTTGTCTGCTTCTCCCACATGTTCAGTGGATTTTGTAAACCAGCGTATATGTAGTCCACTATCTTGGGCTGCCAATATTAACCTTTCATCTTTTGGTTAAAATTTACCTCTTCTTAACCATTCCTGCATTTGATCCTGATCAACTTGAGGTTGTCCAAGAGGTTTCTATACTTAAGACTAAATTTATGCATTTTCCACATTTCTTGCCTTCTCATCTGGTCCTTCACCTTATATTCTTTCATTTGTTTTTTTGCACATTCAGTTGCTGTCTGACTTTTATCTACATCTGGTGTGATTTCCATTTCCACTTGACACTGATATGCTTCTGCTAAACTAAGCGGGAAGTCATCTTAGAATTATTTTCCTCATGTTTTAAAACTTTTACTATGAGTCTTGTGAAGTCAGCAGATATTCTTTCTTTTACTTCTTCTATCAATTTAGCATCTTTGTTATGTTCCACAGGGTCTTCATAAATATTTCTCCAAAATGTATCTATTTCTTCTTTTTTTGGTGGTGTTTCAATTCATTTTGCCTTGCTTCCCATTTTTTTATAAAACTTTTTTGGGTCATCAATAAATTGTTTATTTTGTACTTTTCCTTTGTATTTATCTAAATATATTCTATTTTTTTTCTGCTGATATTTTTAGTTTATTATTTGCAATAGTGTATGACAGATCCTGATCTATTCTGATACTGTGCATTGCTTTTATCACATCTATCTTTCTGAGTATTTTTGTTGATCTGTTCCTTCTATACACTTTTAACAGTGACATTTCTTGTCCTAATTGCTTTATCTTTTTCTCTATTCGATGCTTCCATGATGGCATTTGATTTCTCCCATTTTTTTCCATTACTACCCTGTATTTTTGACGTAAGACTTTCTGTTATTAATTTACCTGCACATTAATATATCCTATTTACTTCTGTTATATCACATGCATTTCTGTGGACAGTCCTAATTACTGTGTTCATTTGTTTTATCAAACTTCTAACTTTCTGGATTGTATTGACTTTCTGTAATCTGTTTCTTTCACTGATCTTAATATGTATATCCATCTCTATTAAATCAAGCAACTCTTCTCTTAGATCATTTTCTTCTAAACTGAGAACAAATTCTTTGTTATCCGTTTCCTGTGGGCATTCTATAGATAGTTCCACACCATATTCCGGTGCCACATTCTCTTTGGTTTCATCCTATGTCATCCATTGCTCTTTCATATGGGAACTCACTGGCCTATCACCCCACAACATTGCATTAGAGTTGCCACAGTTTCCTGTTCCTCCCCTTGCTGTGCAACTCCTTGGATGTTTGCACTGGTTTCTTGTGGAAGGCTCCAAAGTATCTTCATCTGGCAACTCATCAGATGTTTCTGGCTCCACTGGTTTTGCCTTAATTTGGGGATCCATTGCCCTATCCTGCTGTGATGTTTTCTGAGTTAGATTTTCTACACTAAATCTTTCACTTCACAGGTAATCCATAACCTCAGTTTTTATTTGTTTAACTTCTCCATTACTAACCCTCTTTTCTACTTTTCCTCTTTGTTTTCTTATTTTTTGTATTGTAAAATTGTCCTTGTCTGGATGCCTTTGCCTATATTTCTCTTCAAATATCTTTGGTGCTGCTCTTTTTGTTTTGATTATTTTTGCTTTCTCCTTTGCATAAATATTACACCATATTAAATATCTTCTTTCCCATGTCCATATTTTTTCTTCAGATGTCTTCTGATCCTCTTGTTTCTCCATACTTTCGGGACTTGTTGTTCCATCATGCTTTGATGTAACCCATGTTAAACTTTTTACACTAAATCCTTCACTTCGCAAGTGTTCCATAACTTCATCTTCTATTTTA
The DNA here is from genome assembly GCF_019279795.1 of Protopterus annectens. Classification (NCBI taxonomy): domain Eukaryota; kingdom Metazoa; phylum Chordata; order Ceratodontiformes; family Protopteridae; genus Protopterus; species Protopterus annectens. The sequence continues at coordinate 1,632,648,253 of NC_056744.1, read as the reverse complement.
TTTAACTTCTACTTTACTAATCTTCTGTTCTGCATTCCCTCTTTGTGATTTTATTTTTTATTGCGAAATGTTCCATATCTGGATGCCTTTGCCTGTATTTTTGTTCGAATATCTCTGGAGCTGCCTTTTTTCTGTTGATTAGTTTGGCCTTCTCCTTTGCATAAATATTGCACCAGATCAGATCTCTCTTTCTTTCCTGTGTCCATATTTCTTTTTTATACCTTTCAAAAGCCTCGAGATTTTGTTCTTTGTATTTTTGTACTTCCTCAGTTGCTTCTTTTTCCAGACAGACCAAGATTTCTTGGTCTGTATAATGTTTTTCATAAATCTGTTGTATTAATGAACACAAATGTTTATTTAAAGATTTTGACAGTTTTTCTTGTGGAAGTATTTTTCTTCCTCTAATTTATCTCTTAATCTTTTTGTATATCTTCTGTCTGGTAATTCTGGGCTTCTTGCATAATAGTAACAATACACAATTTATAGGTTCATGGGTTCATAGGTAGGTACTAGGCTATTGGCCCTAGGGCCTATATAAGCCTAGCCAAATGGTACTCTGACTTTTGCCACCCAAGAAAATTATTTTCCCGTGCCCCTGTCAAGCAGAGCCACAGAAGTGATCCCCGGGATGAATTTCCTATCTCCCATCCAATCATCAAGATTTTTCTTGAAGAGTGCTAATGAGGAGCTTTGTTTGATATAGATAGGTAGTTTGTTCTAGAGTATGGGGAGACTCTGGGACAGGAATCTATCCCTCCAGCATGTTCTGTTTATTGTGGTGACAAGGTTTAGGTCCCTAGAGCATGTAGCTCGGAGGGATTGGGATTTCTTTATGTGGAGCATGTCCAACAGCTCTGGGTATGACATAGCTTTGTATGTTAGGCAGAGATTGCCTCTGAGTAGGTGATATGCGACAGAGTAAAGCTGGAGTTTTTTAAGACGGTCTCCATAGGGCATCTGTTTGAGGCCGCTAATCCTCTTTGTGAGGTATTTCTGTGGCCTTTGCAGTTGTTGTAGATGTCTAGTGAGGTACATACCAAAAGGGGCATTGTACTCTATAATGGGTCTAATGAGTGATGAGTAGAGGGGAACAATGACCTCTTTTTTCCTGGATGAGAAACCTTTTGCGATGAAGTGTGCCACTTAGAAGGATTTCCTGACTACTGTGGCAATGTGATTATCAAAGGGGAGACTACTGTCCACCTGTGTCCCAAGGTCTCTTATCACACTTTCAGTGTTAAGTAGAATACCGCCTATGTGGTAGTTCATGGATACAGAGTTTTTACCAAAAGGGATGACAATGCACTTTTTGGCATTGAGCTTAAGGCCATGGCTTTGACACCAGATATCTGTCTCAGTAAGGCCCTTTTGTAGGATGTCCACATCGTTAGGAGTTTTTATTATGGCTCCTAGTTTGCAGTCATCTGCAAACTTTGTCAGCCAAAGACCGTCTATGTTAGCCTGTACTTCAGAGAAGTAGACACCAAACAGGAGAGGACCTAGGACTGAACTCCGTGGTACTCCACTTGTCACTGGTCTGAAGTTGGATTTAGAGCCTGCTACATTCACAGTGTGGGTTCTGTCAGTGAGCCAGCTGGCAATCCATTTTGTGACATATGGATTTATACCTAGTTTAGTGAGTTTGTCTATAATTCCGGAGTGGGGGATGGTGATGAAAGCCTTGGCGAGATCTAGATAGGCTGTTTTTACCACCTTACCCTCATCTACGGCTTTGGTGACCGCTTCAAAGAAGTCTATCAGGTTTAGGAGACATGATCTGCGTTTTACAAACCCGAACTGGATAGAGTCCAGAGTTTGGAGATTACCAATGTCATTGTTATAAGTTATTGTTTATAAGTTCCATGATGATACACTCCATAGCCTTGCAGACCAGGCTCATTAGGCTAATGGGGCGGTAGTTCCCGGGGTCCGTGGTGGCTCCTCCATTGTGGAGTGGGATAACCGTTGCTGTGTGCCATTCCATGGGCACAAAGCCTGAGGTGAGGCTATGATTGAACATGGTACTTAGGTGGGGTGCCAGTTCGTTCTGCAGTTCATGTAGAATGCAGCCTGGGATGTTGTCAGGTCCCATGGATGCTGTGTTCTTGGCTTTGGAGAGTGTGTTTTTACCTGTGCAGCCATGATTACAGGTACTTTGCATTCTTCCGGTGTAGAGATGGGCCCTTTAGGGGATGAGAGAGGGGTAAAGTTAGCACTGAACCTATCTGCCAGGATGTTGGCAATATCAGTTGGTTCTGTATATTTAGTGCCATTGTGCTGCAACTCAGAGCAGATCTGAGTGTTGCCATTGAGATTCTTGACATAGCTATAGAATGCTTTGTGGTTGTTAGAATCAGTGGCGATTTTGTTTTCGTAACTAGCTTTGGAGGATTTTATGGGGGATCTCAGCTTCTTACTGAGGCTGACCAGGGAGTTCCTCCAATCATGGGATTTTACTCTTTTTTGCAACAGTTTCATTCTTCTGTTGTAGAGTTTGTTTATAGCAGGGGACCACCAAATTGGCTTCCTTTTTTGGAGCATAGCATCTTGATTCTGTTAGGGATTGCACGATCCATGCACTCGTGTAAGTGCTTATAAAGTGCAATTGTATAGGATTCAGCAGTTGTATCTCTATTGTCCGTCAGCATGGGTGTCGTGATATTTGCCAGTTCTGTCTTAAGAAATGTGAAGTTGGCTTTAGAGAAAATATTTTACGGTGGTTTCCCTAATGGGGGTGGGGGGTGGGCGTGGGATGTGGATGTCTAGGGTGATTTGCTTGTGGTTGGATCTGACCAATGAGGAATTGACCTTTGGTGTGGAACACCAGTTGCCCAAGTTGGTAATGACCAGATCTAGGATATTGCTGCCCCTGGTGGGAGTGTGGATAAGTTGATCCAAGGCACTGGAATTTATGAATTCCAGAAAACGTTGAGCACAAGCGTTGGTATATGAGTAGTTTTCCCAGTTAATGGTGGGGTAGTTGAAATCGCCCATTATTAGGGTGTTAGGTTGTATCCTAATATTTTCCAGTGTATCAAGAAAGGAGGAGTGGGAATCCTGGGGCATGTCCTGGGGCATGGTGGGGGATCTGTAGCAAGCTACAATTCGCATTGCGGTCTTGCCCAGAGTTAGTTGCACTTGGATAATCTCAGATGCATTACGCTGAGCAACTAGCCTGGAGGTGTGGATATCCTTAATGAATATGGACACGCCTCCACCTTTAGTGCTTCAGTCCAGGTTAGGTGGCCGAAAGGTGAGGTATGAATTATAGCCTGGTCATGCAGGGGTGCTCTCTGGAGCTTTGAACCAGGTCTCTGTCACTGCACAGATGTCGATTTTCTCCATTTTAAGGAGTGCCTTGAGTGAGTGCATTTTGAGGTTTAGACTTCTAGCATTAAGTAGCATTACCCTCAGATTTTGCTTGCTTGTACCTGTTACAGTGGTGAATTTGTCATTTGAATGTTGCCTAAAAAAGGCACTATAAGGGTGGCAAGAGCCTTAGCCAGTATCCAGAATCCCAGGGGCAACAGGTGCAGGCCATCTCTGGCAAAGCATCGTGGTTTGTCGATTTCTTTCTTATCCTCAGTAGACCACTCTGTCGTCTTTATGGCTGCTGTTTGGCTTATCAGTTCTTGTGATTTTTGTCGACTGTTACTTCCATCTACAACAAAGGGGGGCATCCCCCCCCCCGGGCCTGGGCTAGCCCCATTGTAGGAATGTTTCTGTGTCTTGAGGATTCTACACTGTCATTTTTTCCCAGTCCTGGCACTAGTGTGTCTACCAGGATTGAGCACTTTTTTATTCTGTGTCTTGTGCACTCAGCTATCTTTTTTAATTTTTAACCTACTTCTGTCCATGTTATATGCTGTCTATATATCAGTGTTGTCCTGGTGAGATTTTGTAAAAAAAAAAAAAAAAAACAGGGACCATCTCATGGAGGTACTCACCAAGAGACTTGAGGATGAATTCAGTTTCAGCAATACCTCTCTCTTTTGCTTGCTGAATTATTACTGATTTCCCTATAGATGTCTCCCATGTTGTGGCAATTTCTTGAAGAGGAAGAGACCACCTGCACAGTGTTTCACATACTAGTGCCTACATTACCCATCTGCTTGCACTTTTAAGGATATTGTTTCTATAGGTTACTACAAATGATGATGATATGATCAAACATACCATTTAATACTCTTAGCCCATCAACTTGCAAACATTTAAGGGGGAATGTACCTTGTCTTGAAGGGCTTAATAACTCTATCTCAGCATATGGGCATGCAGTACCATCACAAGAGAACACAGAAGTTATATCAATCTATCAAGCCTTGCTTTGTGTTACAGCTAGCACCCCACAGCTGCACATACCTTGGTCTTATTGACCCAACTCCACCCATGCCATGTTCTCTACAATCTCTCTGTTGTTTTACAGTTCACCACTCCTTTCAGCATGTCATTCTACCTATTTGCCACTCTCTCAGTGAAGGAGAATTTTCTCATATCACACTTAAAACTGGTTCCTACTGTCTGCTTGTTATGATTCCTCCTTCCTTCCCAGTCCTTTCTTTGAAGACTCACCCCCACACTGATTCCCTTTATTTTATGTTCTAAAATTATATCTTTCATCTCCCAAATGTCTCCACATGCTAAAGGTTTTCTGTCTGCTTTCATACACCTTCCCATTCATTACTGGGGTCATACTGGATGTTAGTTATGCAGGGTTGCACTACATTCTATTGAATATAAATCAGCTGAAGTATCAACCAGACATTTATTTATTTATTTATTGATTGATTAACTTTGTTTACCATGTTAGAGGACTGATTGATTCTGACCAATTCCACTCCCAGCCCAACAAAAAGTACAAATAGTTACAAAAACAAATACATAGTAGTGCTACATTGGCATAGTAATGTAAAATCAATGATGGTTACATGATTCATATTAGTATATATCTGTATCTAAATCTATGTCTATCTATCTACACACATAGATACACACACACACACACACACACACACACACACACACACATTAAGATTTACAATTTTACAATGGAATGAGCCACATATGTGGCAGACATAACATTTAAGAGGGTTTGTTTGTGTCTTTCGGCTTTTCCTGATTAGGGGTCACCACAGCGGAACTCCGGTCCACTAATGATTGGTAGTTGATTTTTACATGCCGAGTTACCAGCCCTGATGCACAACCTTCAATGAAGGTATGCCCATTCATGCATGTCGTCACACAGTCTAGCTGAGAATCGAACCGGACAGCGTCTTACTGTGAGGCGACAACACTACCACAGTACCACCACCGCGCATTTATAGGTTCATAGGTTCATACTAGGCTATCTGCCCTAGGGCATTTATAAGCCTAGCCAGAGTGTGTTTGGCTTTCGCCACCCATTTTAAATTAATTTTGCTATGCCCTTTTTCGAGGTTAGTATATTGTGCCTCTGTCTAACAGTGACACAGAAGTGATACCCGGGGTAAACCTACGATCCCCCATCCACTCATCAAGATTCCTCTTGAAGAGAGTCAATGAGGGACTCTGCCTAACCTGGACTGGGATTTTATTCCAGAGTGAAGGGAGCCTCTGGGTTATGAAATCTGTCCCTCCAGCATGTCCTATTTATTTCAGTGCTGAGGTTCAAGTCTCTCGCACGCGTAGCTCGATGGGATTTGGATTTTCTGAGGTGCAGCATGTCCATTAATTCCGGGTTGGACATGGCTTTGTACGTCAGGCACAGATTGCCTCTGAGCAGGCGGTATGCCACTGAGTAGAGCTGGAGTTTCTTTAACCGGGCAGCATATGGCATCTGTTTGAGCCCTTTGATCCTCTTGGTGAGGTACTTTTGGGGTCTTTCCAGTTGCTGCAGGTGTCTGGTAAGGTACATCCCAAAAGGGGCATTGTACTCAATTATGGGCCTGATGAGGGATGAGTAAAGAGGCACGATGACCTCCCCTGATCTTGATGTGAATCTCTTCATGATTAGGCGGGCTATATAAAATGTTCTTCTAACCACTTTGGCCACGTGGTTGTCAAATGAGAGATTGCTATCAACTTGGGTCCCCAGGTCCCTAATTACTTCTTCCGTACTTAATGGATTACCACCTATGTGGTAATTTGTGGGCACTTTGTTTTTGCCAAAGGGGATGACTATACACTTTTTGGCATTTAGCTTAAGGCCATGGCTCTGGCACCAGTTGTCTGTTTCTATGAGGCCCTTTTGGAGGATGCTTGTGTCGGCTGGAGAGTCGATTATGGTGCCTAGTTTGCAGTCATCTGTGAACTTGGTCAGCCACAGTCCTTCCGTGTTGGCCTGTACCTCCGAGAAATATATACCGAACAAGAGAGGTCCCAGGACTGAGCCTTGTGGGACGCCACTTGTAACTGGTTTGGAGTCTGACATGGCTCCAGCAATTCTAACCATATGGGTTCTGTACTTGAGCCAGTTTGCAACCCATCTAGTGACATAGGGGTTTATATTTAAGCTGGTGAGCTTATCTATAATGCCAGAGTGGGGTATTGTATCGAAGGCTTTTGCGAGGTCCAGGTAGGCTGTGTGGACCACCTTCCCCTCGTCAATGGCCTTGGTGACTGTTTCAAAGAAATCAACCAGGTTTAAGAGGCAGGATCTGCCCTTAACAAAGCCGAACTGGGTAGGATCCAGTGTCTGTAGGTCCCCAATATCTTTATTTATGAGGTCCATGATGATCCTTTCCATAGCTTTGCAGACCAAGCTAGTCAGGCTTATGGGGCGATAGTTTCCAAGATCCGTTGAGGCACCACCTTTGTGGAGAGGGACCACTGTTGCTGTACGCCACTCTTTGGGTACATAACCTGTAGTAAGGCTGAGATTGAACAGTAGTTTTATGTTTGGGTTTAGCTCTTCTTGGAGTTCATGTAGGACGCAGCCCGGGACACCATCTGGTCCCATTGATGCTGTGTTTTTTGCTTTGGAGAGGGTGGCTCTTACCTGAGCATCTGAGTTGTCAGTGGGGCAGCACTCTGTTGGGATAGATATTTGCCCTTTTGGTGGGGAGGGGGGGAGTTTGCGCTGAACCTGTCAGCTAGGATGTTGGCAATGTCTGTGGGTTCGGTGTATTTTTTGTCATTTTGGACTAATTCTGAGCATGTCTGGGAATTCCCACCCAGGTTCCTAACATAACTAAAGAAAGCCTTGTGATTATCCCTAGTGTCCTGTGCAATTTTTCTCTCGAAGCTGGCCTTAGACGATTTTATGAGTGCCCGTAGTTTTTTGCTAATACTGATCAGAGATGCCTTCCCTTTTTGGGATTTTGCTCTATCATGTAGTAGCTTCCTCCTTCTATTGTATAGTTTGTTTGGGGTCCACCAGATAGGACATCTGCCTTTGGAGGATTGGGTCTTGGTTTTATTTGGGATTGCATGATCCATGCATTCCTGAAGGTGCTCATAGAATGCATTTATAAAGGATTCTGCGGTCTGGGCCGTATTTTCCACAGGCCCGAGGGCTTTGAAGGATTCCACCTCGGTTTTGAGGAGTGTGAAATTTGCTTTAGAGAAGTTTTTCACTGTGGTTTTCTGGGCAGGGGATGGGGTCAGGATGTGAATATCCAGTGAGATTAGTTTATGGTCTGATCTTACCAGTGAGGGATACACTTCTGGTCTGGAGCATAGAGTCCCCATGTTGGTGATGATCAGGTCCAGTATGTTTTCCCCTCTTGTGGGAGTGGTAACAAGTTGTTCCATAGCATTTGAGTTTATAAATTCTAGGAACCTTTGGGCTAGGGTGTTGGAGCTAGAGTAATGCTCCCAGTCTATGTTTGTGTAGTTGAAGTCGCCCAATATAATGGTGTTTGGAGAGACCTTCATATTTTCCAGTGTTCTCAGGAAGGCCAAGTGGGGTTCCTGGGTTTGGGAGGGTGGTCTGTAGCAGGCTATAAACTGGAAGGCAGTTTTACCCACTGTTAGTTGCACATGGATAGTCTCTGATGCTTCGTGCTGTGCCACCAACCTGGAGGTGTGGGTATCTTTGAAGAATATTGACACTCCCCCACCTTTTGTGGTTCGGTCCAAGTTTTGAGGCCGAAAAGCATGGTATGAGGTATAACCTGATAGTGCTGGGGTGCTCTCGGGAGCCTTGAACCAGGTTTCTGTTACTGCACAGATATCGATGTTCTCCATGCTAAGGAGAGTTTCGAGTGCGTGCATCTTGAGGTTTAGACTTCTGGCATTGAGTAGCACTACTCTTAGTTTCTTATCCCTTGTGATACCTATGGAGGTGGGTTTGTCTTTTGAGCCTTGCCTAAAAAAGGCACTATGTGGGTAGCAAGAGCCTTTGCCAATATCCGAAAGCCCAGGGGTGATAGGTGCAAGCCGTCCCTAGCGAAGCATCGTGGCTTGTCGTGCATGTCATCCCAGGCTGACAGGCATTGGATCCCCTTTGAATGACACCAATACTTAAGCCAGTTGTTGAAATTGATCATCTTGTCTTCATATTGTGGCATCATTCTTGGTGAGGGTAAGATGCTACTCAAGGTCAGGGTCATACCAGCCTGTGCTACATGCTCAGAGAGCTCCTCTATGTCTCTTTTCATGTAGTCCAGGGAGGTACATGTCAGGTCATTCACACCAGCATGGACAATGACTGAGTCATATTTGTACTTGCCTTGGAGTGACCTGAGTGCTTGTGTTATGTGGCGGATCCTAGTGCCCGACAGGCAGCTCACCATGACCTTCCAGCCTGGTGAGTAGGACGTCAGTGTGTCTGACAATAGAGTCACCTATTACAAGTGTATCAGGTGTGTTGTTTAGCTTTAAGGGCTGTGACTGTTCTGCACACTGGCTTTGTGAGCTATGTGTTGCACGTGTTTTGTTTTGGGGTAGCGGTTGCTTGGGTGTCTGCTTTGGAGGTCTCTGCTGCTTAGGCAGATTTTTATTTAGAGCCTCTGAGTGTGTTTTTGTGTGTTTATGTGTTTGGTTTGCTTTCGTGGTAGGTCCATGTGAGACTGGAATTGTAGTGAGTGTGGTTTCCTTCTCCTCCTGACTGGTTACGCCAGTACTGAGTTGAGAGAGCTTAGCCTCCAGTTTGGCTATATGGTTGCATCTCTCACATGTGTTGAAATTTGTTGGGAGGAGGAGAGGGTTGTCTGTGTACATGAGGCAGTTGTAACATTGCCTCAAGATTCCCAGATTCACCAGCTGGACCGGAGAGGAGATTGACAACTGACCTTTGGGCATGCTAGAATATTATTGGGAATTCCTTTATAATTGTAAAAAGGGCCAATGGGGAACAAGGTACTCAAGGGGAGTTTGTGAGAGTGTAGTGCTTTTAATTTTTTAGTGCTGACTTATATAATTGCTTTAGTGAGCAAGTGCCAGGTAACTTAAATGCAATGTGTTATAGGTAACTTAAATGCAAAAACAACAAACAGTAACTTTCTTTCAAGTGAAACAAGGAAATAAGTACAGTAAGCAATGCAGATATCACTAGGGAGCCGCAGAAGTGCTGAAAAGCCGCATTTTAGGTGGAATTAGCGTTTCAGGGAAATAACAAGCATACAAACAAAGCTAGATTCAGCAGGCCTGGATCTAGTCTATGCTACAGCAAACAAGGTGTACCAATTTCAGTAAGAAGCAGTTCAAATATGCAGGCACTATAAGCCTTTAACCAGAAATTCCCAGCTCAGAAGGGCAGAGTCCAGCCTCTCCTCCCACAAGAGTGCAGACCACGAACCCTCTTAATGTAAAATAACTCGCCTGAAGTCCAAGTGCTTAAACCAGAACTAATACACTTTTAGAATAACAGATACTGAGCCCTCAATCAGCAGTTCCCAACTTAGAAGGATGTAAGCCACCTGTTCTGCCACCACAGTGCAGGCCACAAACCTTCCTAATGTAAAACAGCTGATCTGAAGCCCAAGTGCTTAATCCAAAAGACTTAGAATGATAGCTACACTTTAATCAAGTTACTACCAAGCAGTAATAAATACAATTGAATACTTTAAAGAATGCCTTGATTAGGGCTCAAGTTATACAAACAAAGCTAGATTCAGTAGGCCTGGATCTAATCTATGCTACAGCAAACAAGGTGTACTAATTTCAGTAAGAAGCAGTTCAGATATGCAGGCACTATAAGCCTTTAACCAGAAATTCCCAGCTCAGAAGGGCAGAGTCCAGCCTCTCCTCCCACAAGAGTGCAGACCATGAACCCTCTTAATGTAAAATAACTGGCCTGAAGCCCAAGTGCTTAAACCAGAATTAATACACTTTTAGAATAACAGACACTGAGCCCTCAATCATCAGTTCCCAACTTAGAAGGATGTAAGCTACCTGTTCTGCCACTACAATGCAGACCACAAACCTTCTTAATGTAAAACAACTGGTCTGAAGCCCAAGTGCTTAAACTAAAAGACTAAGAATGAGTTACACCAAGCAGTAATAAATACAATTGAGTACTTTTAACATGACACAAAAGCAAAATAAAGTAGGAAGAAACACGAATACAGTAAAAGCAGATATTTTTTTTTTGAGTGACCCAATGAGATGGGCCCAGGAGGAGTATCCAAGTGCAAATTTACAAGAGGGGCGGGCAATTTCAAAACCACCAAGATTAACACCAAGACAAAAACAGGGAGGGTGGGTAGGGGCCTACTGAAAAAAACAGTCACAACTTCCAGCTAGATATTGCTCAATGCAACACAAACAAATTACTTTAAATCGTGTATTATTTGATAAAAGTGCAGATAAAAATTTACTTAACTCCACTTATGCGTTCAGTTGATTGTATGCAGGTCTTAGTTGGCCAAAGCTCACAGTTTAAACAGAAACTAATTCACTGTACCACTTGTAAAATACAGAAACTGAATAAAAATGAGGTAAACTACCCCCACTTATCACTGGCTATGCAGGTTTTTTAACAAGCCTTAACTGAAAATACCACTTGTATAAGACCTACTGAAAAAACAGTCACAACTTCCACTAGATATTGCTCAATGCAACACAAATAAATTACTTTAAATTGTGTATTATTTGATAAAAGTGCAGATGAAAATTTACTTAACTCCACTTATGCGTTCAGTTGAATGTATGCAGGTCTTAGTTGGCCAAAGCTCACAGTTTAAACATAAAATAAGAGGGTAACAAGGTAAAAAGCGTAATGGAAATAAAAACTGCAGGATAATAGAGTAGTCTATATTATGTGCCAGCAAAACTACAAGTACATTTAACTTCAGATTTAATGTGAGACTTTATGAGAGTATGAAATATGTGGAAGGATGATATGTAGATAAGATCTGAAGGAAGAGATTCCCAGAGGTTAGAGCCAAGAAAAGAAAATTAATGGTTAACAAACAAACCAGCTGAAGCTAGTTTGTTCCATGCCCATTCCGACCCTGCTTGACCATCAGCCACCACTGCTCTGGCCTTTATGATGATTAAGCACAAGCCTCAGATAAGTGCTGGACCCAGAGCTGATCCTAATGGCACCTCCCTTGTTACCTCCCTTTCCCAAACGGCAGTCTCATTCCTCTCATCCTCTTCCTTATTTCTTTCATCAGTTTCCTACTCCCACTTACAATACTAGACACAGACCCAAAACTCTAGTTTGAGTAAAAGCCTCTTTTGCGGTACCAAGCCGAAGGTTTTGTTAAGGCTAGTAATCCTCCAATACCCCTTATATACTACTCCAGTTACCCAAAGGTTGAGTTGGCATAATTGTTATGGTCTTTACCTCACAGATACAATGTTGAGGGCTTGATTCTGATCTCTGGATAGTAGTTACTGTAGGTTTATAATAGTTTGCAGACTAATAGCCTAATATTTGGGGTTGGGGGTTGGCATAATAGTTAAGGTATTTACTTCACATAAACAAGGTACATTTGAATCTCACCTTTGCTGGGGGGGGGGGTTGCATAATGGTTAAGGTGTTTACCTCACAGATACAAGGTACAGGGTTTGATATCACCTTTTCTGAAGTCAGTGGCCTCTGGCTGATCAAGTTAGCCAATGATTGCAAAGTAGGAGCAGTTATAGAATCCCTCCAAGACAATAATATCCCCCAGGAAGGGCTAACACAAACTAATAACTAGTGCCAGAACAATGGTTTAAAACACAATGCCAAGAAATGCATAGAAGTACCCTTTGGGAAGTTGATTACCCCAGGAAACTACCTCAGTGATAACACACCCCTAAAGGTAGACCCAGTAGTCAGAAATTTCAGGACGTATGTAATGTTGCTGAACTTATAAGCAGGGTATGGCATCTACGTCCAAGGAAGTCATTGTTCCACTGTATCCACATCCATCAAGGCTCCTCACAAAAGAATATTAAGGCGTAAACAACACGTCCTATGTGGATCACCTCAAAGCCCTATCTCTATACTCTGTCTTCTACAGACTGTTGAGGGGGCGATCTATGCCTGACATACAAAGCTTCCTTAGATCCCACCCTGATGGACATTTTGCTTTACTGCAAAAGAAAAAGCATCAGAACTACCTGATACAGAGACTTAAAACTTGCTTGCAACATTAACAGGATTTGTTGGCGTGACAGGGATGTGTCTCAGAGAATACCCCATCTCTGGAACAGGTCTCCCATCCAGGTGAAGCAGAGTTCATCCCTAACCCTATTCAAGAGTAATTTGGACCAATGGATGAGAGATCAGACATTTACACCTAGCCTGGCTTTTATGTGTCTAATGGACAGAAGCAGCCAGTAAATGCTTGACCACCCATGCCCTTACTTATATATACCCCTTAAAGTAATCGTTAGGGATATTGTTGGGTAAAATGGCTAGACATTAAAAGACTCTTGTGGTTGTCAACCAAGTACACCCTCATGCTAGCCTGGCCTCATTTCAAAACACAGCAAACCTTGGAAAAGTAAAAAAAAAAAAAAAAAAAATGAGAAAACATCTGCACAAAGAAATCATTTGCATATGTTTTTGTAATGATTGTAATAATAGTTTAAGTAGGCAAACTTCATTAGACAATATATATTAGTACATTTTGACATCTGCATACAGAGGTACTATAAGTCAGAAACTGCTAGAGAGAAAGTCCTGAAATGTGGAGATGGAATGGCTGAAAGATTGGACTTGTATATACCAAGTCTGAGATGCCATTTCTCAGACTATTCCCTTGTCTCCAAAGTATGGTGATCTCGGAGTTGGTATATACAAGTTCATGGAGTGTGGGGGGGTTGACATCTGCAAAAAGAAGTTTTAAAGAGAAAAGGAATTTTCGAGATTTGCTCTTTTCTGGGTTTTCTATCTTCTTTTTTCAGTTTTAAAGTATTTCGAGTGCCGACCTTTCAATATGGAACCACATACAAATTGAAATGTGTACATTTTTTTGTATAAATTGTACATAGTTGCATACTCATTTCATTTTGTACTATTGCTGTTTTCAACATGTTCGACTATGTATAGTTTACTTTCTGCTAAAATACTATTTTAACTTCTGCGTGCCATGTATTCTTGCTTAGAAAAGGGTCAACAGACCAGCCCACATAAGTAGTAAATAAATAACAAATTACATACATACATACATGAATGAATGAATGAATGAATGAATGAATAAATAAATAAATAAATAAATGTGGAGACCTGTATGGCAACTAAAATACTGATTTTGTTTTCCTAAAAGAGAAAGAATCACCCTGTTATAGCGGTCAGGACTATAGTGATTCAGCTGAAACATAGTACTAAGGACTCCTCTTAAAATAAATATAACAAGCAAAATGTGTGCCAGAGGCAGAATAATCTTCTAAGTAAAATGCAGGTTTTATAGCAATGGGAGAAGATCAGTGCAACAGTTAATAGTTCCATGAAATCTGACTGCATGCCAACTGCTGCCTTCTTAAAAAGCATTTGCGTACAACAGTTAATTATTTTTCTCTATTTATTCTTTTTTCTTTACGTGTTTTCTTCCTTTTTTTTTAACCAGGAAATTCTGACAGGGCATAATACATTTTCGGTGAAGGCGTGAGGAGAACGGCTGTTTTAGTAAAAACTCACAAATGCCAGTCTACTGTATTTCATCTAATGGCAGGCTTTAGTTTAAGTTCCATTGCCTACATGCATTTATCCCTGGTGAGTTGGTATGCTGGGGCAGCAGAATGGTGTAATGTTTAGCATTGCTATCTCACAGCACCTGTGTCTCTGGTCTGGTCCTCAGTGGGGGGGGGGGGGGGGGGGTTGTACAGAGCTTGAAAATACTCCTTGTGCCTGTGAAGCTGCTCCAGTGCCTCCAATACCCCAACCATGTGCTATAGGTGAATTGGCAACCCCCTAAGGTGTCTGTAGGTATGTGTGCCATATAAGAGTGAATGTATGCGCATTCTGAGATGGCTTGGTGCACCATTTAGAATGACTTTCTGTGCCCTGCACCCACTGAGTGCTAATATAGGCTCTGTCTCACTTGTGACCAGAGAATGGTAAGTTATGCAGTTTATATGAGTGTATTTGCATTCCTTATAGTCCGTGTTTTACAGGTACAGCTTTATGTATTCACATGACACAAAGCAAATAAATCTAAGTGGTTTTATGTTTACACTAAGAACTAAAAACAGGGAACAATGTGTTACAATCAGGTTATGCCTGTGTCATGGCTGCACCTACAAGATAGCTTAAAGTGCTTTGAGGGAGTCTAATTGAATATATTTTGTAATGGATTTGTTTTACAGACTAAAATGGATTATTTCAGGTTTTAGAGATTATAGCTGAAAATGTAGAGTCAACATTTTTGTTAGGGTATGGCTGAGGTTTTCTTAAGTATTTCCATGCTGATCAAACATATAATTTGGGTATACTGCTTTATTTGTGTTCATGGAAATATTAGTTTTAACAGAGCTGGTATAAAATGTAGGTAGGGTAAAGGTTTTAAACACAGAGACAGCCACATAATCAAGGACAAACCTAAGCTGCAAGTGATCTGGGAGGGAAAAAAGAAAACATTCAATAAGAATTTTCATACTTTCTAAAAAAAAAGTTTATTATGATTTTTAGCAATATGGCATAGTGAATAAGCCCTTTCTGAGATGTAATAATTTTATTATTGCCTTAAAATGTGTGACTGTATTTTCAGGGCCGTGATATATTTTCAAATCTATACTATATATAGTTAACAAAAATGATTCACAAATTAAGAAACACGAAAAACATGTCTAAGTTATTCTTTTAGGTGTGTCTCCTGAGCTTTTGTTCCTTTTCATTTACATCTTTGGCCCGATTTGACATTACTAATCCTGTTTTCATTTTAGATTTATAGAAGTATTTCACTGCCGTACCTCTTCCTAGTTTCCACATCTGTTGGTAATCCTGAAGGCACAGAATGATGATCTTGCAGAACCTGTTTCACAAATTAACCCTTAGGTGCAGTTATTAAGGGCACAACTTGTGAAGAAAATCAGTGTGAAGCATGCCCAAGCATGCCAAAATTAAAAAGCCTCTAGTGTTTTATGACAAATGCAAAACACTGCAAGTGCCTTCAGGATTAGAGAAACCTGTATGCTGGGAGATACTGAAACTATAAAAGTAACATTCTATTTTAATTATTCTAAGAAAAATTAACTCCTAAGAATGTGAAATGCCATTATGAAATATATCCTGCATCGTTGTAGCCTGTATGATACATGTAAATATTGTAGGCTATGTGCAAACATTTGTACAATGTAACCTCATTATATATGCAATACCTCTTTCAATAGTATCCTTAAGTTATATGTGACAATGTTGCCTGATGCTCAGGACTTCTTTCTGCTGTATTCTTATGGCAAGTGTAATACTGAAGCCGAATAGTCAAAGTATATGTAACAGTGACACATCTAATATATTAATATAGCAATAAAAATCATTACTGTCATCTGGCACAGATCATGGCTTAAAAGGGTACACACGCTCTTCCATCTACCCAGTTAATGAAGTTAAAACAAATAAATAAATACTACCTGTATCTTTACTTGACAGCCAAATGTGTGTGTTTGTGTGTGTGTGTGTGTGTACACTTGCAGTTGCATGTATTTTCTAATAGATTTTTCAGGGCCACCACCTCAACACATAATCTTCAGTTCCATCTCCAACAGTTTCTATCACACAGAGTCAGGGAAGAGACATCAGTATAGTGGCTAGAGATGGGATTTCATTAACATTTAAGGAAACTGAACTTGGATGGAGATGAACTGACCCTAAATGGGGAGAGTGTGCGCAGTGACAGGTCATGCACGTTACTGAGCATATGACAGCATGGCATAAGCTCTGATAATTACATTTCATTACATTACTGACCCACTACACTGACATTCATAATATTGGCCTCAAAAGGTCAAAATGTTCAACATAAAAAAAATAACAAAGAACAATGTTTTATGCAGTGGGGCATGTCCCCTCTGTACCCTCACCTCCTACTTCTTACATATACCATCTCTGAGATAGCACAGCAGTTCTAAATATGCAAATAAACCTAAATAACCCACTTTGACTCACAGCTTCTCTACTGTTGACCTAAGCAGCATGTCTGTAGCTATGACATCACCCTCCAAGCTCCACTAAAGGATATTTAGTCACTGCAAAATCAAACACCATTCCCCCAGGGAAGGATAAACTGGCGTTAGCCACTCAATCCTATCTCCAGCCAGCCCCCAACCGTGCCAATAGTTGTACAGAATCTAATCATTAGTTTACTTCAGATTGGAAACAGCACTGCTGAACACCCCATCACTGTGTCAGCAGGCCAGTTTGGTCAGTGTGCATATTTGTAAGTACAACGTGACGTAACGCAAATTACACAACACAGGACTTGAAGATAAACAAAAACCTACTGCAATATAAAAAAAAAAGAAAACAAAACAAGAGGGCGTAGATAGTACAGCAGCAATATAAATGCAACAATCTAAATCAGTATAGGAATATTTACACGTTACTTAAATCACATGACTCGGATAGTACTGAGTGCATACAGTCATAATAACAGTACTAACATGCAAAGAGTAAAAATAATGATCACTAATGAGTACAGCAGCCTTACAGAGGCAGGTACTGAGCTCTGAGCTATGGAAAGCGTACTTATAGTGTTTTGTGTGCTATGCAGAGGCTTCCCATTAAAGGCTTAAGCCAGGTGCATTTCAAATAAAGAAACCCATTTTCAGTTCATCATCTGCAGTTATGCAGCCAATGGTTTCATTTTAATTAATGCCAGAATACATTAAACCATAAAAAGATTATTGGAATTTGTGCATAGTTTAACTTCAGTATGCACTCTTGTGTTAAGTACTTGATGGGCGACTCTCTTATGAAATTAGTATGGATGCCAGTCCACGACCTGAGAGCTTCCAAAATGATGAAAACAGTTCAAGAAAGGTTTAAGTGTTCAGATACTTTCACAATTTAAAAAAAAAAAAAAAGAAAAAGAAAAACAAGCTACTGCTTCAGTGTGTCACCTAGAAAAAAGACAACGTTGGTTATATATGTGCTCTGTAAAGTAAAAATATGAGTTAGAATTACTGTTTCATCCTGTGCCCTGCCTCTGAAATAACCATGAAATATAAAATAAAGCTAGCAGGAGGCTAGGGATAGAAAAGCCATCAATTTCAATTTTTTTATTTTACATTTAATGCTATTTCTGATTAATACTGTAGGACAACATGTCAGTTCTGACGCATTTTCTATTTACACGGTGTATTTGTAACTCCATTTTGTGTTGTTTCACTTTCAAAACTGCCTAACTGTTGAAACAGCTTTTCTAAATAGATGCAACAACCATACCTCTCAACTGTCCAGATTTTTGCAGAATGTCCAGAATTTTGCCTCATATTTTTGGTCTGTTTCTCATGAAATTGTGCTTTTCTGGCAAATCACTGAGAACTGAAGTCAGAAAATAATGGCATACATTTGAGTTTCAGACTTCATATCCTTCAGAAAATTCATGCTAATGCAAAAGCATGTTATTCTAGCAACTTTTTAAGCTTGTAAGAGCAGTATTTAAAAAGTGTCCATATTTCTGGGGCCTTTTAAGCTTGTAAGAGCAGTATTTAAAAAGTGTCCATATTTTTGGGGCCTTTTCCCCCGTTATGTGTGGTTTTGCCTAGATTTCTTGGTCTGAGAGGTTGAGAGGTAAGAACAACATTTCTGCTCTGCAATGATTGTTTTCAAGAGTATTATGTTGTGCAAGTTTGTCACACATTTCAGGACGATGACTATCAAAAAATGTATACAAGTTTGTGTAAATGTGGCTATAAAAGTATTTTTTGGCAAGTACGATACAGAATAAGCCAATACTTAAATATAGCCATTACAGATAACAGCAAGTATAAATTATGAAACATTGTAAAACGGCATACTGCATAAAGAAGTTTT
The DNA here is from genome assembly GCF_019279795.1 of Protopterus annectens. NCBI lineage: Eukaryota > Metazoa > Chordata > Ceratodontiformes > Protopteridae > Protopterus > Protopterus annectens. Next base: position 1,632,629,922 of record NC_056744.1, on the reverse strand, counting down.
CTGTTGTGAATCAGTCATTTGACCAATGACCTAGATAAAAAGAACTACTTCTGTCACCTCCAAGATAAGCACCAGAACAATCCAAAGAAATTTTGGGCAGGCTTAAACAACCTCCTCCACTCAGGGAAAGCGTCTACTCCCACCCCAGAAACACTTATTGGAAAAAACCCAGAAGAGGTTGCCAATACTTTTAACTCCTTTTTCACTGAGACCATTCAGACCCTGGCTAATCAACTTCCCCATCCTTCCTCCCCCCCAACTAAGGTTAATGATGAATCTCTACCCTTCTTTACTCTCCAGCCAGCTTCCACCTCCTATATTAGATCTCTACTGAAGAAACTTAAACCAACCACCCTGTCGGCCGACTGACTCCCAGCTGAATACCTACAAATAGCAGCAGATGCCATAGCATATCCCATCTCAATTCTAATTAACCGAACTATAACTGAGGCCACTATCCCCTCCATTTGGAAGGTAGCCCATGTCATCCCACTTCATAAGGGTGGCTCCTCTACTGACCCATCAAATTATAGACCTATAGCAATACTGTCGCCAATAGCCAAAATCTTGGAAAGATGTGTTCATAAACAACTCCTTAACCATCTCACCCTAAATAATCTACTGTCCAAATCTCAGCACGGTTTCAGACCCCACCATAGTACGACCACCGCCCTCCTCTCTTTTACCGACTCAATCAATAAAAACCGCAATAACAAAAAAATTTCCTCAGCCCTCTTTCTTGACTTGTCAAAAGCCTTTGACATGGTCAATCACCAACTACTGCTCCACACTCTTGAAACCTTACACCTTGATCATCCGGCCCTTAACTGGTTCAAAGCTTACCTCTCTGGAAGACAACAGGCAGTTCGATGGGAAAATAAGCTCTCTCAACTGTTGCCGAATACCATAGGGGTCCCCCAAGGCTCCATACTTGGTCCTCTTCTCTTCTCTGTATTCATAAATGACCTTCACTCAGTCATCCCTAAGGCCACCTGCATCCAGTATGCAGATGACTCCACATTGATCTGCTCGGATATCTCCCTCCCTGACCTACAAGTAACAACCCAAAACTGTTTTGCTATAGTAGAAAAGTGGCTCTCGGAGCGGAAACTCATTCTAAATCCAAAAAAACCAAGTTACTAGTATTTTTTCCCACCTCAGTTACTCCACCAGTCCAACTTACACCCCAATCCAATAATAGTCCCTTCCTTGTTCAATCTATTAATGGTACCATGATTGAGCCTGTTACCAACACTAAACTATTAGGAGTCACTATTGATAGTAGGCTTAGATTTGATATGCATATCAGTCAAACCATAAAGAATGTAAATAAGAAACTTGGATCCTTGTATAGAATTAAAAACTTTCTAACCCCTACTGCCAAACTAACTATCTCTCACACGCATTTACTTTCCACTTTATTGTACGCCTCTCCTGTGCTTTCATTCCTTAACAATAGTGAGATCAATAAACTCTCTGCTGCCTACAATCACATCGCCAGATTTGTAGTAGGAGGTCCTTACAGAACTCATCATTGCCTTAACCTAAGGAATCTTGACTGGCTAGAACTACCCAATCTTCTCAAACTAAACCAACTCACTGAAGCGTTTAAAATTATTAAGCAACCGGATAAAACCCCCTCCTTGCATAATCTTCTGATTCCATACTCTAATCTAAGCTGTCTTCGCTCCTCACATAGAGTCCTGGTCCAAACCATTAAATCCAACAACTCTGCTGGAGAAGCCCTTTTTGCCAACTCTATAGGAAAAGTCTGGAATTCCCTCCCCAATAACTTAAGACTTACTACATCCCAAGGTGTATTCAAAAATAATCTTAAACAATTTTTTAAAAAACATTGGCTGTGCCCATGTAATAACCCAGACTAGTTCTCTCTGACACTCAACTAGTAGCATTCTCCACCTGTATTACTAGGTGTTTTTTTTTCTTTTTCTTAGTCTAAAGAATTTGTAAACTCACACCCACTAAATTCCACCTCCAATGGTACTTATGAAGTCAAGCTCCCCATTGCCTGACTTGACTCTACAAGGGATGGTAATAGTAACCTAGAATATCAACTACACTGTATTTGAACTGTTATCTATTCACATGGTAGCCAAGTGTATCTAAAACAATTGTGAAGTATTTTTTGTGTATCTGTAATTTTATATATTTGCATTAGGAAGTGTATTTATCTGTATGTAAATGAAAGTGTAACTTTTTTCCTCTGTGGAGCTCTTCTCCCCGGGCCTCCGCTGAAAATGGACATGTATCCAGTCGGACCATCCCGGTCAACAAATGTAAAATAAAATAATAAATAAATTTTCATGGAGTTATGCTTCCCAGTGAAACCAATAGCAAATAATAGAGACTTTGTTCCATGCAACCCTTCTTATTTCATCTCTAAGGTCACGGCAATTGAAGTAAAGAGGGTTTTCTCTGCACAGCAGCAGGGATATACATAAATTAAAATGCATTTGACCTGTTCAACATTATTTTCAAATACCTTACTCCCTTTCTTTTATAAAGTGTCATTTAACAGACATATATTACCCAATTCACAAAAGCTTCTAAATGACATTCATGAATGTAAAGAAAACTTGCAGCAGCTACTAGCCTTTTAGCCAAACCTTTAGCAGACTGTTGGCAGTCACAGCTGATGTCCTCATTAGGCTCATGTGCTACTCTGAAAGGCTTAGTTGAGAATACAGTGAATTTTTAATCACACAGCATCCAAGAACAAGGAGAAACAATTCCTAAAAATGAACCAGTAGAGAAACTGGCTACCCTTTATAGCCAGTCTATCAGTTGTCCACTACTTCAGATCATATCCTCACTACAGGGAAAACAGGGACTGTATGACCGTCCCGTAATCATTTGCCAAGATTATTTTGCTATTCCTTTCATTCTTTGAACATTATTGATAACTATATACAGAGGGTAAGGACTGGCCTAGCCTGGCCTCCTTATTGTTCTTGGTCAGCACAAGATCGCAGCCGACAAATCTGATTCCGAACGAACATCAACACCATGGTGATTGCAATAGAATTCAAACTCAGTGCTTTGATATGAACAAGGAACAACTGCATGAGTCAATACATGCTTTCAACACATTCATGTTTAGCTACTTCATTGAAGCATGTTTGGTTTCTCATAGATTCTTATATTGTTACTAGACTAATGATCGGGGGGGGGGGGGGCTTTCTAAGCCTAACCAAGTTTTCCCAAAATAATTTTGATATCCTGTATCTGAATAGAACATTGAGAGCCAGGCATTTATAAGCTACCTCTGTCCATAAGGGACATGGGTGCCAGGCCTGTTGTAAATTTCCTATTCCCCATCCGCTGATCTAGGTTGCTTGACAAGACAGACTGAATAGGTTTCTGATAACAGGATTTATGACTTGGTCCCAAGGGGTGGCCTCAGATATAGTTAAATGTTTTGAGGTGTACAGGACACATAGCCCTCTGAGTGGTAGATATGTGTGTGTGTGTGTGTGGGGGGGGGGGGGGGGGGCTTTGCACCATGTAAAAATCATGTTTTCAATGGAAGCCCATTTGGTCTGTGGGTCTCAGTTAAATGGGTTTCAGCTAAGTGATCCTCAGTCAGATATAACATCTTGTTTATCTTTTACTGAAACATGAATTTTAACACTGGATAAGGGCCAGCTGTTCCACCTAGCCTGATGAGTTCTTTACCTCTTGAATAATCTACAGATCTTCTTGAACAAATAGCTTATGTCTTGTCTGCTGTTCCTTCTTATACCTTTTGCCTTCCCAAGAATTCTTGGATTCCATTAATTCCCTTCAGAAAAGCTTCTGTAGTCATTATTCACCCCTTCTGTGAAGTAATACTTCATGTTTCATCCTGAGTTGCCACCTTATTTTATTAATTTGTTAACCAGGTATGTCCACTGGAAACAAGTGTCTTTTTTTCTGGGGGGGGGGCACCATCTGGTTGCGACTTGCTTAGTCAGACAGTAGGCAAATGGTGGTGGAAAGAATTATAACCTGTGAACTTGACTATAGGATGCAGCTCATTAACAACTCAAAGCCTTAATCCTCTGCGTTTACTGCTACCTTATAGCTTCAGATTATGTCTTATTATTTCCATATGTCTCTTTGTTTGAAGCCCCTCCCTGACCCTCTTCAAACGCAACCTAGATGAATGGATGGGTGACCCCAGATTCATTCCTGGGGTGATGCCCATTTCACTCCTGGACAGAGGAACTCAATATTAACTACCATAGACCCTTACCTCTGTGAACGTCACTCACCTAACTACTGACAATTGGGGCAACTCACAATATATATGGCTATGCTTGTAAGAGCCCTAGGGCCATTAGCTTAGTAACCTCTTATGAACCTATGAACCCAGTGTTGTTCATGTATGTATGCTGGTGTATGTGAAGTGAGTCTGAGTGAATTTTGTAATGGTAGTCTTACGGAAAGGCTAATGTAAGGTATAGGGTTGGAGTTAGGGGCACAGATAGGGTTATCATGCATTAGTAAGGTGATGCAGGGAGGCTGTGGCCCCCAGTGGAGGCTGGGATCAGTAGCTTAGGCAGACAGAAGTGAAAGAGAACTGTAGTAGATGGTATGTATGTAGCAACCTGTGCACATCAACTACAATAATGTCACCACACACCACACACAGACACGGTATGGGATTAAGGGTGGAATAAAGGAAAGGACCTTCCTGCACTATCAGGTCAGAACTGAACTGGGATCATCCAACTCTTCTGCATCATACTGAGGAGACTGAGAAGGGGCACCAGGACCTATCATGTAGGAAACAACAGATGGGCACCAGAAAACAGCATGTGTCTGACGAGAGAGGGGCAATAGGTCATAACAAACTGCAAACAACAGAGGGGTTCCAGGACACAGCAGATGGTGGGCAATGGTAGACAACAGAGGACACCAAAAGAAGATGGGGAAAAATCAAATTTTGCTGAACCGTGACACAGCAATATTTAGTAAAATGATTAAAAATTGGGTCATCTACAGGTAGATAACACACAGTACAATGTTCAGCTCTGTATTTTGTATGAGTCTTTCCAGGTCAAAATAAGGAAAACCAATGTCTTCACTTTTGTGTGGGATCAGAGTCTTTTATGTATTTCCCTCCTCATACAGAAATGTGAAGCAAGAACAAACACACCTGAACCTGATACTTGCAGATAAGTAGAGACCTTTGGTGTCATGCCTGCTTCCGATGATTATGTCAATCCCCCTGCAGACTTCCATGGAACCCTTCTTTATCGATCCCACAGCAATGGAAATTTGCATCCTAGTATGATGTGTTTGGAATAGATAGCATGGAGAATTTCAGCTGGATTTCTAACAATAATTTCTTGGCAAATTCAGTGTTACAACTTAAAAAAAAAAAAAAACAGAAAAAATCCAGTACTAGGAACTCATACTTAGATAAGTAGAGACCTTTGGTGTCATGCCTGCTTCCGATGATTATGTCAATCCCCCTGCAGACTTCCATGGAACCCTTCTTTATCGATCCCACAGCAATGGAAATTTGCATCCCAGTATGATGTGTTTGGAATAGATAGCATGGAGAATTTCAGCTGGATTTCTAACAATAATTTCTTGGCAAATTCAGTGTTACAACTTAAAAAAAAAAAAACAGAAAAAATCCAGTATAGGAACTCATACTTAAGTGGCACAGATTTTTTCAGACTGGACAACAAACAATATTCTGCTGAGTTCTGTGTAACTTATCACATTAGATTATCTGCACTTTGTATCTTCCAGGACTAGTTATTCTTCTGTTCTGTTTTATGCTACAACCTTTTTAGCCTGCTTACACTGACCTTCACCTCGAGTCTTTACCTGCAATGAAACATTTCCTGAAAAGTAACTGTCACCCTTGCACACAGTAACATTTCATAACAATTATTTATTTATTTATTTAGTTAGGCAGTCATTTTACATTTGTTTACTGGGAAAGTCCAACTGGACAAAGACCCTTTTTCAGCAGATGCCCGGGGAGAAAAGCTCCCGATACGGGTAATAACATTTACATACTTTTAACATTTGACAGATATGTTCACTTTCACTCACTTTGAAATACATCAGAAATACATAGTTTATATACACATTTAGAGATATAATGAGTTTATATAACACATTTAGAGATACATAGAGATTACCAAAGACACTTTATCTTGATTGAAGTAGGTAAGAATTTTTCTGTGAGGTATTTAATTTCAGACTTATAACATTTTCTATGAGCTCTAGAGTGAGTCTAGATACATTATTGGTATAGTATGCTGGTTGGAAGGATCTCATAGGAAGATGTACAAGTTGACATACAGGGTGAGGGAATGGCTTATTGCAAGTAGGACAGAGAAGGGAGAGGAAACAATAGTGGGGTTGTGATCCAGAGAGAGAGAGAGTTTAATGAAAGTAGGACAGAGAAGGGAGAAAATATATTAGTGGGGTTGCAGTGTAGTGAGAGAGGGAGACAGAGAGAGAGCATGTAGTAGGGTAGAGGGCAGCAGGATGATATTAGAGTGACACAGTAATAGAGCCTAGGATAATATTAGAGTGACACAGTAATAGAGCCTAGGATTTGGGTGACACAGTAATAGCGTCATGATAGTTGAAGGTGGTGTCAAGGTTAAATAGGTAATAGGAGTAGACAAGGAAAGTTGGATGAGGGGTTATTACCAGTAGGTGAGTGCCAGAAGAAAGGCACTTTAGTGGGGTAGCAGGGTGTAGAGTGTGAGGGTATTGGTAATAGAGCAGCAGGCAGAGAAGAGGAGTTAATTGGGGTTGTCACATCTACAGAGACATGAGTGTTGTAGGTGAAATTTTAAAGACTTCTTGAAGGAAGTAATGGATGTAATGTTGGGGAAAAGGTTGTTCCGGTGTTTGGCAATAGTGTTGCTATATAGGGATATACCTGCAGAATTATTGGATTTGGTTACATCTAATAAGGATTTTTGATTGGATCTTAGGACCCTAGTTTTGGTGTTTGGGTGCATTATGTTTTGTAGAGCAGGGATTCTTTCAGGGTAGTGAAGTGGTTCGTGGGTTAGTATAAGCTGGCTGTATAGAATGAGATGGGGAAGTTGAAGCCTATTAAGTGTTTTAAGGGGAGTGGAGTGGTGTGCACTGTGGGGAGTATTGGTTGCAAAAATTTGCAATTTTGTTATACTTACAGCTTGGTAAGGTCAGATTTTCTAAGACTGGTGAAGCATACAAAAGAGTGGAGATGAGTTGGGTCTGTGCAATAGTGGCTCTGGTGGAGTCAGTTTCTGTATAGCATGGCACTCAACTCCTAGGAGTTTGGCGTGATTAATAGGAGATATGACTGTATTACTGGAGGTGATACTAAATATAATGTTAGGAGAAGAGTGATGTGTGGATGTAAAGATAAGATTAGTTTTATTAGGATTTAATATTAGTTGTGATTCAGAGGACTGTGTTTGTTGTAACAGTGCTGGGGGGACACAGATTAGTGTGGAATCATCTGCAAATTAGATGGCAGAAGCATGAAGTGTGGCAGCAGGAAGGTTATTAGTAAAAATAGAAAATAGCAGTGGTCCTAGAATGGAACCCTGTGGGACTCCTAGCGAGACTGGTAGTAGTGGGGAGAGTTCCTGGTCACATCTTACTGCCTGTTGTTGGTCTGTTAGGTTATTTCTAAACCAAGAAATGATGGGAGTGCTTGTGATTTAATTCTGAGAGAGTGTTGATGAGTTTTTCATGAGTAACCATGTCAAAAAGCCTTGGAAAGGTCTAAGAATATGGCTGAGACATATTACCATTGTTCCTGTGGTTGTTAACTGTCTGTGTGAATGACATAAGAGCTTTCGTAGTGTTATGTGATGGTCTAAAACCATGCTGTGTCTTTCAGAGTAGGTTGTGATAGGTTAGGAAAGTTATAATTTGTGTGTGTACGCACCTTTCAAGTATTATGGAGAGGGTAAGAGTATGGTTATTGGTTGGTAGTTAGTTAGTTCTTTAGAGTTGCCTCCCTTGTGGAGTGGGGTGATGTAGGAGATTTTCCAAAGCTGAGGGACTAGGTTTTCAGTTATGGAGTGATTAATGAGACTAGTTACAGGATAAGCTATTGCATCAGCAGCAATCTTTAAGAATTCGGCCAGTGCTTTATCTGCTGAAAGAGGTGTGGGTTTTAGCTTGTTGAGTATCTTTTTAATGGTGGAAATGGGGACGGGTTGTAGTGACATACAATGTTCAGTAGTGATGTGTTTGGGTGCCATTATAGTAGGAGAAGGCTTCTGAGAATTTGATAGTGCTAGGATGGAATCTGTAAAGAATTTGTTGAACTGAGCTGCTATGTTTGTTGAGCTATCAGTGGTGAAAGGGGCAGAGGTGCCGGCTTTACCTGATTTAAGTATATTGTTGATGGTTGTCCAAATTTTTTTAGGATTGGTTTGGTATCTGTTTTGAATGTTGTTGTAGTAGTTTTCTTTGTCTCCTTTAATCATTTTCTTTGTCTTACTCCTAAGCTCAAGATATTTTTGTTTGTCAGTAGAGGTACCTGTTTTCTTCCAGTTTACCCAGGCTTTGTCCCTGCTATGTAGTAGATATCTAGTCTCTGTGGATAACTAGGGGGCATACTTAGCTTTAATTCTGATGGTTCTTAGGGGTGGTCTAGCATGTTGAGGAATGTTGAGTTAAAGTAGGATACAGCATCCTCTAGGTGAAGTGTTTTCAAGGGGTGCCAGTTGCAACTTGCTAGAGCGGCAATAAAATTGTTAAGGTTAAAGGACTTTTTACTATGCATTTGTTGATAAGTGGTAGGTTTTGCAAGATGGGTTTGATTTCTGATAAGGTAGGTTGGTAGGTGGTCACTCAGGCTGTCTGGGAGACAGCCTGAGATCCTAAGTCTTTCTGGTCTGTTTGACAATAACCAATACAGTATAGATTCCCTTTTAGTTGTTTTGTCGACTCTAGTAGGGGTTTGGATATGTTGTGAAAAACCATGGAGGTTGATATAGTCTGTTGGGTTGGAGGAGTTACATGTCAGCCAATCCATATTGAAATCTCCTAGAATTACGGTTTCTTGAGGTAGTGAGTTAGAGGCCCAGCTAAGCAGGTTTTATACAGTATTTATGTTGTTGCCTGGTGGAAGGTAGCACCCTATGAGGTTTATGGATTTTTTTTTAGTATCCATATATAGTTTAGGGTCTATGTTAAATGTTCGAACATCCAAAATGTCGAACATTACATGGTTGAGACTAAATGTTCAACATTTGGATATTCGAACATAAAAAAAAAAAAAAAGAAAACACAGAAAAAAAAACACTTTAACAGTGTAGGCAGGGGAGAAAGCCACCCTGCACCCCCCACACCCCCCTACTTAAATATACCAACTCCGAGACCACACTTCAGTGCAGAAAAGGGAAATTCTCCCTATCTGCAACATCTATCTTTGAGCACTCAAAATTTCGAACGTTTGATTTCGACCATGTAATGTTCGAAATTTTGAGCATTCGAAGATTTGACAGGTACCCTTTAGTTTAGCAATTATTACTTCTGCTGCTGCTAATGAAGGTAAAGGAAGATCCACTATGTCAATGTTTAAGTGGTTCTTAAATAGGATGGCAACACCCCCTTTTTGCTTGTTCTATCTTTATGCAGTCATTTATATTCAAGGGGAATTATTTCATTGGTAGTTGTATCTGGTTTTAGCCATGTGTCAGTAAGGAGGACAATGTCCAGAGAGTAGAGGGAAAGGTGAGCATGCAGTTTTGAGATCTTGTTTGTGATGCTTCTATTGTTTATGTTAAGCAAAAGTAGGTTGGATGCTTTTTTGGGGAGGTGTGAAGGGGTGTGATTGGAGTGTTGCATTGCTGGGTGGTTGATGGGGTGTTAGGGACAGGGTTGGGGTGAACATCTTCATATAGGGCTAGCTTGGAGGTGATTTCCACTATGGTGTGGAAGATATTAGTAATACAGAAGTGGTATCATAAGGATGGTTTGTTGGCATGATGTGCTGGTATTAGAGTGCAAGGGATGTGGTAAAGGAGAGGTATGTGAAAGAGGAAGGGGTAGATGTGTAGGTTTAAAGGTGTTTTTTTGTATCTATAGTGTTAGTAGTGGCATGATGAGGTGGTTGTGTGGGATTAGTGTGTTAGCATGATGTAGTATGTGTAAATAGTATAAGGGTTAAGGCTGTTGAGATGTTAAATGCATACATATTTAAGTTAGTTTAAGCTGAGATTAGTTGATATGTATGTTGGTGTTAGTCATTGATAGTATGTAAGCCTATTCTTTGGGTTGTAAGAAGGTAGTCTGCGGTCATCTATTAATAGTAAGGTTGAGTATGAATTAAGTTATGGACTGTTGAGAGGATTAGCTGAAGGTTATATATTATATGTTTTGAGCAGGTAGCAGGGAGTGGTTGAAGTTAATTTAATTGATGGTAAGTGTTGATTTGCCCATGAGAGGTGAAGGGCGTAGTTAGATTTTATAAACCTAATGAAAGTGGGGGTGGGTGGGAATGGGGGTAGGGTAGAGGAGCGGAGTGAGCCCAAGTGAAGTAAGGGTGAATGCAGCAGGTTGAGCTGTGACTCAAAGCAGACCATGAGAACAAAGAACAATCAGCAGTAGCAGCTATGTGGTTCAGTATATTTACAGTTTAAGTGGTTTGAAGCAGTTTTCACTCCAGAGTGGCCATATATTATATGTGGTAGCAGTTTAGCCAGGTAAGGCATAATTTAAATTAAATAGCCCTGAAAACCATTTAGTGGGGGGTTTAACTACTGGAAGTAGATAATTCTAGAGGAGAAGGGAAGTGGGTCCTGTGGTGTGTGCGCTTCTTGTTTTTAACAGTAGACAACTGGAGGCTATTTTTTAAACATCTACTCAAAGATAACCTACACTGAGGACTGAGTTCACATATGTTAGCTTCTACTAAAAGGTAGCAGGTCCCAGCAGGTCAGCAATCAAGGACTCTTGTGATAGTGTGGGAGAACACTCCTATCTGAACACTTTCGACTGGTGGAGGACACAGTGCAGTATATAAGGAAGAGGCAGGCACACCACTGGGGTGGGGATGCCATGAGCAGTTACTGGGATGATGGTTTGTTATTTTTATTTGGCATTTATTTAATAGAGAAAACCAGGAACCATGGTTTAATTTGGTGCATCCTTCTACAGTGAGCAGACAAATTAAAATGGTGCTATCAGAAGGAAATCTGTTTCTATAAGCATACATCCATGAGTGCTAAATATACGACATTTGCCTTACATGAGGTATAACACTTCTCTTGTTTAGGATTAGATTTTCCACATTAGAAAATCTTACTCTGAAACCTTATGAACCCATACAGTCAGCCAGAGTTAAGTATGGTCTGGAAAATGATAAGGAATATGTTACAGGTACTGGCACTGGTGCGTGCTACAAAATATATAATGGTTACATTCTATACAATTCTCCATCGAGGTAGTTTCATTAAAATAAATCCTTCTTTTTTGTCTAAAATAGTTTCAGGGAGAACCCTAAAATCAAATAATTTAACTTTATGTAATGAAACAGAATCAGATAAGGAACATGTAATATGTAATATTTTCTGACAGATAAAAGTTGTCAGAGCCATGGTGTAAAAGGATAAAAACTACAGCTCAGGTGACCTGGGTTTGATTATTGGCTCAGTGATCTGAAACGCTGACATGGAGAGATGGGCTGTTACACTGGCACTCCCTGCAAAGATCCACAGTGAAGTCTGGGAATGTCATTGTGAGTGGGTGTTGTCAAAAGAGGTGAAAAGGGTGGTGGACTTGGCTGAGTCGTGGAGAAGTAGGGGTGGTATGCCACACATCCCACCTGAGCGGTGACTCTCAGATGCAACCATAAAAAAATATGAAGGGGGAATAATGGTGTAGGTCACTAAATAATAATCCCCTGGCTGCAGATGAATGCAAGACGCCCTAGCACCCTTAGGGTTTGCACTGTCCCCAGCTTGTATCTGAGAAAGTTCAGGGGAAAAGGAGAAGCTGGTAGACCTGGCATTGAACTTGAAGCACTGGGTGCATACCACAGTATGATGCAGGGCAGTGAAAAGTGTTCCAAAAATAAATAAATAAAATAAAGGGCAATGTTACTGCAAACACAGAGATGACTCAGATGTTACTTTAACAAAATTATGAAATCAGATATTTACTCTAACAACACTATTTTTGTTCAGGTTTTTAGGCACTAATTATTATGGCAAATTCTTACAAGCTGTAGTAAGCCTATTTTTTTCTAGGTGTTTTTTCCTCAGAATAAGCTTTCATCAGGAGGCAAAAAGAGATTGTCTGGAGGTAAGGCTCTTTGGGCAGCATGAGGATGCTTTGTGCTCTCACTATCATCCTGTGAGAGTATTTGAATGGCCTAACTTCATACCCAGAGTTGAGGGACAAGCAATCCATTTTGCGATGGAAGTCACACTTACACACACCACCTATAAAGGCTAGGTCCTATGGTGAAAATCAATCATCATTATCATCATCAACAACAACCCCCTTTTTCCTATTTTCTAAATGGGGGTTGTATGTTGTGTCAACTATCGCCAACTCTCACTTTTCAAAGCCACTCTCCTGCCTTCTTTGACACTCATACCTCACCGTTGCAGGCCTCTTCTCACACAATCCATCCACCACTTTCCTGGTTGTCCTTGTTTCCTCTTGCCTTCTTCTTGTCTGTCTCAAATCTTCACCAGATTGTCATCTGCTTTTCTGCAGGTGCCCAAACCACTGTAATCTGTTCTCTTTGACCTTTTCTACAATTAGAACTACTTTGGCTTCTGTTCTTATGTCCTCATTTCTTCATCTGTCCCATAGTGTGCATCCTACCACCAGTCTCAGGCACTTCATCTCCATCACCTCTAAACTGCTGTGCCTTTACTTCCCAGGTTTTTGTACCATTCAGTAATACTGGTTGCATTACTGTTTTTAACACCTTACTCTTCAGTTTCTTTGGCATTCTTCTGTCACATACTACATCTGACACTCTATGCCAGCTGGCTGCAATCCCTCTGATTTTAGCTTTGATCTCCTCATTCAGTCTTCCCTTCTGCTCATCCACCCCTCTCAGATACTTGAAGTTGTGAACCTGTTCCACTATTTTCCCTTCTGTCTCAATTTTCTCCTTCTTCTTAACTCCATTAGCTCCCATTACACCTATCTTATAAGTATTCAAATTAATCGCATGTGTCTTCAGTTGCTTTCTCCAAGTCTAGGAATGAAGACTAGCACCCATGGTAAAAAGCAATCAATGTTACCATGGATGTCACACTCCCACACACATCACCTATGAAGGCTAGCACCCATAGTAACAAGCAGTCAATGTTACCATGGATGTCACACTCCCACACACACCATCTATGAAGACTAGCACCCATAGTAACAAGCAATCAATGTCAACATGGATGTCACACTCCCACACATACCACCAATGAAAGTTAGCACCCGTGGTAATACGAAGTCAGTGTCACCATGAAAGTCACACTACCATACACCACCTATGAAGACTAGTATTCATGGTAATATGCAATCAGTGTCACCATGAAAGTCACACTCCCACACACACACCGCCAATGAAAGCTAGCACCCATGGTAATACGCAGTGTCACCATGAAAGTCACACTCCCATACACCACCTATGAAGGCTAATATCCATGGTAACATGTAATCAGTGTCACCTCGGAAGTCATGCTCCAACACACACACCACCAATGAAAGCTAGCACCTATGGTAATATGCAGTCAGTGTCACCATGAAAGTCACACTCCCATACACCACCTGTGAAGGCTAGCACACATGGTAACATGCAATCAGTGTCACCATGGAAGTCACACTCCCACATACACACCACCAGTGAAGGCTGGCATCCATGGTAACATGCAACCAGTGTCACAATGGGAGTCACACTCCCATACACCACCTATGGAGGCTAGTATCCATGGTAACATGTAATCAGTTTCACCTCGGAAGTCATGCTCCCACACACCACCCATGAAGGCTAGCACCCATGGTAGCCTGGTGAGCCTAACATCTGCCCCAGGCCACAAATTTGTATCCCAGCCCACCTCCTAAAGGGGAACCTATGCAGTACACAGCCATCTCTACCGCTTACATCCCCTCAGAATAAGTAAACCCATCCTTCCCCTGCCAGCCTCTCCAAGCATCAAGGCTGCTACCTGATCTCAGGTCACCTGTGTCTTAACTGGAGCTTTATCCCTCAACACCACCACCAGCAATTTTAGTAAGGTTACATTTTACCTGAAAAGGATCTACCTCTAAAGTCTGTTTTTAATATTTTGTGACCAGGATGTTTTTGAAACTACTGCATATATCCCACCCCACTGCAAACAGACTCTGGAAGGAAACATAAACATTTATGTATATAAAGACAAATAACATGAAGACAGCACATTCTGGTTTTGTTTTGCAAACTTGTTTTTTAAGTTAATGTTTGTGCCTTTAATTAATTTACACCACCAATAAACAATAGCCACCGTTTCAACTCCTCTGCCTTTTACACATAGCACCAGCATCTGCAATAGTAACTTATATGAGATTCCTAAAGATCCTGGTAACCTAAAGTAATCTATTAAATAAAATATGAGTATGCTTAATACAAATATGTGGAAGCAAGCAACTTCATATAGAGACTTCACTGGTGATTATTGAAATTTCTTCTGGGATTAAAAACTTGGTAGAGCTATGTTACCATATCTTATGGAAAATGTATATATTTTTATGTCACCTTTTTTATTCATTTCAGATAAATAAGCTGCTCTCAGACCATCTTCAGCAACAATCTGAACCACAAGGTCAAGTGAGAATGCAAGAAATATGAACAGTTGCCTTCAATGGTGGCATAGAGGGATAAAGCCCTGACTACATCCCAGGTAACCAGGGTTTGTTTAGCAGCTTGGGTGCTTCAAGATGCAAGTCCATCCTTAGAGGGGGAGGTGTGCACTCAGATGCACCATAGTGAGTAATCCCTGGTGGTGGCTGGGGACTCATGGGGAGCCCTGTAGTGGGTAGAACTCAAACTGATTTGCACATGGAGATGTGGACAAGATGCGGCATAACCAATGCATGCCAGTCTCTGGGGATGGGATGTTTGCATTTCCAGGAGTGAGAAATTCAGAGAAAACACTCCCTGGCAGCAGTATGATTCTGCCTCAGGTACCTCAAACTCCTCACCAGCCCAAAACATGAGTTGGGTTTAACCCAGGGGAAGCTAAGGTGAGCCCTGTAGACACAGTAGACGAGGACAGATCCTCGGAGCAGCTGAGGGTCAGCTGTGGGCAGCCAAAAACAATGCAAAAATATGAACAGTTTTAGAAGAACCAGTCAACTATTATGTTTTTTTTTTTTGTTGGTGGGGACCGAGTAGCCAGAAAAAAATGCATGCTGACATGGGAAAAATATGCATACCCTAGAAGCACTGACACCAGTGGTTAGGACTGAACCCTGGACCTGTGAGTCAGATATCATGATCACTGAACTGCTGTGCTACTTATTATTATAAACATTTCCATGGCAAGGCATTTAAATTGCTTTATTTAATTTTTTACACCACTTCAGTGTGTCTGACTTGCCTAGCCTACCTGCCTGTCTAATAAAAAAAAAAACATGAAGGAAGATATTATAAGAGAGGGGTAATGAATTTTGAATACTATTTCTGAAAAAGAAAAAAAATGAATACAAATAGTAAAAAAGAGCACCAGAACTAGTTACAGGTAGATTTATTTGAAGGAGTTGTTAGAATTTAATTTGATTTAATGAAGTAAATATTTACTTATAATTATAATGTACACATTGTCATATGTTATGTATTACTTATAACAGTGATATCATTTTGGCCTTCACATGATGACTTAACTGTCTGTCTGCAGCCATAATTTAATGTGAATACATCATGGTAAGCTGTAAACCACTAATATTGTTGTCAGTTCTCACTTGAACAATATAAAAACCATAGAGGGCTTCAAACTACATTTGCCTAGCTAAAAGACACCAGTGTTATTTATCTCAAGATTTGGTATAACACTGTCTCTCTTTTTTTCTAAACAAAAAATATCTTTATTAAATTATCACATATGACATAGGCAATCATACATTTGTATAAATGAAAAACAAATCATATTAATACTTTAGTTGCAGACATTATACTTCACAGACCCCATTGAAACAACTGTAATTGCAAACATTATACATAGTTTATAATATAGCAATAACCCACGCCTGGGTGTGGGTAATGCTGGATTTACCCATGGTTGGTGTGGTTTGGTCACGAGGGCGAAGCCCGAGTGGCCAAACAAAGACAACCTTGGGTAAATCCAGCATTACCTACACCCAGAAGTGGGTTATTGCTATTATACAATGACATTATTTAAGAAAAAAAATACTTACTTTTCTTAAATAATGGCATTCTATAATGCCTCCTTGCTGCCCTTCCATAGCTGTCTGGTATTCTGCGGCAGTTCTGATGTACTGCGCATGCGTATACTTACGCAGTACATCAGAGCTGTGGGCAAAAGCAACGGAGAAAGCAAGATCTCCATTGCTTTTTACAAACTGTCTCGCTATGTTAAAGGAGTTTAACATAGCGAGACCGCTTTAAAAAAGCAACAGAGAATCTCCGTTGCTTTTTTAAAAGCTGTCTCGCTATGTTAAACAATGACCCCCCCATTAATATTCCAAAACGTGCACGCTGATCGGTCAGTGTGCCCATTGTAAATCAGACTTATACTAATGCAAAAAGGTCTGGTCGCCCGGACTTTTTCCATTAGTATAAGTCCTTTTTTTTTTACTTTATTTATTTATTTCTTTTTTTTTGCAGCAACAGAGAACGCAAGATCTCCATTGCTTTTTAGGAAATGTCTCGATATGTTAAAGGAGTTTAACATAGCAAGATAGCTTAAAAAAAGCAACAGAGACCTTCCTTTCTAAAAAGCAATGGAGATCTTGCTTTCTCCATTGCTTCCACACACAGCTCTGATGTACTGCGTAAGCATACGCATGCGCAGTACATCAGAACTGCCGCAGAATACCAGACAGCTGCGTAAGGGCAGCACGGAAGCATTATACAATGCCGTTATTTAAGAAAAGTAAGTATTTTTTTTCTTAAATAATGTCATTAATAATACAATAACCACTTCTGGGTGTGGGTAATGCTGGATTTACCCACAGTTGTCTTTGTTTACACTGGCGCCTCGTGACCAAACCACACCAACCGTGGGTAAATCCAGCATTACCCACACCCAGGCGTGGGTTATTGCTTAAGTAACTGTCAGTTAAGTATTACATAGCTCATTCAACATCTGCCTTCTTTGAAGCCTTGTTCCTCCTCTGCACATATTGTTCCCACAATTCCCATTTTTTCTGTGTAGTTTGCTCCTTCCCTTTTCTAAAGATCCCAATTCCAGTTGTTTTATCTCTGTTACTATATTCACTACTTCTAGTAAATTTGCATTAGACTTTGATTTCCATGTTCTAATCATTGCTTTTTTTTGACAGCCACCATAATTAGACTCAGCAAGGCCTTACTATGTCTAGGCAATTCCGATTCTGTATCATAGCTCAAAAAAATAATTTCCTTAGTTACACCAATCTGCTCACCCAGTATCCTTGACAGAAAAGTCTGCAGGGAATTCTTAAAGTCTGCCAACTCATTACATTCCCAGAAAATATGTTTCCAGTTACCTCTTTTTCACATCTCTAACATCTGCTGTCTACCTGAGGAAAAATTCATTGGAGTCTACTTGGGGTATAAAAATACCTATATATACACTTCCAAGCAAAGATCCTAAATCTTCTAGACTTTGTTACATATTTGGGAGATATACATATATGCCCCATTGTCTCTTTGTGAATTGCTTATACAGTACCTCTTCCCAATCCTTTCTAAGCTCCTCTGATTGATGTGTATACTTATCGTACAGTATTTTATATGCTCTACTAATTATGCTTTTTTTAATGGCAGCTTCTGTTCTAGATTCTATTAAAAACTCTACTAGTGTTGGTCTTTCATTCAGGACCCCCCCCCATTTCTTTCATTTGCCTATACTCTGATATCAATCCTTGATAAGGAAGGCAATCTCTAACCTGCAGTCCAAATAAATTCTTAGTGTCTTCTCACTCTATTACCTTTCCCCTTTCTAGTTATTTGCTCCCAATACCTTGGTTCCTTTGCCACTTTTCTCCAATAAATTCCAGTCCCCTCTTGCTTATTGTCTGTATCCCTAATTGCAGTCATCCTCATCAGCAGAATCTCTTTTCTCCATTCCCGTACTGGCTTAGTTCTTAAAATACTTTCTGCTACTTTATGAATATAATTTTCTGTATGAGTATTGTCATTCTCCTTAAGGGTCTACATCCAAAATTACAGTCTCTCCTTCTTTCTCAAGCTTCTCCCCTGTATCATCATCATTCCTTTCACTATGAATTATAAGCCTGAGAGCCCGAGCACCGCGAGGGCGAACAGAGCAGGTTGAACCCAGTTACTGAGAACTGCCGACTGTAAAAAAAAAATCAATAGGACCAGGCCAGTATCTGTGTCCAACCTGCAGGTACAGATTATTTAGCCAGATAGATCTTGCAGCTAATATATGGTGAGTCAGGAGGACTACCCGATGGAACACTGTATGTAATAACAGATGCCGGTCTGTTGGATATACAGTGTTAACATATAACAGTATAAAATGATAAAGCACTTAGGTTTGTCACGCAGTAACTGGTTAACAACTCAGTGCAGCTCTGTTAACAGTCGGCGCTACGCAGAATAAACAATAGTTACTTTGCAGCATTTTAAGAGAACTCAAGCTTCTACAGTGAACAACAGAGTATACTCAAGACTAAATATTACCTGTATGTATACCACTGATATATGTATGCTATTTTCTGATTGCTTTTTGTTTCATGTGGAGCTTTTCTCCCCGAGCCTCCGCTGAAAATGGATGTGTCCGGTCGGACTTTCCCGGTAAACGAATGTGAAATAAAATTAAATAAATAAATACTCTTATGCTTGTGCTATGTATGAGAGCCATAAGTATGTTGATCTTGGTATAACACTATTTCTTGTAAGAAATGAATAACTAATCATCTGTTACAAAACAATTTTCTTCAAGTATTGTATAAATTTAAATACCTAGTGGGATACTTTTACAATCATTTTTGTTACAAAAAATCCTGTTCGCTGTGTTTTCATACTAAGATTGCAGCACTAATTAATGTAGTGCTTTGTAGGACTACCATATGTAATTATTACTATAATGTCATACAAATTTTGCTGGGACTGCCATGTGACAATCTTGTTAGGTAAACATTTGACTCAAAAGTTCAACATTCTGGTTAATGTAAAAAGTCCCTTTATTTCTCCCTATTTTATAAATGCACATTATTGCTTTGAAGTATAGCTGATGGGTTGAGTCAGGATGTCACACAATGATGAAAGTGTCTAAGCATGTGTTTTCTTATTGTGACACCTGGAGTACATTGTCTGCATGGATGACCCACCAAGAGTTGCCAGTTTCCAGTGTTAAAATGCATAAATGACAGCAGGGCTGTGATTCAGCTCACACCTCAGAACACTACAGTACGTAAGCTGCATTAAGTGTTGACCCACTTAGAATCTCAGCAAAGACTGTGTCCTTTATGTAGGCAAGACATTTTGCTTTGATGACACTTATTTCTCCTTGTAGTGATACCTGGCTGCAGAACTGATTCTGTTAAAAACACAACTCGATGTGTTGAAACTTAATGTGGTTTCGCTAATATAAAAGGCGGCACTTTTTTCATAATGTTTTCTTTGTGGCTGCTTATCAAATGAACTTCACAGACATGATGCCTCAGTAGATCTTTCCATTGATGAGCTCTGTGCAATCTACTGACTGCGAGTTTATCATCTTTTCCCGCCTTCACTGCCCCAAACACTTAAATCCATAGAAGAATGTTTGGCCCAGAAGAAGGCTGACAGAAAAGGGCTACTGTTATTCTTACTGGCAAGTTACACAATAAGCACACAGAGTGGAATTTCCTTGTACTTTTAAAAGATGATCATTCAGAAAAGTTTTGGAAAATGGGATAGTAACTCACTGCAGCTAATGACGTTAGATATGTCGTTGGCAATCAGTTCCTGCACTTAACCACTGTACATGTCTTTATGTTCCTGATTGGTTACCATGGCACAGACCTACATCACATTTGCCCAGAAGGGTGCATGACGACGAAAATGCTGTAGTTTTGATTACCAATTTGGGGGGGGGGGTTGTAATTTAGTACATGATTATTACTTTTCAGCAGTGTTCTACATATCACAAGTTTATATGGAAATGGAAAAGTCACATGCTAGAATTGTTTAATGCTGCTGTTTACGTTTAGCAATTTTACAATATAACATGACCTTATTTTGTAGAGCAAAAAGCATTTTTGTGGATTTTACATCTAGCCAAATGCATATATATATATATATATATATATATATATATATATATATATATATATATATATATATATATATATAGTCAAATTACATTTGGTCGAAAATGATTTCAGGCAGACCACTTCACTGAAAGCTCATTTGATTGAAAGCATATTTGGTCGAATTCTATTTGCTCAGAAATGGAATATAGCCCCTGCCCCACTGCAGTGTGACCCTGGAGTGAGAATATAAAGTTGGGGGGGCATAGACCCCCACATTTTGCAACTATTTTTTACTGACATTATATCTTTCAATGTATTTTTAATGGATGCACAAGTATACAATAGTGAATACACTGCAATTATGTGGGGGGCTATGCCCCCCCCCCCACACCCCCAATGTGGGTGGGCTGTGCCTCCACCCGTAATATTCTCACTCCAGGGTCGCACTGCAGTGGGACAGGGGCTATATTCCATTTTTGACCAAATGGAATTTGACCAAATGGGTTTTCAGTGAAATGCATTAAAGGGAGACAGAGAAAGAGAAATATATATTAGATATATTGCATGGTTATCACTAACTACTAGATTCTATACCAAATACTTATTTTACAGTCTGAAAAAAATTCATTAATATTTTGATTCAGATGGTTGACCAAAAACAGAAAAACATGCCTGCACCAGTGGTGTACAAGGATAGAGCCCCAAATAATCACTGCTGTAATCATACCTTTCAGCCTCTTAGCTCAAGAAATCTGATCAAAGACAAAAATAATGAGGGGGGGGGGAATAAAAGCCCCAAAATAAGGCCAGACTTTAAATATTGCTTTTATACACTTAAAATGATACTAGAATTGCATGTTTTGCATCAGCATACATTTTCTGAAGGATGTGAAGTCTGAAACTCAACTGTTTGTCATTATTTACTGACTTCAGTCCTCAGTAATTTTTCCAGAAAACCACAAATTTTATGAGGAACAAACCAAAAATATGAGGCAAAACTCTCGATATTCTATGAAAATCTTGATATTCTATGAAAATCAGGACAGTTGAGAGGTAATGGTTCAAATGACAGGTACTTGGCTGGAGACCAAAGACTCATCATGATGCAGAAAGCTATGCAAGCAAGACATGAGCATGATCACCCAATCTGGTGATGGAAGCCTCTGTCGGTAAATGTTAGGAAGCATGTATTGGTAGACAGAGGGAACATAAGTAGCCCTTGTGGTGATGCAAGTATTCACATCACTTGATTAGGCCATAAAAATTAAGAATGCTCTCAATGCCGGAATGCTAGTGAGAGCACAAAGTATCCCCATGGGTGCTAGGATAGCCCTGTTGGGGCAGGGTAGTGCCTGATCAAGGTAAGGCTTGGTGAACAGCGGGCATGGGGGACAGTAAAATCAAAAAGCCATTAAAGAAACTCACCCTAAAAACACAGTGTGCCACTGAGGGTATATTTTGATGTTAGGTGATCACTCATAATTGTTACATTAAAGAAAGATGACACTGGTAAAATACAAGTAAATACAATGTCACCCTTCGACACTTTAATATCTCCAAGGTATGCTGATGGACTACGGATGTATAATTGTAACACCACAATTCCCTACTGCTGATGGCACTAGTGTGACCTTGAAACATTAACACAGTTTTACTATATGAATCTTTTTCATATTAAAAACATTTAAGTAAGATCTCAGCTATATCTACAAGGATAAATGAAGGCAAATGATTTAAAAATATCCAATGTTCTGATTTATGTAACTCAATGTATATGTGTAATTACAACAGGAGCAAAACAGCCCTGTGAGAGACTACACTCAAGTAACTCAAATGATGTTAATGTTTAGCTATAGGATCACATGGCTGTGCTGTATACCTCAGAACATACAAATAATGGTATGGCAGGGGATTAAATAAGTAATGGTCGTAATGGGATATGCATAAAAAGCTTTTAAAAGACACACAACATGATGTTAATAGCTAGGTGTTATAACCTAAAAAGTTTGACTCTAGACAATATGCATCCTGGGGTGGATATAATATTTACAAATTACTCCCAGTTAGTATTTGGGGATAAGCATTAATCTAAAAAATGCACAGTGCATTAATAAAGTTACAGTAACTGTCAGAAATCTGGTTTCTTCCACAAGTACATGGTGTTTTAATTTGTCATTGTATTTTGTGAATTAAAACAAATAGGTGCCCTGCTTGCAAGACTCCACATATATACTGGTAAGCATTTTATTTGATGCTCTCTTCTTTTTGTACTCTAACTGAAAAAAAACTCACATTGCTTGATATTTAAAGTTATCCCATTTCTGTCAAAGTCAAACATAGCCTTGTGAAATCTGTTTCACATTCAGTGTGCTTTTTACCATGTTTGGCCTCCATTGTGCATTACTTTGTATGTGCCAGCATTAAATACGAGCTGCCATTTATTCAACCATTCCTACATTGCTACCATCTCATCCTTCATTGTCTTCACCCACCTCATGTTTTAAAATGCTGTGTCATCTGCAGAAAGGTATACCGTTCTGGTTCATTGTGCTCCAATACTTCACACATAGGTGTCCTTAGAGAAGCGCCAGATTACTGACATCATGCTGAAGCATTATGTGTATCCTCATAAGGTCACTTTTCCCCATAAGGTCTTTCCTCCCTTTTGAAAATTTCTGGATCCTGATTCACTGTAGCTAGCTTGTGTTACTACCATTCATGAAGTACATATGAAGCAGGCAGTTTCTGTCTAATACAAATAATTCATGAACCAACAAAGGATAAGACCCTCCTGAATGTAATCATTACAAACTGAGAAGGAATAATTAATAATACAGAGAGTGGACTTCCATTAGGCTCCCCAATCACAACTCTTTGAATTTCAGTTTAACCTTTCAATGTTAAATAATTTTCTATGGCATAAAAGACTGATTTTAGACAAGTAAATTATAACAACGTTATTAACAGTTTATCTAGGATTAACTGCCAAGACCTGTCATTTCATCGCAATATAGGATATTTTAAGTTAGAATTAATTTTGGCTAACTCCAGTCTAACATATTATGATAGATATATCATGGGAAAATCAGGGATTCCTTAATGGTGATCCTCAAAACTTACTGTATATAAAAGAAAATTACACGCTTTCCAATTCCATCCATCCATCCATAACCCCTTTTCCCATTTTTACACATGGGGTTGGGATGTCAGTTCAACAGTGATAATCATGCCCCATCCGTCTTAATGGCCGTGGTTACAGTCGAATGTTAGGTATGCAATGGAGATGTTGCTGCATATTGCCCTACCTCCACAATGGTTCAGCCATGTCCACCCCCACCTTAACTTTTGTGCCATACCTGCTATCATACAATGTCCCCAGCCTCTACCAGGGGTCATCACAGGAGACACCCATGTCATCACCCTCCCATCACCCTCCCTGCCACTCTGTCTGTCACTTGAGCTGTTGAATGAACCCGAGTCACCTGGATCATAGTTAGGGCATTATCTGTCTACACAACCAGAGCAGCTTGTTATAACTAGAAAATGTACGAAAAAATTGAAACAGTAGGAAACCAAATATGAAGTAAGACTGGCCAGGACCCCCCCCCCCCCGCCCCCCAAAAAAGTTTTACACACACATTAATGATGAAACTTGTTCAAGAAAGAGTATAAAGTCAATACTCATTAACTGTAGGAGAATATATAACCTTAAGGAAACTGCTGATGTCTTTAATAGGTACTTTACTATGATTGATTGCAACCTTCCTATTTAATATTCCTACGAAATTTCTTGAGTCTATAGGTCCTATAATGGCAGTAGAGATTATTGCTAAATCCCTTGTTAAATTAAGTAATGCCACCTCCATGAGTTTGGACAATGTCTCCGTAGTTCTAATTATCAATGTTAATCTCAATTTTGCACAAGATTTTTAATGGCCTTTTAAAGAACTGTCATGTTCCACAGTGCAAAAAAAAAATCCACAATTACTTTGTTCCATAAGAAGGGTAATAAAGAAGATATACAAAACTACCAACCCATTAGTTTGGTATCTTTGCTGTGCAATTGTTATGAAAGATGTCTTATTAATCTTACTAACCCAAATAATTGTCAAAATTACATGGACATACATCAGTATGGATTTTCACCAAAAAGATCCACACGTACAGATTTGAGTTGAGTTTTACGATCTAGTCTGGCTCTTGATAAGGGTTTAAGTGCGGAGGTTATATATCTCAATCTCATTAAAGTGTTTGCTATGTTGTTATACCATACAATTATAAATGCTATGAAAAGGTATACATTTAATGCTTATCTGATTAATATTTTACTAGATCTCACATTGGCTTGCATCATGTCTTAACCAATTATCCATGTTTTGTTTCCTGACAACTGTTACCTAAGTTCTGCAGGGCTCCACCTTGGGATATTATTGTTTAATGTTTTTTCTATATTTCCGGTCTCTAAATCTTGCTGGGTCATTAAATATGCAGGTGACTGCAACATTGGGTTTTTGGTTGTTAAACAGGATGATTATGAATTAACAAATAAGTTTTACAAGCTATGTTATTATGGGCAGCCAACGCAGGTTTGAATTTCAACAAACTAAAATGTTAGGAGATGCCCTTTGGCAAACAGATCTTAAAAAAGAAATTAAGTTTAGAAGAATCTGTTTTGTCAGAAGTCAATCTATATAACAATTTAGTATACTATATTTTAAGTTCAGAAGGATCTGTTTTTTTTTTCAGAAATCAATCAATGTAAGAATTTAGGAGTCCATATTGTACAGCTTATAAAGAAAGGGATTGTGTCTAAATCTAGGGATGTCACTGTCCCTCTTTACTCAGCCCTCATTAGGCCAATCACTGAATATAATGCCCCCTTTGACATGTACTTGTCCAGACACATGCAACAACTGGAGCACCTGCAGAAGTACCTTACAAAAAGGATACAAGGTCTAAACAACTTGTCTTACATGGACTGATTCAAAACCTTGTCACTGTACTCAGTATCCTACAGACTGCCAAAAGGTGACCTGTGTCTGGCATACAAGGTACCCTCCGTCCCAATACTGATGGATTTACTGCACATCAGCAAGTCAAATGACATCAGAAATACTCGTGTCTAAGGATCTAAACCTCTTCTGTAATGTCAACTAATGGTTTGGTGGGACAGGTATATCTCGCAGAGGCTACTGCTGCTCTAGAACAGACTCCCCATCCACATAAAACAAAGTTCATCCCTGTCCGTATTCAAGCATAACTTAGATCTATGAATGGGAAACAGAATATTTACCCCATGACTGTCTCCTGTACTACTAATGGGCAGAGGCAGCTCCTAAATGCTTTATCCCATGCATGTGTCCCCTCAAATTATATATGGTATGATCCCATTTATTCTCATTAAGGTTAATATTTAATTATCAACCATGGAATGGGTAAGACCAATCTCTAACCAAATGGGGATAGGTTAATTCAACCACAAAAAGGGAAACTGGCTACGTTTACAATGGCCCTCAAGGGCAGCTAGCCTAGTACTTACCTGTGGACCTATTAACTATTTCTAACAACTTCAAGTTGGCTAAACATGCAAATAAAAGCTGATGTAAAGCCCTAAGGCAGGTGGGGTTAATGTTAAAAGTAATACCACTATAAGATGAATTGAACATTATAATGTATATAACTTATACGAGACTAATATTAGAACACAACAGCACGTCCCAGAATTCAGCTACATAAGCTTGAGTCAGCATAATGCCAGTTTACCAAATGTTTACCTACTATTCATGATCTTAGTTATAAAGATAGATGTATCAGTTAAATCTATATTCACTTCACTATAGACATTTCAGAGGTAGCGCTATTTTGGCCTACTTGCTTTCAGGGGTGAAATAAAATTCTTCATATTAAATACGGATTTATATTCTAACTCTATTAGGCTAAAGCACAATAACCTGAAGGCTTCCCTAAATGATCTCAAGAAGAAACTGTATGAGAGTCAGTAGCTTGCAGAAAAAAAAGACGAATGACATAAGGCTAAACATTTTCTTACCACAGAAAATCATTGCTGGTTTGATTTCTAATTGTTAACCTGCAATGATTCACTTTTTAGGGAGATTTCTCGCTTCTTTGAGTTAGCGCAACCGTGGTGTGGTGAGAAGTTTGGGGGGGGGTGGCTCCCATGCTAAAAACAAGAAAAAAAGATTGTTTTTCACCCTCTTGGTTTTCAGGCATTTTCTTTTTCTTTTGAAGAGTTGATTTTCAGAAAGTTGGCATTTCATAGAACTTAATCTGAATTTATAGGTTCATAGTTCATAGGTAAGTACTAGGCTGCTTTTGTGGGCCAATTTAAACTTATTTCCCTTTTTGTAGTCTAATTAACCTCTCCCGTTTAGTTATAGATTGTCCTTACCCATCTTTTGGTCGATAATTATATATTACCCTAATAAGAATAACCTGGATCATACCATAGATAATTTGAGGGGACCCATGTATGAGATAAAGGGGGTCTATATTATAAAGTCAAACAACCAAAATGTCGACTTACCTTTGATCAACACCTAAATGTTGAAGCGGCACTTCATTGAAACTCCAAATCATCGATTTATTTTGTTTGGCCAACAAAGGATACCACATTAATTAAACACTATTAAGTGGGGGGCCTCACCACCACACCTCACAACATGGGAGGCTCTGCCCCCCCCACACCCCCCCTAACTAAATATGCTAACTCTGAGATCACACTGCAGTCAGGAAATGGGCAGATGTAACAAAACAGCCAACCGATTTCTTTCCCTTGGAAATAAATCGCTGATTTGGCCCTTCGATGAAGTGCAACTTCGACATTTAGGTGTCGATGAAAGGTGAGTCAACATTTTGGTTAGTCGACTTTATAATACAGACCCAGAAAAAGCACTTAGGAGCTGCCTGTGTCCATTAGTAGTACAGGGGGCAGTCCTGGGGTAAATTGTCTGATTCCCATCCATAGGCACAAGTTGAGATTGAATGTGGACAGGGATGAACTTCATGCATTTTTATACATTTGAACCAGACTACAAAGTACAATAAATTTATCACCCAAGTTATTCCAATAATTTGGAATATGCTACCTCCAAAGATATGAAATTCAGTTCTGTGACAATACTTAAAACCAGTCTGGATGCCTGGGTGGGATCTGAAACCTTTAATCCATACTTTATGCAGTCATTGTTTCTAAATAGACTAAGGGCCCAAACACTGGAAAATACAAACTTACAAACTTATGAACTGCATTTAAGTATTTTTACAAACCACATTAGTAATTTGATGGTATTGTGCTTAACGCTGACAGACAGGATGAAGAGCAAAAAAAGTACAGATGATGAAGGGTACAAAATCCTATAGAAGCATCGCTTGTATGTAATTATTTAATATTCCATTAATATTTCATCCAAGTTTTTTATCTTTTTCTAATGAGCAATACATGTAATTGTTTACACATGAGTCATACACTCAGCCAGTGAATGGAAATTAAATGCGTTCTTGTAGTTACTGATGAAGTAGATAGGCACTGTGGGGAATTCCTTGATACAAACTTAAAGGGAGTACAATGGGCAGTAGTTAGTTTTACTGCTTCACATTGCCTAGTTCCGCAGTTCACTTCTTAGCAATTGTGCCTTTTCTGTAGAGTCTGCACACTCTCTCTGTCTCTGAGAGTTTTTGCTTGTTTCTTCAATTTTCTCCCATAACCCAAAGACATGCCTTAGGTAAACTGGTCTTCCTCAAAATCGTCTGTAGGTGTGTGTCAGAGAAATGACAGAGGGAATGAATGAATACATAAATGAATGAATGCATAATTAAGTAATATGAAACATTCTGCATTTTCATTTAAAGAACAGCTGCAGCTTTTGTGAATTCAGTTTTTTTGAATAGTGAAGTAAAGTGGTAAGGGATCATAATTTTAACATTACAGCTTGGAGGATGAGGCCTATCCTAAATGAGCCCACCATGGTCTAACTGCTCATTTATGGCAACGTCTGAGGCAGTTATAATGGCCTTTGTTATCCTTAAGTTGGATAGCACTACCCTGACCCATAGCAAGATCTGTCTGGACATAAGCTCCCCTCTCCCTTAGTCTAGAGAGATGCAAACAGATGGAACTTCAAGATATCTTCTAGAATGTTTCCTGGAAGCTCCCTGCTCCAGAATCGTGTCACCATACCTCTCCTATTATTTATGGTTTGGCTTCTGAACTGCTTACTTCTAGATCTAATTTTATTAACTTGAGTAACCTTTCTGTATGTCCATTTTCCTGAAATTGCTATTTTTCTTTACAAGTTTGTTCAAACCTCCTGCCATTTGGTAGGGACAGTATGTACACCCTTCTTTCATTCTTTTCTGAAAAAACAGACTCTGATCTTCCTGGAAAATGGAAATGTATATCTTTGTGAAGTACTCCTCAATAGGATTAGAAGGATGGACATATTTATGTTTTCTTTATCCACTTTTATCATTTATTACAGATGACATTTTGCAAATCACTACATTCTGCCTTAATCCTTGCCATGGCACAGAAGTATAAAGCCCAAAGTGCAACTCAGAGAACCCTTATTTGACTAGCAGGCCTGGGAGCTGGAGGGAGCTAGGGAAAAGGAAGAGAAGGTGAAGAGGAGTGACCCGGCATATGGCTCTCCCCTTGGATGATAGCCAGTGGGAGTTCCGAGTGGCGCAGCATGCAAAATGTAAACAAGTGGGATGTTATTCCATGCAACTGTCATGTATATCAGGGGTTAGGCATGTGGGGAAACTCAAGTGTTCATCCCATGTACACTGGCACCACTAGTGTCACTCAGAAGCTGTCAAGGAGTGTTTGGAGCTCTTGGGATCAAGGGGAGACCCTACTGTCTGCCAGGATGATGGCCCTGTGAGAGCAGAGGGACTGGAAAAAAAAAAGGTAGCCCATTCTACCTCCTGAATGTCTGGATGAGTTGGCATGCATTGCTTGACAGAAAGTATCAGAAGAGAGATTACACCAAGCAGATTATTATATAAAAATAGTTCTGTACTTTACAGATATGGGGTTCCATTTAGAAGATCAGTTGTTAAGAAAGACCTTATGATTGACTTTCTGAAAAGTCAAAGCATTTGTATGGAGATCACAGTACAGTAGGGATAGGGGAATTTACCCTTTTCCCACTGTAATGTGATCTCAGATCTGGTGTGTGTGTGTGTGTGTGTGTGTGTGTGTGTGTGTGTAAAGCCTGCAGGGGTGAGGTTGCAGGGGGATTGCCTTCCCCCTTGCAAACATTTAGATTTTTGTTGTTTTGTTTCATTCAACTTTTCAGAAAGTCAATCATATAATCTCAACCCTGTGAATTTTGACTTTTTGAGCAGTCAGTCTTCCAACAGATTCCACATATGACACAAGGCTCCCCATCTGGGGTTAGGGGTTGGCATAATGGTTAATACGTTTACCTTACAGACACACAATACAGGGTTTGATTCTTACCTTTGGATTGGGAAGTTTGACTAGAATTAAAATTGCCTAGTGCTAATCTATGAACCTATGAACCATCCCTGTCCAATTGAAAAGCAACATGCTCTGTAGATTAGTTAGGGTCAACCTTTGCTCAATCTTTCCATCAAAACCAGCAAACAGAAGTTTCCTCTGTTAGAGACCATCTACTGCGGGAACATGTTTTCCATGCCAGGCCACAGTACTGAACCATACCTCAAATACTTTGCTGAGACAGCATGAATACATTGAAATATTATTTCAGCCATTACTTCATGGCAACAAAAACATTCAGCTACGTAACAGTCTTGAACTGGCTGTCAGGTTATCTTGCCAAATATCACACAACAGCACAATGTCCTTTTCACAACAATGGAGTACAGTATAATGTACCTTTCCCCTACAATGCACTACAGCACAATGTTCCTTTCACCATAATGCACTAGGATGAGATTACAACCAACAGATGGGGATAGAGGGAGCTAAAAGAATGAAGAAGTAAATGAATTTGGACATCTACTGCTAAATACCTTGCACAACTGTACTGCAGAAATTGTACTTCTTGGCCCAGTGGACTTCCCTGGTAATCAAACTGAAATAAATAAATAAATAAATAAAACCACACAAACTAGTGACTTGGATAAAGGAGAGAATTCCCCTGAGAGGAGGTGTTTGTATCCAGTGCCAGCTGTAACCCTCCCAAACCACTTTTAGCACCCAAGAGTCTGACACAATCTGCAGCCAAAGGGAAATGTAAAGATCCAGTTTCTTGAAATAAAGGAGCGGGGGGGGGGCAGGGGGGGATAGAATGCAAGCACAGTCATTCTGAGGAATCAGACTGTCCTTTTTTGGAAAAGATCCTTGATTTTTTTGTTTCCCCCTCCTATCATTTTTTTGAGTTGTCAGGGATTGCTTGTATTGCCTTTTTTAAAAGAAAAGAGGACTCGGTAGTTTTATGAAGACGACGCTGAAAAATCTTAGCGTTTTTTTTTAATTATCTTCCCTCTTTCATCAAATTGTTTGAAAACCCAATCAGCAAAAGGGCCAAACAAAATCTCCTAGTCTAATGCAGAATTCAAAATTTCGGACTTTATACTTCATCAGCAAACCTTTGGTTACATTCCCAGACATATCTCCTTAAAACTGTAGCAGCAGTAGCAAAGGCCCTAGACACAGTATCTGCACGGCCATACACACTCTTCAAAGCAGTTTGGATACTTGAGAAAGATAAATGATAGAATTCAGAAAGGTGCTAGCCTCTGAAAGAAGAAGGGTGGTGACTTCCCTCAAATTGTCGGTACAAAACAGAATAAACTTTCACATATGTGCCTGGTAGTTTACATTTCTATAAGCTAAAGTGGAAGAAGATAAAATTCTCTTATCAAATTTGTTTAACATCTTGCCTTTTTTGTCCACTGTGAAGTGGTTGATATTGACTAATAGTCTGTTGCTAGCTGGTGAAAAGACATAGTGTTTGAATCTGATTTAAGATGAAAAAAAAAACAACAAATTGTTAGTTTGAGGTACTTTAAACAGTCTATCCATCTTTTTGGGTACTAAAGTTAGAGACTCAGGATTATTACAGGCAGCATTTAACACTTCCTCCACGCCTGGCAAAATGAGACGGATGAGTGTAGTGAGATATATCCACCTGTAACATATCGTATTACCTCAGAACAGGGGGAACATCCAATTCCCACAAAAATACCCCATTCATCCTGGAAATAGTCTAAGAGAAAGAAAATTCCTCCGAAGTGATGGAGAGGACCAAGTTTCCTCAGAATCAGAGTTATGTGCTTGGGAATCTTCAGGAAAAAATGCCTTGTCTCTGTCAGAATCCTCTGACAGATTTTAATCAGGAATTTTTTTGGTAGCATTGACCTCAGATGAGGATTTCTAAGCTCTAGGATTAGCAGCATGCAATAACTGGCTGACTAAGGTATGAGAATCATCTAACAGACACCATGTCTTCAGATAAACAATGTCTAACATTCCGAATTTTCTTTGCAGGTAACACCCTGACAGAAGACCAACTTAGTAATGGCAGTTCAGCTCTATTAAGAGGTCTCTCTTTTTTTTTTGGGCTACCCCAAGAAGCATCTCCTGGAGTTTTTCCAAGATCCAAAGAAAATGGTTCTCCAATGCCTACATCAGACACTGCAATGAATGAAAAGATATAGTTGACTCCAGGTCCACAGTGGCTGAAAGGACTACACCAGAAGAACCCTGAGAAGCAAGTGAGTGGCCAGAGAAAGATCAGTTGACCACTACGTGTTCACTCACCAATGGCTGAGTCACTCTCTGAGTCCGTGGTGATGGCAGCGACTCTTTATTCTGTTGTTAATTTTTTTTCAATACATTGGGAGAAGAGTCAACAGGACCAGAGTAACTATCCATGCTGCAGCTGAGGAAGAGGTTTAAATGCCTGTAAGCAGCGCTGGAATGAGTTGGATGGAAGGTAAATTGTCAAGCAAATGTTCACAAACAGCGCGCGCACACACACACACTCACACACAAAATCCCCTTTTGTGTAAAAATAGCATTAATATACAAAAAAATCCTGTCATAAATAAAGCACCACTACAGAATGTGCCCTGAGCGAAAAAATAATAGGAAAGTTGTCAAAGTCTGCATAAGCACTCAAAACACAACATTTTCTGCCCATTTAAAATACTACCTGATCCTTAAATTCTGTGACAAACATTAAAATTTGACTTAAACCATACACTTTTACCACAAAAATAGCTCCCAAATCACCAAATCCATCATTAGATCAGACCAGAGGTCCCCGACAGGAAACTTCTGATATTTAAAAAAAATACAGGTGTCATAATAGGGGAATACTGCTTTAGTCACAAAATAAAAAATAATCACATTTTCGTAAAAAGATAAACATTTCTATGTGAAAGGGCTCCTCTGTGGGGACTTATATACCAGGAATGAAGCTTTAATGGCCAATTAATGCTCCAGTACAATCTCAGAGCTGCTTCCTCTTGAGGCAACAAGACAGTACTAACGTTTTCCTCTCTCTGACAGCTCATTTCCCTCCAATGGGCTGACCAATCATCAGTCAAAGTGAAGGCGTGGGAGGGAGCCAGAACTTTGTGAAGATGGCCAGCTGTATTATCCTGGGTAGGATACAACCCTTACGACCTAAAGGCTATTGCTGCAGTGAGAATGATGAGCATCTACTACACCTCCATAAATCAGACAGTACAACTAACGCTAACACCAGAGATATAAGTCTACTAAAACAAATAAATATGACAAAATGGTTGGATAGATTTGTCAAACGGCACCTACCCTTTCTCTGGAACAAACTTTCTCTCCAGGTTAAGCAGTGTGACACTAAATAGGAGCTGGACAACTGGATGAATATTCATACGTTCAGCCCTGGTATGACTGGCTTGGCCATCCTTGAAAAGGTGAGATGAGGCCTAAATGAGGGAATTGGCAAAGTGGAAATGATCCTGCATCTCTGTTACCTTGTAACGCCTATGATCCAATAATCCTATGTAATGCTTAAACAATTGTCTAGATAGCATGAACTTCTGCCCCTGTGTGAAGAATCTTTGAAAAAAACGGAGTAACTAGAGATGAAGGAAAGGGGTTTCCTGAGCAGGAAGCCCAAAGACTCATTCAAAACAGTTTATGGAGGGGGGGGGGTGTTACTGTAGAAGAATATGTAACTTGTAGATCGAACTTCTACTGAGTCTGGAAGCACAACCTATAGCATAAAGTTTGGCTCTACAGGACTGACTGCAAAGAGGTAAATACTGCTCAAAGATATTTTTCTTATAAAAACTGTAATTGTCTACCCCTGTCCAAAATGTACAGGTATCAATGGGAAAAAAATCTCTAGTTTTCATCTAGGCCTCCAAGTCATGAATAAGGATAGCTACTTGACTGACAAAAAAAATGCTGGTAAAGATTAGAAACTACCTTGTCTGCATAAGGCTATCCTTTAAGCTAAGCATATTTTCCATCATTAACCTAGTAATGAATGGCATGAATAAAATATATTAAGTAGAATAGTGAACAAACTTATAAAAGTGCAGACAAAGAGGCTGCAGGATTTAATAATCTCAACATTTTAACACTAGATGCATCAGCAACTGAAATGAGCTGAGCAAGAACTTCATTCTGATAATTAATCATGAATATTAAGCTTTTTAAAGATCTAACAACCAAAAAGCTAAAAGAATTTAGTTTTTTAGAACAAACAAAATAAACTTTAGAATCCTTATCTTAAGGAGAAGAAAGGCATTAAAAAAATACCATCCCTAGACAAATCATTTATAAATAACGACACGATTGTAGAGAAAAAACACCTTTATGAAAAAAAGCAAACAGCAAAGCTTTCGGGTATAACCCTTTCTCAATGCTAATACACAATTCTAAAAACCAGATGAGTTTATATACACATCATAATGTCACATGACATGCAGCCCAAAATCATGTGACAGACATAAGACTACAAAAAATAATTAAAATATGTAAAACATATAAAACTTGTTATAAAGCATAATACAAAATACTCAAATTAACAATGTAATTTAGTTTGTTGTAATTTAATGAGAACAGGTTTCAATGTGACCGTGGAATTTAATCCTGGTAGATGGTCAGCAGCTAATCTAAGAATCCATTCATATTCCCTGGTCTTAAGTAAATTATTAATATCCCCACCCCTTATGCTTATATGTATATTATCTATTACTCTAAACTTAAACCTATGGTTAGAACCACATGTACTTATGTGATTGTTTAGAACACTCAACTTGCATTTTCAGTAGGACATCGTTGCTGATGTCGTTTCTATTTTTGTGCCAGCAATGAGTCAAATTGTTTGGATTTTTCCTTTTTTGCATGTAAAGGGGTGGAGATGAAGTCCCCATTTTCTTTTTTACATATTTAAGTAAAGGGTATGGGGGTAAAGCTCCTCCCCCCAAAATGGGGGTGTACAAGTTTTCCTCCCAAAAATGTTTTTTTATCATTCATTAGCGGAGTTGAAATTTTGACTAGTTTGTTTTGTCCAACTGAGGGGGTTCCTGGGAAACTAAGACTGGGTATAGGAGCTCGCGTGGCCATTCAGGGTGAACGCCTCAGTCACATTGTGACTTAACAAGCACCTCGCTATTTTTCCAGTGTGAAAATTAAGAGCTGCTAAGTTATGAATTTGTTTTTGTTTTCATCTTATTTTTAACACCATTTTTTTCTGTTAACAGGTGCTTGTTGGTAAAAAACATTTTATATTCTTTTATTTATATTTTCAGTTTAATATAATGTTTTTTTATCTATAACAACTCCATGCATCCATCCATTCGTTTCACAGATTTTTATTGGTATGACCTTTTATGGTAAACTTTAACAGTCACATGACTTAATATGATTATCTAAATAGAATAATTAATTGCCTTATTTGTTCCGATTAACTCCTGCAACCAATGCAGGGATAAAAACACTAACTCAGTTTATGTTTCTTTGACCTGGAATTTATTTATTTATTAAACAGTATATTTTATACTATCTGGGGCAGTTCTTTATTTGCTGAACTGGTAGTGTTTTCTTGATAGTGGAAATCTTGCTAATGGACAGTAGGCAAGTCTTCTTGGTTGTTCTAGCTTTGGTTATAGTCTGCACAGTCAATGTTTTCTTTGATTTCCTGGTGCTTATTTTTCAGTGTGATAGTGTCAGTCCCATACCACTGTGATTATGGACACCTTTAGCCTTACAAATATTTCTTCTTTACCTAATGGTTTTACTAATGATGGTTTGGTGGAATTACCCAGTTTGCAGTTTGGGGAAATAACAACTTATTGCATTCACAATATACAACATACTAAACAGCACAACATCATGATATTTCTCATGAACTTGGTCCACTACTCTTCAATATCTTTACTAATCTACTTTATACATCCTTGCCCTTTGTCATCCCTTGTCCAATATGCTGATGACTCCACAGTCATCTCCATTGTAGACACTCTCTTAGGTTCATAGATTAGTACTAAGCTAACTGCCCTTTTGAGACATTTTAATCCTAGCCAATTATCCCTTGTGGGACTCAAACCCTGCACCTTGGGTTTGTAAGGCAAACACCTTAACCATTAGGCCACCCTCTGACTTAAATTCTGTTACTCAGAAATCCTTTAACTCTGTTGAAACTTGGCTCTCTAACAACCAGCTAATTCTGAATCCTAAACAAAAACAAACTCTTAACTTTTTCTTCCCAAAAACCTAAACCACCTTAAATCCACTTTTGCTGTCTACTCTCTAAATAACACACCTATCGTAGTTGAACCCTGTACAAAACTCCTATTGGTTATGATAGATGACCAACTGAAATTTGATTTGCATGTTAATGATTGCATTAAAAAAACATCAGAAACTTGGCCTCTTATATAGAAGTGAAAAGTTCCTAACTAACAAAGCTAAAGTCTCTCTCTCTCATGCCTACCTGCTACCTAGCCTATTGTATAACTCTCAAATCCTCACCAACCGTCAAACTTCTCTCCTTACGAAGTTAGACTCTACTTATAACAAAGTGGTCAGACTTGCTGCAAACCAAGACTATAGATCTCATCACTGTTTCTCTCTAAAATACTGGCTTGAATTGCTCCAGCAGCTTCTCCTCTCTCAATTTCAGTTTATCCACTATCTTGTACCAACCATCTTTCTGTCCTAACTTATCTCCTCTGATCTCCTTCTACACTTCTTCTAGGACTCTCTGAAACGCAGACCAAGATCTACTACTAATTTATAAATCTAAGAGCAAAATTGAGCAAAACCTCTACAGCTACTACCCTACCATTTCTTGGAACAAACTCCCATTGGAAACTAGATCACTCAAAAAAAAAAACCAAAGAATTTAAATCAGCCATCAAAGAATACCTAAGAAGTTGTTGATCCTTCCACTGTACTCACCCTCCATAATCTGCCTTCCTCTCCTATGTAGCTTACGGTCTGCCCCTAT
Organism: Protopterus annectens; assembly: GCF_019279795.1. Classification (NCBI taxonomy): domain Eukaryota; kingdom Metazoa; phylum Chordata; order Ceratodontiformes; family Protopteridae; genus Protopterus; species Protopterus annectens. The sequence continues at coordinate 1,632,593,050 of NC_056744.1, read as the reverse complement.
TGCTTCTATCTCTATGCTCTCGTAGCTATCTTAGCTGCGTAATTACATGTCACTCAATCTTAAAATATTCTTGACTATTTATCACCTGTATTAACTCCACTATTGTATCTACCATGGCTGTACTTACAAACTTTCCATATTGTTTCTGCACGTCTTTAAGTGTATTAGTAACTTAAGCTCTGTAGATATTTTGATGTTTTCAGTTTTCCAAATGGAAAATGTAAATGTTTTTGTTCTTAATTCTATTACCATTTACAATTTCTATTTTATTGTAATTTTTATTGTTAAATGTATTGTAAACTTGTGGAGCTTTTCTCTCTGGGCCTCCTCTGAAAAAGGTCTATCAGCTCAGTCGGACAAACCTGGCCAGCAAATGTAAAATAAAATAAATAAATAAAAGATTTTGTCTTGTTTGCACATTCCACTGCATAACTTTGAATGGTTTCACCCAACTTTGGCATACGTTTGCAGGATACACGCCATAATTGTCCATCTACACATGCTTCTGTTAGTCAGCCTGCTCCCCATACTATGTCTTCTTCACATGCAGCTGATTCCATGGGGCTTTCTTCCAAATGGTCTATTGGGAGCTTTCAAGACTGGCTTCACCACAAGTTGGATTTTTCCAATTTAGGGCCTATTCCTTTTACTGGAAATCTATTGACTATGATGGCACTATGAAAAAAACCTACTGAAGGTGTGTAACCTACAAATGGATAATGTTTTATTTTTTATTCAAATAATTTAAAATCAAAAGGGTCCCCAAAGTTTTAAGAGTATATAATTACCCAAATGGACTTCATCCTCACAGTGATGAACACTTGGAACTTCTATCCATGTTTGATCACCATGACTTTGATTTAATTAATTTTATTATTAAGTGGAACAAAGCTCAACTTCTCAAATTATTTGATGAAGTAACTGTTTTGATTAATCAAATTACTAGCAATTTGTTGTTTGATTATCACAAATATAAAAATGACTGACTTTTTATTAACATTGATGAATTAAGTTAATGTTTCTATTCGAGACAAAAAAAAGTTTTAAGCAACCAGAATGCATATGCTAACAATTAAACTTACCCTCAGTCCTAAGTATCCCAGTGTGCACAGTGGACTGCATTTGGTTCCTGATACTGCCCATCATTTGAACCACCCTGGTACACCTAATGTGGATACAGTGAATAATTCCAGTGATAAATATACTCCACTCCAACCCCCTTCCCCTCGTATTTCCTTTCCAAAAGATTATCATGAGAATTTTCCCCCTTCCTCATAGAGCTAAAAGACTGGGTAACCATTATAGGAATTCTTCAAATTCTCATTTTCCCTAGTTGCCTCCCTATTTTCCAACCAGTTCAGGGAGGAATAAGACAGGGAAGGGGCAACACACAAGGCAGATGCAATGGAATGAATTCCAACTTTTAGAACGGGTTATAACAACACCCATGTGCTATGATATCGTAGTTTCCCATGAAAAGTAAAATACTGTTTTACAGCTATTTTAATATTTTTAATTTTATGGATCATTTTTCTCTTTCTAGTGAAGGTTTCAAATTTGTTGCTTACTCACTTACTAATGTTTCAGATTTACTGGTTGAATTTTGTTTATTAGGAAATTCAACCTTTATTTTCATGCTCAACTTTTAAATCGGCCTGGTTATTTGTCTATTTATCCATTCAAGAAAAAAAGTACATTCAAACCCCCCCTCCCCAAACTCTGAGAAATGATCCTAATATCAGGGCAATGGAACCTGACAAGGGAAGGGGGTATAGTGTTGGCTGACAGGATTAATTATGTCTGCAAAATTTGTAATATGTTACAGGATAGTGATAATTATGTCATGATTTCCCGGAATGAGACTGTTGTTTCTTACAAGAAATTTGGCCTATTTTTGGAAGATTCCTTGATGCAAGAGGTTATTTCTATTGATACTTATACTTTTTTAAGCACCAGGAATCCCCTAATACCAGCAGTCTTTGGTATTCCTAAGGTGCACAAGGATATTTTTACCCCCTTACAGGTTAATATTTGCTGGGCAGGGTTTCATAACTTATCCCCTTGCAGTCTGTCAACCATATTCTTAAAAACTTTTTTAATCCAGTGCTGCACATATTGAAAGATCCGTGGGGAATTCTTATGCAAGATAAAACAAAGTTATTTTAGTGATTGTTGTAATTTTTTAAATGTTGATGTTATCAATCTATTCCTTAGTATACCCCATTTAGTTGGATTGAATTTTTTTTCATTCAGCCCTACTCGACCCAACTTGTTTTGGTGATATGTTCACCAATTGTTATCATGGAACCTATGGAAATCATTCTTCATAGCAGTTTTATTTATTTATTTATTTTTTGAGGGGAGAATACTTTAGACAGGGTCGAGGGGTTGCCATGGGGGTGGCATGTACTCCCATCTATGCCAATCTAGTTATGTACAGTTGGGAGAAGTCCTATATTTTTGACTCTGTTTTCAAACAATGCTGGCATATTACACTATCTTGGTGATTTCTTCATATTTTGGTCAGAAACTCCTGGTTTAATTACTGACTTTATCTCATATATTCACAGTACTACTTTGTTTTTTAACATTTACTCACCAACATTCCACTGAGTCTGTCAGTTACCTGAATGTTACCATTCATAAACTGCAGCTAGTTGCTTTGCATCCACTGTTTATAAGAAACCATTTTTTTCTACACTTACATTTTAGCAGTTGTCACCCATTATACTGTAAGAATATATTCAGGGACCAGCTCATGAGACTGGCCCTTATGTGCTGTAAGTTTCATATTTTCATTACAAAATGTGACAAACTAGTGATTATATTTTTAGAGAGAGGATATCCAGTGGATTTACTGATTCAACCCGATGAAGTCTTTAAGGGTTGGGGCACTAAATACTGCCCTTTACAAAGCTCTGACACTCAAACACAGTTCCATTATGATCCTTCTAAGGTTGGCACCCCCTCCCAGAATAAAAAGGGGAAATATGTTAATATCCTGATTACAAGATATAATTCTGATCCCAAGTTTATTAAAGAGATTGTAAATGAGAGCTGGCATATTCTTAAAGTGGATGATGACTTGTTTAATCTCCTTTTGAATGCCCTTAATTTTGTATAGAAAACAACAATTTCAAGAATTTGTTTGAATAAAAATATACTGTTCCCAAAAGTGGATTTTCCAAGGGTACACATAAATGTGGATTTTGTAACCAGTGTCCCTATGTTATGGAGGAAGAATTCATCAATTTGGATAACTATCAAGCTTCTAAGATAAAACTACCTAGGGGCAACTGCACCACAAAAGGGGTTATTTACATTACTCTGTGTTTAAGATATCATTGTTTTTATATTGGGAAAACAAGAGAGTCAATTTCTTAAGAGAATTTATGATCATAACTACCATATTTCAAAATGTAATTCTAACAATGCGTTATATAAACACTCTCAAAATTGTCCGCATTATTCCAAATTCATGTTTGGGTTACTCAAAGTTGTCCCACAGAATGAATAAGGTGGTTCCTGGAAAACTAAGATTGAGTACATGGAACTCATTTGACATTCAGAATGAATACCTCAGTCACACCAGGACTTAATGAGCAACTCTCTATTCTTCCAGGTTAATGTTAAGAGCCGTTAAGTTGTAAATTTGTTCTTTTTGTTTGTTTTAATTTTATTATTTTTAATATTTTTCTTCTGTGAACTGGGGTTTGTCGGGAAAAAAAGTTCTACTTTTTTATATTTTCAGTTTAATATCTCTTTTTTTTTTTAATCTAAGAACACCATGCTTTTACTTCATCTCGCTGATTTTTGTTGGTATGATCTTTTATGATAAACTGAATATTCTGATTATTAAAATTGTCTTATTTATTCTGATGAAGTCCAGCTAACATTACAGGGACAAAAGCACTAAACCACTTTGTTTCTTTTACCTGGAATTTATTTACTTATTTTATTTATTAAAGAGTATATTGTATTCGCTCAACTAGTAGTGGTTTATTGACAGTGGAAATCTTAGCAACTGACAATATGCGAGTCTTCTTGGTTGTTCTGATAAAGTCTTAACAAGAATGTATGGAATGCTGAAATAATATTATTACTTTCTAGTGACCAGGACATCATTTTCTAATGAACTGACCTTTCCTCTGTAAATTAGTACTATTTTAATTACTGCTTTTGCCTTCAGATATGATTCTAACATTTTCCTCATCATTTAGGTCAAATGAATAGGTTGGTTGATTTCCACCAGTCTCTTTTAAACGTTCTGTGTGTGTGTGAAGAGAAACAACGTCTGTCCAGTGCCCACATTTCAATGTCAGATATATTGCTATTCTTCCATGCATCCCTGTTGTTGCATACTACCTTCCTTCCTGCTTCCCCCTGCAATACAACTTCTTTGAATTATCTAATCCTGTGAGAAGTTATTTTCTAGACATTCAGGAATCTAACTTTCTGAATGGCTTGGTATCCTGGTTAAGACAATTGTAAAATAAACTGCACACATGTTGCTACCTACTTCCATATTTGAACTCACCATTATCTACATTTGAGAATGAAAGATGACTTTTTGGGTAGGGATCAGTATTAGTCATTCTAGATCTGCCTTCAGTACCCTGCAAGGGATTTTTAAAATCTGCAACTCACTACACTCCCAAAATACATGTTCCTATTTACCTCTTTCTTCCCCATCACACCTCCAACATTTGATATCTGAGGAAAATTTCTTTGAAATCTGCCTGGGGTATAAAAATACCTATGTATACACCTCCAAACAAACATCTAAACCTTCCGGACTTTGATGCATACCTGAGAGCAATACATATGTTCTCCCATTGTTCTCTCATAAATTGTTTTTTCAGTCTGTTTGCCTAAGCTCCTCTGATTGATGATTATTATAGTTATCATGCAATATTTTATATGCCCTCCTAATTATCCATTTTTACCAGCACTTACATTCTAAATTTGACTAAAAACCTCAACAGTGCAGGTATTTCACTTAAGATTTGCCTATGTTTTTCTCTTTGCCGATATAAATCCTAGATAAGAAAGGCAGTCTCCAGCTAACAGTCCAAATATCTTCTTGGTCATATCCCACAACTACCCTTCCCCTTCTTGATTTTTGTTCTCAATACCTTGGTTCCTTTGCCACTTTTCTCTAGTAAATTCCAGCCCCCTTGCCTATTTTCTGTATCCGTATTTGTATTCATCCATATTGGCAACATCTCCTTTCTTCATTTCCATGTTGCCTTAGTTCTTAGAATAATTTCTGCTACTTTTATGAATACAATATTCTGTATGGTTATTATTCTCCTGAATAATCTGCATCCAAAATACCACTCCTTTATTTCTTGAACGCCCTGCTACTTCATCATCATCCTTTTCCATTTTCAATTAGACCTTCTGCTTGTTTTAAGTATATCAGCCTTGACTGTGCTCTACAACATCCATTCAAATAAGGTAATCCTAAACCACCTTGTTCCAGCAGAAAGATCAGCTTATCCCATTTAACTTTTGACCTCTTCCTCTCCCAGATAAATTCCTCCAACTCAATTGTTGTTCAGAACTACTTCTCCGTTTGATAAAAACATGACTCGCCGATATATAAAATTAAAGAGACTAAAAACATTTTCACTGCTTCTACCTTCCAAAACCATAAACAAGACCTTCTAGTTTCTCAGTTTTGTATTGTCTTTTGTTTAGTGTAATCCCACATTTCCTTTGCTGCCATAACAGAAGCTTTTTTTAATCTATATTCCTAAATACTTCATCTTATTTTGTCTCCATAAATATGGATATTCCTGAACCAGTTTGAGTGTGGGTATATAACTTACAGCTATACTCCGTTTCATATTCAATAATTTTATATCTTGAAAAGACTTGAAACTGTCACACAATATTGCACAACACTGATATGTCCTTTTCTGGATTTATCAAGTATAAAATAATATTATCAGCAAATAAAGGCAACTTTTCTTGATTACCATACCATTACCCACTTGCATTTCTGAGTCCCTTGTTTTTTTGTCAATGGTTGTAAAGATTAAGCTAATAAAAGGGGAATAGGACACCCCTACCTGGTTCATCTGTGCAAACAAAACTTACCAGAGAGGAGCCCTCCTAATTTAATTCTTGCCTTCAATCATACTCCCTAATTAACCTTATTATTATACCAAGGAATGCAACTGCTTCCATTGCCCTACTCATAAAATTTCAGCTTACTCTGTCAAATGCTTTCTCTACAACACTCACTGACAACAGCAATATTTTCTTACATTCTGCTTCCCTCTAGATCATCATTGTTCTATTAATGTCAAATGTTTGCCTCCTCCACAAAGCCACATTTATCCATATCTATCAATTTTGGAAACACTTTGCCATTCCTTTATGTATAGATAAACACTTTATAATCATGGTGCAAAATTGAAAAGGGTCTGGATGAAGCTGGGTTTGATGGTTCTTTACATCCCTCGGTAAAGGAGACACCATAGCTTTCTTCCAAGATGTTGGTGCTTCCACTCCTTTTAAAATGCTGTTAAACAAAATCTTCCAGATCTTTATCCCTTTTTTCCCTCCTAACTTACACAGGAATACAATCTCTTCGTGGAGACTTTCCTGAAGAACAATTATACGTAATCATTTTTATCTCATCTCCTTCTATCTTAACTGCCTCATCTACCTCTAACCTTGGCATAATTAAGTCTTCCATAAATGTTTCCATTTGTGCTCTTTCTTGATTTCAATATTCCTCTGCTTTACACAAAATTTTATCAAATTTCCAGATTATCTCTAAACCCACTACAAGGTCTCTAGTTATTTTTCTTGTTATAGGTTCTTTAAGTTTGGCAACAACCCTTTCTGCTGAGTCTTTGTGTTAAAAGTGTTTGTGTTCTGAAGTTATTAAAAAAAATTGTTGTATGACAGCAATTTCTAAACTCATGCATACTCAGTATTTGGGGCTCCTTTTGTCCTGCACAATTCTTTTTCTGCAATACTTTAACCTTCATCAGCCCCTCTAATTCCTACTGGTTCTTAACCATGTCTCACTCTTATTTATACCTTGTTTTTAAACTCCATTTTCATTTTATCCCACTCATGTTCTAAAACTTCTGAAGTTATTTTATACCTTCCATAACTATTGAATAATTCCTTAAATTTCTCTCTTTTAACAGGTACGTGGGAAAGTGCCAGTGTCTCATTTTTATTTCATGATCCTGCATTTATATTTGTGCATGATCTGAAATAGTTACTTGATGTGTGTCAAAGCTTTCAATTAAATGCAAATGTTCTTGCAAAATATAAATGTTAAGTTGTCTATCTCGCCTTCATTCTTGCTGGATGGGTTCGGAGCCGACCTCGGCTCCGACTCGGCCACTCTAAAAGCTCGAGAGTTGGTTCCACCGGCTCGAGGCTCCCCTATATCCCACAATGCTAGGCGTGAGTTACCTCAGATCTCGTTTGCCACTACAGCGATCGAGGTGTGTTTTCTACCGGCTCCAGGTTAGTGAAAGTTAGACTAGTTTAAATTCTTTAGACTTAGGCTAGCTCTGTGTATTTTTCTTTCCCTTTAGTGTACTGGACTTATTATCCCTTCTACCTTTTATCCAGCCCCCTTTTTTTCTAAAGAACTTATAGTTCTTTCCCTAAGGCCTTCGGGCCCTTCCTTCCCTATCCTTAGGGTGTGTATGTGTTTAATTAGGGAGTTCTATTTAACTTACCTTTAGTTTAAATAATTCCCTTTGAACCCTATTAGTGTAATCTGTGTGTGTGTGTTTCTGTGTGTGATTACACTTCGGTTCCTTGAATAGGTCCAAGGATACAAAGGTCTCAGGCTTCAAGAAGTGTGACTCGTGCTGTCAGAAAATGTCTCTGACAGACGGTCACACTTCTTGTGTGTATTGCCTGGGACCTTTACACCTGCAGGACTCTTGTGCTGTATGCCATGGCTTCAGCCCTAGAGTCCTGCAGGAGAGAAAAAAATAAACTCATTTTGAGGGGTTTAATTAAGCCTGAAGGTTCCCTTTCTCTGTCATCAGGGAAACCTTCTAAGACCTCGGCTCCAGCTTCAGAGTCGAGGCCTAAGGCTTCGAAGCCTACTGCTTCATCGGCTCCGGCTGGAGCCGATGAGTCTTTGACTGCAGTATCCGTGGTTTCCTCGGCTCCGGCCAGAGCCGAGGCATTAGAGATTCCTGGGTCGGCTCCGACCAGACCATCGGAGCCGACATCTAGAAAGAGATCAAGGTCACCGTCCCTTGGCTCCGTTCATTCGGCTCCAGCGTCTCCCCTGCTGTCTGAACGGAGCCATAGATCTCACTCCTCCAGGTCATCGAGGCTCTCAGATCACGACCTCCAGAGGGTAGTGAGTAGACTTTTGAAGTCCGAGGCACTGGCCCAAATGCTCCAGAGTCCGACTCATCAGTCGATGCCTCAACTTGTTCCAATAAATATTCCTCCTCCGACTCCTTTGAGCTCGGAGCCGGGGCGTCTCGGGACCGAGACTGTGGTAGCGTCGGAGCCGATACATTTGTCTTCGGCTCCGTCGGCTCCGATTTCTTCCTTTGAAGAATCTCGGCGCCGGCTTCCTCGTCGGCTCGAGGGGTGAGTGGCATCGGACCCTTGTCCGACCCCCTCTCCCTCTCGGTGCTTCGGCGCTGGTGAGTTCGGCTCCGACATCGGCCTCGGAGCCATCTCTGTCGGTGCCGAGGGAGGTTCTCAGCTTCTCGGAGCGGGGACCTCTGGCTCTGCCTGACAGGGGTGCATTCGAGGTCATGCGGAGTGTGTTGGAACCTTGTTCGACTCCACAGTCGGCTCCGTCCGCCCCTCCCACTTCGGTACCTTTGGTCATGTCGACTCACTCCCTCATCCCAGACCGCAGAGAGCAAGCTCCTCAAGAATCCCCTGTGGGGATCTCATCCTCTTCCGAGGCCTCTCCTGAATTGGCAGGGGAGCCCCCTAGGAAGAGAAAGTGTAAGAGGAAGCACATAGACTCACCTGAGTCTGTCACCTCTGACACAGATTTAGAGGATTCTGAGGGTTCCCCGTTCCCCTTCTGAAGATGTCTCTTTGCAGACATTCTAGAGATCCTGAAACAGAGGGAAATTGGCCAGCCCTTAACCCTTCGGAGGATGAATCTGTGTATCTTGAGGCATTTGGCTCTCGCCCTTCCACCTCCTGGGTGTCCCCCCCCTTTGATCCCCTCATGCAGGTGGTTGCAAAGAAGGCCTGGACGGCTCCTGATTCAGTGGACCCTACCCCCAGGAGACCCTCCAAATTTATAACAGCACCAACTGACAAGCAATTTCTCACAAAAGGTGTTTCTGTGGATGCTATGGTGGTAGCTGCTGCCACCAAGAAGGAACTAGCTGATCCTTCAGTGCCTGTTCATCCCCCTAACAAAGAATCTAGGTCTGTGGACAGTTACGGGAAGCGGATGTTCTCGTCAGCGACCTTTGCTATGCGTTCGCTGAACTACCTATGCCATTTTACTCGTCTTCAAAGAGACTTGATCAAAGAAGCGAGTGACATGTTGAAGGATCCTACGGCTGCAGGTTTTCAAGACAAGATGAACACTCAGCTGGCTACCCTGAACTCCATAGCTAACTCCTCCATGCGCCTCCTTTCTTATGCGGCTGATGGAGCGAGCAGGGCCGCAGGGACAGGTGTGGCCTTACGCAGGCATGCCTGGATGTGGCTATGCAACTTTGCGGACCCCTTTAAAACGTCTTTCACGAATTCCCCGTTTGATGGATCATCTCTCTTTGGTCCTCAAGTGAAAGAAACCTTGACTAGGTGCGAGACAGATGGCAAGACTCTTTCTGCCGTCGGAGTCCGTTTTTCTACTCCTTCTAGGCCTTACCCCAAAGGCCAGAAAAGTGGGAAAATGTGGTTCCGTAAACAATCTCAAGGGACTTCGCCTGACGACAAAGTCGGTTCCCGCCAGAGGCAGAGGGGAACAACAATGGTAGACGTCGCCCTAGAGGCAGGGGGGTCCGCAGAACCAGGGCAATCGGGAAGTCTTCTCTGATAAGCCCTTTCAGCATCCCTGAGGTGTTGCCCGACTGCCCACCTTCGGAGGCAGTCGGGGGAAGATTGTCACTGTACCCAGAAGCCTGGCTATCCCTGACTCAAGACAAATGGGTACAGTCCATCATTTCGAAGGCTATTCCATTCCCTTCGTTCGCATTCCAAACCAATCAAAAAAATCCCTTCCAGATGTTCCACCCGCTCAAAGGGATCTTGCAGCTTTGGAAATTTCAAAGCTGCTTGCAAAAAGAGCAATTCAGCCAGTTCCAGCAGACCAGCAAGGATCCAGAATCTACTCCAGGTTCTTTTTAGTTCCAAAGAAAACAGGGGACTGGAGACCAATTTTGGATCTCAGTATCTTGAACAAGTCAGTCAAGAAAACAAGATTTCAGATGGTCACGCTGCAGTCCATCCTTCCCCTTTTGGGAAAGGGAAACTGGATGTGCTCTATAGACCTTCAGGATGCGTACTATCACATAAAAATGAACAGACGCTCCAGAAGATTCCTCCGCTTCAGGCTGGGAACCAGTAATTTTCAATTCAGGGCCCTGCCCTTTGGTCTCACCACTGCCCCACGGGTGTTTACCAAATGCATGGCAGTGGTAGCTTCTCACCTGAGACGTCAAGGATTCCAGGTGTTTCCATATTTGGACGACTGGCTCCTCACAGCTCCCACCAAGCATCTTCTCCTAATGGCCAGGGACTACACCTTTCGCATTTGTCAAAAGTTAGGCATTTCAATAAATTGCGAAAAGTCTGTTTTGTCGCCTTGTCGTACTATTACCTTCATAGGCGCAAATCTAGACACAGTCAACATGTCTGAGACTAACACATCAGAGAATAGCAGACATACACAAACTGGTCTCACTCCTCTTCAGCAGCAACAGAGTCAAAGCCAGGTTAGTTCTGAAAGTGTTGGGGATTATGGCGGCTGCCATACCTCTGCTTCCATTAGCCAGATTCCACATGAGAATCCTTCAATGGATGCTCTTCACGCAATGGTCATACCAGCAACTTCCGATGACCCACACCATTATGATTACGCAGACATGCAGGAATCATCTTCTGTGGTGGATGTCTTCCCCTCAGCTCTTATTGGGAAAACCCTTTGTCCCTTCCCCTCCGGTTGCTACTCTGACAACGGACGCCTCCCTGATCGGGTGGGGCCATTATCAGGGCAGAACTGTCCAGGGCACATGGCAACCACACGAATGCCACTTGCACATAAATGTTCTAGAGATGAGAGCAGTGCTTTTAGCGTTGCAAGCCCTTCAAGACTCTCTTCCCTTGGGAACGATAGCAATCCAGACGGACAATATGTCTGTAGTGTGGTATATCAACAAACAAGGCAGAACCAGGTCCTACCCCCTGTGTCGAGAAGCACTCAGACTGTGGCAATGGGCGATTTCTTCTCAGCGGTTTCTGATAGCAACGCACATCCCCGGGAAGTCCAATCAAATCGCGGACAAGTTGAGCAGAGCTATCCTCATGCCTCACGAGTGGTCTCTGAAAGACTCTGTTGTGAGAGAAATCTTTCTCAAGTGGGGTCAGCCTTGCTGCGACCTTTTGCTACTCCCAAAACAGCAAGTGCAGAGATTATTTCACCCTATTCCTCTACCAGGTCAGCCCAGCAGAGACGCTCTAGTCCAAGTTTGGCCCCGGGACTTCTGTATGCATTTCCTCCCTTCCCACTAATCTCTCAAGTGATACAGAAAGCTATCACTCAGAAGGCCTCGTTGATCCTCATTGCTCCTTACTGGCCTCGACAGGTTTGGTTCCCCTTTCTACATCAATTTCTGTTGGAGCGACTTTGGCATCTGGACCTAGTTCCAGATCTTTTGATCCATCAGTCGGGTCAGTTTCATCGCTCCCTTCCCTCTCCGAACCTCACTGCTTGGTTCCTCCAATTCCAACCTTAGCCAGGCTTCCTCAAATATCTCACTCTGTCCGAGATATTTTGATAGCTTCCCATAAATCTTCCACTAGAAAGATTTATTTGAGTAAGTGGAAACGTTTCGCCTATTGGGCTCAAGGAAGGGACATAGATCCTTTCACTGCTTCCATCCAAATGGTCCTTGATTTTCTAGCTGAACTCTTCCATGCAGGTTCATCTCCTTCTACTCTTAAAGTTCAATTGGCAGCTATTTCTAACTCTCATGTGGGCATTTCAGAGTCTGCTATCATGTCCCACAAGCTTTGCAAAGCCTTTTTGAAGGGAGTTTTTCTACTCAGACCTCCGATAAGAAATCCTCCTCCTCCTTGGGACCTAAATTTAGTTCTCAGTTCTTTGATTCTCTCCCCTTTCGAACCTGCAGCCTCCTGTTCTTTAAAATTGCTATCATGGAAGACTCTCTTTCTGGTAGCTATTACTTCAGCTAGAAGAGTTTCAGAACTTCATGCACTCAGCTGTCAACCTCCTTATCTGTTGTTCCATAAGGACAGGGTATCTTTACGAACCAACCCGTCTTTTTTTACCTAAGATAGCCTCGGCGTCTAACCTAAATCAAAGCATTGACCTCCTGTGTTTTTTCCAGAATATTCTAACAGGTCTGAACAAAAATTGCATTGGCTAGATGTTCATCGTCAGTTAAGGTACTATTTGGATAGAACCAAACAATTCAGAAAATCTGACCAGCTGTTTGTCTCTTATGCAGAAGGCAGAAAGGGACTTTCAGTTTCAAAGGTATCATTATCCAGATGGCTAACATCTCTGATTTCCCTTGTTTATGAAATTAGACACCAAAAGCTGCCTAACAAACCTAAAGCCCATTCTACCAGAGCTTTGGCTACTTCTATAGCCTTCCAAGACAGACTGCTTATTGACACCGTTTGTGCAGCGGCTACTTGGGCTACTCCTCACACTTTCATTTCTCATTATAAGTTGGATTTAGCCTCTAGGCATAGAGCTAACTTTGGTTCCACTGTTCTCAAGAGTCTGTTCCGTTAGGCCACCCGGGACAAGGTGCTAGGGACGCGGTCCCATCCAGCAAGAATGAAGGCGAGATAGACAACTTAACATATAGAAGTTATGTTCTTACCATAACGTTCCATGTTAGTTGTCTTCTTCTCGCCTTCTTCTTGCGTCCCACCCTCCTTCCCCCTGGCCTGGACAGACCTAGAGGAGTTTGATTGTAACCTCTCTTTCTACCACCTCTTTACTTTAGGTATATGCTGCTATGCATATTTTCCTGGATCAGGATGTAGGTCACCCTTCTCTTCTCCCTGGTTTATAGAGGTGGACTTTGTTTATAATTATTCTATTGCTATTATAAGCTGGGCCTAGCTTACAAACGAGATCTGAGGTAACTCACGCCTAGCATTGTGGGATATAGGGGGAGCCTCGAGCCGGTGGAACCAACTCTCGAGCTTTTAGAGTGGCCGAGTCGGAGCCGAGGTCAGCTCCGAACCCATCCAGCAAGAAGAAGGCGAGAAGAAGACAACTAACATGGAACGTTATGGTAAGAACATAACTTCTATTTTTATCTAGTCTAACCCAGTTATTGCACCTTGGGGAATACTACTGAAATTCTATCAGAGATCCTACTACTGAATTCATATATTCCATACAAAATATTTTCAGAAAATTCTTTAGAAATCTTCTCTCTTTTGTTATATTTTTCCTTCTATGTCCCACTACATCCACACCAGTGAAAATCAAATTCCAGTCCACACCTATATATAATATTCCCTGCTGAAAGCTTATTATTTCTCCTAAAATTTTCTTAAGCTTCACAATAGCAGTTTTTTGGTGAAATATAAATAAACAACAGTGTAATTCTCCTCCCTTGCCAATAGCCCCTTACTACCATAAATCAACCACTATTGTCTTTTTTCCTCTTCTGTCACTACTGGAGCTTCTTTAGCAATTAGTATTACCCCCCCCTTTTTTTTATTTGTCCCTGATATTCTGCTGAATATCCATCCTGAAATCCTTTCTCTGTCAAATTCACATGCTCCTTTCTTTCCAAATGTGTCTCCCACACTTTTGGTATTTGTACTCTGCAATTCTTAATATAATTCAATACACTTTCCTTTTCGTCTAAACCTGTAAAGCCACTTACATTCCAAAAGAATATGGACTGCATAACCATTATGATAAAATGCTATTATTCCCACCTAATTTACACAACAGTTTTTTTGAATGGGAATTTCCAGCTTTTGTCTTACATGCACAGGCTGTTTGGCAAGCTGATCTTTTAAACAACTGCACTAGGAGCACACTAAAATTCTAATTACTAAAGCCTGAAAGGACCGAAAAAGGATATAAATTGTCAACAGACCAGATTTTCCATCTGGTTTTGAATGCAGTAAACGAGATCTGAGGTGCTTGGTTTGGTGTAGTGCATTATGGGTAAAAGGGAGGAGTTCAAGAGTCGCATCCAAGTCTGGATAATGTGGCCGAGCCAGATGTGAGGATTGGATCCATGACCCTATCATGAGAAGGAATGAAGAGGACATCAGGTCATGAAGTTTAACACCCCCCCAAATATGAACTGCCCCAAATCGACAGCTGCACCCAGAGGCATTGCCTAACCTAAAATTAAGGTTACCCCATGCTAAAGCGCATGCTACAGCCTGTATTCCCACTTACACTGACTGCTGTCTGTTCTTTTCTTATTTCTGTTCCTCCTCCACATCTGGAAAAAATAAAACAGCTTGTATACTTTCAAAAAACATTATCTTTTAGCGGAAAGTACACAGACTGTCTTTAAAACTAAATTGTGCACTTTTCTGTTAAATGCATTAAAGTATCAAGGCTGTTCTCATATTCACTTGCCATCATTTTCAAACTTGATTCACTGAACTGATTTGCCATTGTACCTTTAAATTTTGTACTTCCCTCAGCAAAGAATGTTCAGAACTCTCAAGATTAATTGCTTGCTCCTGCTGATAGCTTATCTCTTTGAAAAAATACTCAGGCATGAATCTGTAAATTTCACTCAGAACAGAGAGTACATCTGCTTTCAGTGGCAGATTTCTTTTCTCCCTCTGAACGGCTAGTGGGAGGAAGAGCCAATATCTTTACAGACAGAAGAAACTTAACACTTTTCATGTCTTTCATCATTTTGTCTTACTTGTTACAGCCTACATGCTTACAAAATAACACTTGTTTATAGCTTAAAGCAAAGGCATTACTCCAGCCACCCTTGTAAAAATAATGAATACATGCAAGACATTCAGTGCACTTTACACCCCACCTCTACCCCAGCAGCCCAAGATCACAGAATGTACAGTTGTTTACACTTACCATAAATGTAGATGTTTGAGTGTATTCACTGCTGCAGTCATCACACTTGGGTTATCCTGCCAGGGGTAGCCCACAGTCGGCCCGAATACCAGAAGCTTAGTATTTCTGCATTGGTTGCGGTCACTCCAGGACTGACTTTAGGTCGTCCATGGTATAAAAACAAGCAGCTGACGCCATAACATCAGTTTTTCTTGCCCCAAATGTCAGGAGACCTCAAAAGGGAGCTAAGTTATGGTGGAGTAACACCACCAGTATAAAGTAAATACCAACAGCCCTGTAAGGGCGAGAAACAGGGGAGAGAAAGACAAGGGGGCTGGAGGGTGGGAAACCAGGACTGCAACAGTGAATACATTCGAACATCTACATTTATGGTAAGTGTACACAACTGTACTATGTTCTTCGTGTTTCACTGTTGCAGCCATCACACTTCTGTTGATTTCCAAAGCAGGTGGAGGCAGTCAAGAAGAGTTGGGGCTGGCTAGAATGCCCTGCAGGACTGCGGCTGCAAAGTCTGCCCTGGGTTTTGAAAAGATAGGTAGGTGGTAATGCTTGGTGAAGGTATGAACAGACCTCCATGTTGCAGCTTCCAGGATGCCCCTGGTAAGGACCCCTCTGTGAAAGGCTGAAGTTGCCCTAGTTGAATGTGTTCTGACCCCCAGTGGGGGTGGTTTCCCATGGTGTTTGTAACAGAAATGGATGCAGTGTGCTATCCATTTGGAGATGGTTTTGATATGGCTTTGCCCTCTGCCCCTGGTGCAAAGCTGACTAGTAACTGGTCAGCTTTCCTAAAGGACTTAGTCCTATCCAGGTAGAATCTGAGCTGTCTGTGCACATCTAAAGAGTGCAGGAGCTTTTCCCCCTTAATATGAGGGTTAGAGAAAAAGGTGGGCAATTGAATAGATTAGTTGAGAGCCACACTGGACACCACCTTAGGCATGCAAGTTGGGTTAGTCCTGAGGGAGACCCTGTCAGCATGAAAAATGATGAAAGGTTCCACAGCCATAAGTGGTTGTAGCTCAGACACTCTTCTAACTGAAGTGATGGCCAGAAGCAAGGCTGTTTTCCAAGAGAGGAATTTTAATGCTGTTGAAGCTGCAGGCTCAAAGGGGGGAAGCATGAGCTTTTCCAACACAAAGTTAAGGTCCCAAGCAGGAGTAGGGGCTCTTCTTGGTGGCCTTAAGTTGTGAGCCCCTCTCAGGAATTGTTTGATGAGAGGGTTTGAAAAGAGAGGTGGCTCAGTGCTGTAGTGTGCAGTGATAGCAGAGGCATGGATTTTAATGGAAGAGAAGGATAGGCCCCTGTGGAGTAGTTCTGCTAAGTAATCCAGGATGAAAGGTAAGGAGGGCTGTGCTGTGTCAGCTCCTTTAGTCTGGATCCAGGCACAATACCTTTTCCACTTGTGAGCATAGGATTTTCTAGTACTGAGTCATCTGGCTTCACGTATGACATCCAGGACTTGCTTGCTTAGGGTGGCCACTGCAGGAGAAGTCAAGGAATAAGCCAGGCTGCTAGGTTCAGTGTCTGCAACTGTGGATGCAAGAACTCTCCCTCCTGCTGAATCAGGAGAGTTGGAATCTGGGGCAGGTGCCATGGAGGCAACGGGGACAGACTGCGCAGTAGTGAGTACCAGTGTTGGTGTGGCCAATCTGGGGCAATCAGGATTGCCCTTGGTCTTTCCTCCCTTATTTTGACTAATACTCTGGTCAGAAGAGGTAGAGGGGGAAATGCTTCCCCCCTGCTTGTTGATGTACCACATTACTGTGGTGTTACTGGTTTTGACAAGTCGAGGCCCCGGAGAGAGCAGGGAACTGATAGCTGTCAGAGCATGTTGGACAGCTAGCATCTCTTTTGGTTGATGTGCAGATAAATTTGGTTTGGGCTCCAGTGGCCCTGAATGCACCTGCTGTCCAGGTGAGCACCCCAGGCATAGTCTGATGCTTCTGTGGTTCGGGTCTAGGTGGCGTTGGGTTGTGAAAAGGGAAGTCCCTTGTTGTATTTGCAAGCTGCTGCCCACCAAAGAAAATCTTTTCTTAGACAGGGTATCATAGGTATAATAGTTTTCAGGTCCTGTGAATGTTGACACCAAAGGCTTTTTAAGTGGGTCTATATTTGCTGAATGAAAACACTACTGAGCGAATCTCAGTTGAGCGACACATAAAAAGTGAAAATCGCTCATTTCGAATCCCAGAAACTAAACAACTCCAACACATAAACTGTCACTAAGTGTTTTATGCAGGGGGCAAGCCCCCCCTGCACCCCCCCACTTAAATATACCAACTCCGAGATCGCACTACATTGAAGTAAGGGTACGAATTCCCTACGGCGATCTCTGGTCATTCTTGCAATATTAGCGGTTTTTGTTTTTTATGTGTCGCTCAACTGAGCTTTGCTCAGTAGTGTTTTCATTCAGCTAATACAGACCCTTTCTAAGTACCACTGAAGTTTCCTCATATACAGTCTGGCATATGGAATTAGTAGAATGCAGGAGACCATGAACCCTAGAGCTTGCAGGATTGTCCTTGCGGACAGCTGGGTTCTGGTGGCCAGTTGAGAGAAGTAGCCTGTCAGGCTTGTTTTTCTGGAGTTAGAAATGCCATCTGGGATGCAGTGTCCAGGCTTGCTCCCAAGAATACAATTTTTTTGACTGGGGACAAGTCTGGATTTCTTCTCGTTGATAGTGTACCCCAGTGAAGTTAGTAGGTCCTTTACAAATGTCAGGTGCTGTAGCAGCTTTTCCTGACTGTCTGCCTGAATCAGGCAGTCGTCCAAGTAAGGGTAAATTTGAATATTTCTTTCTCTGCAAAAAGCAATGGCTGGAGCTAGGCATTTTGTGAAAACTATGGGAGCAGTGGATAACCCAAAGGGAAGAGCAGAGAACTGATAATGTATAGATCCTGCCCTGAAACATAGATATGTCCTGCAAGAATCTCTGATTGGGATATGCAGATAGGCCTCTTTGAGGTCTAGTGGCTAACCAGGCATCTTTGGACAGCATAGGGAGAAGCTGCTGCAGTGTGAGCATTTTGAATTTTGGTACCACCAGGAGGGTATTTAGAATAGTTAGATCTAAGATTGGGCACCAGGTGCCCTCTTTCATGGGTACTAGAAAAAGCCTGGAATAGAACCCTTGGCCTATCTGATCTGCAGGGACAGGCTGAATTGCCCTTATGGAGAGCAGGGAAAGAACTTGGTTTTGTGCCTCTGCCCACTGGTTTGGAAGAAGATCTGGGAATCCCTTTGGGGTTGGCAAAGTGTGGAAGTAAAATTTATACCCCTGAGACACTATGTTGAGGACCCATTGATCGCTGGTGATGGAGGCCCAGTTGTCTGCATGGGAGGCAAGTTTTACTCCTAGGGGCATGGACAGATGGGCAGAGGTGAGAGGAGGAGATGAGGAGTCATTTGAAATTCTTTCCATAAGGGAGTGGCTTAGCACTCCCTAGTTTTCTGGTTTAGAAGTGGAAGTACTTCATTATTTAGATTCATGCATACCCTGAGACTGCAGTCTGGGGGATCAGTTACCCCTAGGTCTTGTCTGAAGTGGCCTTGAGGGGGCAGGAAAGGGCCAATGTTTTGAGGGACAATGCCTACTGAATCTTGGAGGCTGAACCTGCAAAAAGTATTTAACAGTCTGCATAGATTTAGCTTTTTTCTTTCATCTTTTTTAAAACCTCTTCTGCTTTGGTGCCAAACAGATGGTCTTTGTTCAGAGGTGCGTCCAATAATTTTGATTTGGCATGATCTGGCAAGGTCTGTTCCTTAAGCCAAGCATGCCTTTGAAGTATAGAAAGTACAGTTGTGTACACTTACCAAAAATGTAGATGTTTGAGTGTATACACTGTTGCAGTCATCACATATAGGTTATCTGCCTGCAGGTAGCCCTCAGCCGGCCTGAATACCAGAGTATTTGGATTTCTGCATCGGATGCTGTCTCTTCTTCCATGACGTGAGATCATCAAGGGTATAAAACATGCAGCCAATGCCATTACATCAGTTTTTCTTGCCCCAGATGTCAGGTGCCCCCACGACAGGAAGCAATTATATGGTATGGTACACCTCCATCAAAAAGCAAATACACCAGAAAAAAGAAATGTACTAAACAAGAAGGAAAGGTAGAGCCAAGAGAAGTCAGGGGGCTGGAGGGAGGGTAACCAGGACTGCAACAGTGACTACACTCAAACATATACATTTATGGTTAGTGTACACAACTGTAGTATGTTCTTCATGTCTCACTGTTGCAGTCATCACATTTGGGTTGATTCCCAAAGCTAAGGAAGGGAGGAGGAAGTTAAAGAGCATTAGGGCCAGCTATTAAGCCCTGCAAGACTGCAGTGGCAAATCCATCTCTGGATTTAGAAAAGAAAGGCATGTGGTAATGCTTGGTGAAGATATGTACGGAGCTCCAGGTAGCAGCTTCTAGGATGTCCCTGGTAGGGACTCCTCTGAGAAAAGCCGCAGAGATGGAAGCAGCCCTGGTGGAATGTGATCTTGTCCCCTGTGGGTTAGATTTTCCATGGTGCTTGTAGCAGAAATGAATGCAATGGGCTATCCATTTGGAGATGGTTTGCTTTGAAATGGCTTTCCCCTCTGCCCTTGCAGCAAAGCCAACTAGCAGCTGTTCAGATTTTCTGAGAGGCTTAGTCCTGTCCAAATAAAATCTAAGTTGCCTGTGCACGTCCAGAGAGTGCAGTATTTGTTCCCCTTTGTTTTGTGGATTAGGGAAAAAAGTAGGCAAATGAATGGCCTGATTTAGGGCCACACTAGACACCACCTTGGGCATAAAGGAAGGATTAGTCCTGAGGGAAATCCTGTCCGCATGGAAGATAATGAAGGGTTCCACTGCCATGAGGGCCTGTAATTCAGACACTCTTCTTGCTGAAGTGATGGCTAGAAGGAAGGCTGTTTTCCAAGAAAGAAATTTCAACTCTGCTGTTGCAGCTGGCTCAAAGGGGGGAAGAGTGAGCTTTTCCAATACAAAGTTAAGGTCCCAGACTGGAGTGAGAGCTCTCTTGGGGGTCTTAAATTTTTGGTCCCACTAAGGAATTGCTTTAGCAAGAGGTGAGAGAAGAGGGGTGCCTCAGTATTATAATGCGCTGAAATGGCAGAGGCATGAATTTTAAATTGACGAGAGTTATAGACCCTTATGGAGCATTTCTGTTAAGTACTGTAAAATATGAGGTAAGCTGGGCACCGTTATGCCCATCCCCTGAGCCTGGCTCCAGGAACAGTATCTTTTCCACTTTTCAGCATAGGATTTTCTAGTACTAGGCCTCCTTGCCTCCAGAATGACATCCAGCACCTGCTTACTGAGGGATGCTAGAGGAGAGCTCAGGGAACTAGCCAGGCTGCAAGGTTCAGGGTTTGAAGCATAGGGTTCAGAATCTGGCCCACCTGCTGGGACAGCAGGAAAGGGGTCCGAGGCAGGTGCCATGGTTGCAGCAGTGTCATACTGTGCAAGAGGGGGCATCAGTGCTGACATAGCCAGTCTGGTGCAATCAGTATTGTCCTTGGCTTGTCCTGTTTGATCTTTAGTAGAACCCTCAAGAGGAGAGGCAGAGGGGGGAAAGGCATAAACCGAGAGGCTTTTCCAGGTAAAGGACAGGGCATCCACTTTCCAAGCTTGACTGTAGGGAGTTCTTGTGCAGAATTTGCTCAATTGGCAGTTCTGAGGGGAGGCAAACAGGTCTATCTCTGGAGCCCCCCATATGTTCCTCAAGAGGTTGAATATTTTGGGTTCTAGTTTCCATTCGTGTGGATCCATGAGATTTCTGCTTAAGTCGTCTGCCAGTGAATTTAGTTTGTCTGGCAAGAATTGAGCTTGTAGGTGTACTTGGTAGCTCAAGGCTGTGTTCCACAGAACCATGGCTAGTCTGCAGAGGGGGGTACGAGTGGGTTCCCCCCTGCTTGTTTATGTACCACATAACTGTGGTGTTGTCTGTCTTTACTAATAGTTGTCCTGGAAGAATACGGTCTTTGAAAGCTGTCAGAGCATTCTGTACAGCTAACATTTCTTTTTGATGGACATGCAGGTGCATCTGTCTCGGGTTCCATTTGCCCTGAATGCACTGCCCCTGCCATGTCAGCCGCCCATGCATAGTCTGATACATCTGTTAGAGTTTGTGCGGCAGGGGGTAGAGTGAAAGGGAGTCCCTTGTTGTGGTAGCAGGCC
Organism: Protopterus annectens; assembly: GCF_019279795.1. NCBI lineage: Eukaryota > Metazoa > Chordata > Ceratodontiformes > Protopteridae > Protopterus > Protopterus annectens. The sequence continues at coordinate 1,632,571,610 of NC_056744.1, read as the reverse complement.
TCTAACCACCAAAGGAACTCTGTCCTCATACAAGGAATGATAGAAAAGTACAGTTTTGTACCTACCATAAATGTAGATGTTAGAGTGTACACCCTGCTGCAGTCATAAAAACTGAAGAAAATGGCGGCGGTTGCATTATATATACCCCTGGCACACTGACGTCAGGGAAGAAGTGACAGCAACCGACGCCGGACCAAGACTTTGGAATTCTGGCAGACTGCGGTACCGCCTGATGACAGGATAACCCAAGTGTGATGACTGCAGCAAGGGTAACACGATGAACATTCATTGTTTCCAGGTCCTGAGAATGTTGACACTATAGGCTTTTTAGATACAATTGGAGTTTCCTCATATGCAGTCTTGCATATGGAATTAGTAGAATGCAAGAGGCCATGAACCCCAGGGATTGCAGTATTTTCCTTGCAGATAGCTGAGGTTTTGTGGCCAACAGTTTGAAGTAGGTTGTCAAATAAACTTGTTTCTCTGGAGTGAGGAATGCCATCTGTGAAGGTGTGTTTAAGCTTGCTCCCAGGAATACAATCTGTTGGCAGGGTACTAGGTGTGATTTCTTTTCGTTGATGATGTACCCCAGTGAGGTTAGAAGTTTCTTTATGAATGCCAGGTGTTGTAATAGCAAGTCCTGGCTTTCTGCCTGAATCAGACAGTCATCCATGTATGGGTAAATTTGAATATTTCTCTGCCTGCAAAATGCAATGGCTGGAGCTAGACACTGTGAATACCCTGGGTGCAGTAGATAAGCCAAAGAGAAGTGCAGAGAACTGATAGTGCATGGAGCCTGCCCTGAAGCGTAGGTTTTTCCTGCAAGATTCCCTTATTGGGATGTGCAGGTAAGCTTCCTTTAAGTCTAAGGTTGCTAGCCAGACATCCTTGGCTAGCATGGGAAGAAGCTGTTGAAGAGTTAGCATTTTGAATTTTGGAACTACCAGAAAGGTGTTGAGAATAGAGAGGTCCAGGATAGGATGCCAAGAGTTGTCTTTTCTGGGTACCAGAAAATGTCTGGAATAAAAACCTTGTCCCCTTTGTTCTGCTGGGACAGGCTGAATAGCCCTGACACTGATGAGAGAAAGAACCTGCTGTTGGGCCTCCGCCCATTGATTTGGGGGTAGGTATGGCCAAAACTGAAACTTTGCATCATTGTTTTGCCATTCATTTGGTTTTGGGTAGGTATGGCCAACCATTTGGGGTTGGTAGTGTATGGAAATGGAATCTGTATCCTTGGGAAACTATGTTCAAAACCCATTTGTCCCGAGTAATGAGTTCCCAGTTTTCTGCATGCAGAGTGAGCTTTCCTCCTAAGGGAGCAGGTAGTTGAGCAGGGCTTGGAAGGGTTAAGGTCAAGTCATTGTGCCATTTTACCTAGGGGGTGGCTTACTACTCCCTGCTTTGGAAGTGGGAGCCCCCCCCCACTGCTTAGGTCTGTGTGTAGCCTGAGACTGTAGCCTAGGTAGACTGCTGTTCCTGGGTTTGGGCTGAGAAGGCCTGGAAGGGTCTGGAAAGGACCAGTTCTTTGAAGGCCAATGCCTACTGAATCTGGGAGGCTGTACTTGTAGGAAATCTTTAACGGTTTGCATAGATTTAGCTTTTTCCTCCATCCTTTTGAGGATTTTTTCTGCTTGGTTTCCAAAAAGGCGGTCCTGGTTTAAGAGAGCATCCAGTAATTTAGCTTTAACATGATCTGTCAAGTTTTGTTCCTTAAGCCAAGCATGCCTTCTAAGTACAGACACAGTGACAGAAGTCCTACAAGATGCTTCTAAAGCATCAAAACCACATTGCAAAGTATGTTTACCAACTTGTTCTGCAGAATGCATTACATTTTGTAATTCTTTGTATTCAGCACAATTAGGAATCAACATCATTTTCTGTTTAAGTAGCCCCATAACATGCTGCTGATACTTTAACATATGAAACTGGCAATTTAAAGCCCTAATGGCAAAGTAGCAGAAGTGTATACCTTCTTACCCCATCTGTCTATTCTAAGGCTCTAGAATCTCTATCAGAAGGGGTAGAATTTTTGGCAGCAGTGGCCTTATTGCCTTTAGGTCCTTGGGAAATGGTCTCTGGATCTGCAGAAGGATTCTTCAAGAGGAACTTTTAAGAGTCAAGTACTCTGTAGTACCTGTCAGGTTTTCTGGGAGCTGGAGGTAAAGTGTCTGGGGTAAGGCTAGATTCCAAGAAAGCATCATCTACAATGTCCAGAACAGGAGGGATAGCTAAAGGCCTGTGTTGAGGCAGGAATAAGACCTCCCTAAGTCTCTTTTTGGACTCGGAGTAATCCTGGCTTTCCCAGTGGAAATGCTCCATAACAGTATGCAAGGTTTCACCAAAAGAAAGATATTCTGGAGGGGAGGCAGAGGGAATGGAGTCCTCTGCATCAGAATCCTCATAAGTACATAAGGGCAAATCCTGGTAATCAGAAGAAGCAGAAATATCAGATTCCTGATCAGAAGAATCAGAAAGAAATTCAGTTCTAGGTCTCTTAGAAGGGGAAGGGCTGGCTTCCCTTAATTAAGGTAACAAGGTCTTCAGCCATTCTAAGCATTTGTTTTTGAGGCATATGGGCCTGAGCATGCAGTTTGGTCATCAGTTTTCTAGGCATAGTGCGAGTTTTTGGCCTGAGGGATTCGGAACTTCTGGATGGAAACGAAGGCGTCGGTTCAATATGAATGTCTGTAGGCCTGAATACACCCTCAGAAGCCGGTGCCTGCACAGCGGCTCCAGACCCATCCAAGGTAGAGACATCCGCAGGTTCCATAGTTGAATGGGTCTCAGTAGAGGCCTGCGAATCTGAAGTAGTGGGTATCAGGGGCTGCAAAAGTGCTTCATAGAGTACCGGCGGACTGGCGACTAGCTTAACGGAAGCGTCGTCTGCAGTTTTGGACCTATGCAGTCTGTCTCTGTTTTTATCCTTATGTTTTTTCGGAAGATCAGTAGTCAGATGGCTTAACGAAGCCATTTCGGAGTAGTGAGATACAGTATGAAAGTAATTGGATGCAAAAATAGCTCAACGACAAATCGTTTGGAGGGGGTTGAACAAGGCACAAAACCAACAGTGAGGGACATCGCGGTCTGGGCCTAAACAGGAGATGAAGTAAGAATGAAAATCTCTATGAGGTATTTGCTTTCCACAGGCAAGACAATTGTTAACTTTTACTGACATCAGTTGGAACAAGAAAAAGGATCCCCAATGGGGTACTTCTCTTTTTTGAAGACTTCGGGTCTGAAACTTGAAAACGAAAATTTCAGGAGACGGCCGACTGGCACTTGCGAACTGCTTCTGCTACCGCACGGCCAAAAAGACTGATGTAATGGCATTGGCTGCATGTTTTATACCCCTGATGACCTGACGTCATGGAAGAAGAGACAGCATCCGATGCAGAAATCCAAAGACTCTGGTATTCAAGCTGCCTGAGGGCTATCTGCAGCAGATAACCCAAATGTGATGACTGCCACAGTGAAACACGAACATCCTGTGACTGCTGTCCTGCAGGATGCTTCTAGGGCATCAAACCCACATTGCAGAGTATGCTTACTGATTTGGCTTGCAGAATGCATAAGTTCCTGTAAATCTTTATTTTCTGCACAGTCAGGGAAGGTAAATAAATTTTGTTTAATGAGTTCCACGCTATGTTGCTGGCATTTCATCATGTGGAACTGACAATTTAATGCTCTAATGGCAAGAGTTGCAGAAGTATATACTTATTTACCCCATCTGTCTAAGGCTCGAGAACCCCCTCGAGGGGGTGGGATTCTTAGCTGTAGTTGCTTTTATTCCTTTAGGCCTTTGGGAGATGACCTCTGGGTCAGCAGTAGGATTCTTGAAAAGAAATTTGTGTGAGTTAGAGAGACTAATACCGGTCAGGTTTCCTGGGAGCAGGAGGCAAAGTAACTGGGGTTACACTGGATTACATAAAAACATCATCCACAACATCCAGGACAGGGGGTATAGCTAAGGGTCTGTGCTGAGGTAAATCTAAAAATTCCCACAGTCTCTTTTTGGACTGAGGGCAATCCTGGCATTCCCAATGGAAGTGCTCTCTCAAAGTATGTAGGGTTTCACCAAAAGAAAAATCCTCTGGAGGAGAGGCAGAAGGAATGGATTCCTCTGCATCTGAATCCTCATAAGTAGATAAGGGCATGTCTTCATAATCAGAAACCTCGGAGTCGTCGGACTCTTGGTCAGATAAAGTTTCTGGGGATAAGACTTAGGAGAAGGCTGGCTGTCCCTAATCAGTATGATAAGGTCTTCCGCCATTTTAAGCATCTGTGATTGTGGCAAGGAAGCAGGTGCATGAGTTTGGGTAGTCTGCCTTTTAGGTGTAGCTTGTACTCTGGGCCTTAGAAACTTGGTAGTTTTATAAAGAACTTAAGATGCAAAAAAGTCATCAGTTTGTTTTGAGTATTAGTAGTGTGAAGAATTTCCTCAGAAGCCGGTGCCTGCACAGCGACTCCGGACCCATCCAAGGTAGAGACATGCACAGGTTTCGTAGTCAAAGAAGAGTTTTGCGGCATACCGGACTCCAAACAGGTCTCAGTAGCGGCCTGTGAATCCACAGATACAGGCATCAGGAGCTGCAAAAGTGACTCACTGAGTATCGGCGAACTGGCAGTTAGCTTAACAGAAGCGTCGTCGGCAGTTTTGGACCTATGCAGTCTGTCTCTGCCTTTATCCTTACGTTTTTTCGGAAGATCGGTAGTCAGATGGCTTACCGAAGCCATTTTGGAATATAGAGATCGAGACCGAAAGTATTTAGCTACAATAAGGGCCCAATGACGAATAGTTTGGGCATTAAAGCACAAAACCGGCAACGAGGGATGTTGTGGTTTGGGCCTAAACAGGTGACGCAGTAAGAATGGAAATCTCGGTGTGGTATTTGCTTTCCACAGGCGAGACAATTGTTAACTTTTTCTGACATCAGTTAGAGCAAGAAAAAAGGATCCCCAATGGAGTAACTTAGCTTTAGAAGACTTCAACTTCAATTTCGGAAATGAAAAAGCTAGTGGCACTCATGTGAATTGCTTCTGCTTCAGACTCCTTGGCAAGAAAGACTGATGTAATGGCGTCGGCTGCCTGTTTTTATACCACTTGACGACCTGATGTCAGTCCTGGAGTGACAGCAACAAACGCAGAAAAACTAAGCCTCTGGTATTTGGGTTGACTGAGGGCTACCCCTTCCAGGATAACCCAGAGACTGCAAGAGTGAAACACAAAGAACATCATCAGCATTAAACTTGTTTTGTCCAGCCTGTCTCCAGCCCTTCTTCTCCTGTTACACCAGAAAATATATTTTATATATGTATATATTTATATACATGTGCACATATATAGACATGTATACACATTCTACAAATATGTATATGTTATATACATACATGGACACATATGCATATACATTTTAGAACTGAAAGATTACAAAATAAACAAGTACTTTAACACATACATTTTTTTTTTTTTTTTTTTAGGTGGGGCTAGGATTTTCCTTTATACCTCCCTCAATTACTTTGAATGCTTCCCAAGCTTGCCTCTTAGAATTCTAGTTCCTCTTACTGGCAGATATGGACAGTCGCAAATATAGGCATACATCTTTTTAAGTTGATTCCTCAGACCCAGGTGATGTAAAGTCCTAATGTTTATGTCATCTGCTTAGCATTAAGTTGAGGCCCATCATAGAAAGCATCCTAAACTTACTCTTGCCAGAAGTGCCTTTGAGAAGATTGTTTCCTCATTCTAGTTTTCAAACTCTATTCCCAAATTTTACTGCTGTGACTGCCTTTGATAGCCAGGCCACTTGTCCCTACTTAGAAAACTAAACTGCATCCTGCTTCCTACCTTATACATCTGTTTCAGTCCTAAAGATTCATGCTTTGTGCCCACCAATGCAGACAGGACAGCAGGAAGACATCAAACTTGGTTGTCCCCTCCATGCTTAAGGTTTGCTCTCCTGTCAGTTTATTATGACAACAGACACTATTTGATTACCCAATGAATTTTCTTACTACCATTACACAGATTGCACCTTGGAGATTCTGGATACATTTCTATTGCTGGCACCTCATTAGAGAATATCTGCCAAAGCAGTACATAAAATATGTGGAGTGCAGCTGATAAGTTTTCACTGTTTGTTTACCCTTACTATCAAAGAATTTATGGTCTAATTTGGGGTGTACTCTCAGAACTGGTAATACTACTTCCACAAGCCAATCTCCTGGAAAATGTTGGCTCCACACCCAATGTACAGCAAAGGTACTAAACAAAACAAGTTTATTTCTTCAGAGTCCTTTTAATATATTTATAAAATTTGAGTTTGTTTTACATAATGCTGTGCACATATTTCTATGCCTTTAAAACTCCTGGTGCTGTAGTCCTGCATCATGCACTGTGTACTTTTTGCCTCATTTTCTAGTGACTAAGAAAACTATGAGTTTCTTTATGATATTCTGAGAGCATCCTTCTTTCTGATGAAGATGGAATTTGTCCATTAAGACCTATACCTATAAAAGAACCTGCGATGGGCATTCATGGCATGTAAGCTACTGCAGCACTTCTTAAAAAGCTCTTCAAGTTAATAAAAACAAAAAGTTACGTACTTACCATAATCCTGGTTTTGTGTTATTTTATTCCATCTGATTTAACAGATGGGACAGATTCCCCAGCTACTAATAATTCTAGGTGGTTTCAAGGAAGGATGTTCTGAAGAATAGTGAAACCAAAGGATGCATGGGATCTAGACTGCACATCCAGCTTGTGATGAGAAATGTGTGAACAGTACACCAAACAGCCGCAGCACAAATCTCATCTATCAGAGCAATAGCAAAGTAAGCAGTGGAGGTTGCTACCACCCTGGTTGAATGAGCCTTGTGTGTGATAATACCAATCACATTTCCTTATAGACAGATCAGTGCAGGCAGCGAGCCGCCCAGATAAAGTTAATTTAAAAACTCCTTGGCCAAACCTGGGCCTTGAAAAGGTAAAAATAAATGGTCTGCGTTCCTGTCTTTGGCTTGATGTAGGTAAAAACTCCGTTGACAGACATCCATCAAATGTAATATGCATTCCCCTTTGTTTCAGAAATTTGGAGAGAAAACTGATAGGTTGTCTGGTTTAAATTTGCTTCCAAGGCCATCTTTGTAAGAAAAAAAGGACGTGCCCATAGAGACAACCTCTTCTTATGAAAAATCAAATAGGGAGGTCTACAAGATGAGGCATTTAACTCAAATTCTCCTAGCTAAGGCAATGGCCACTAGAAAAATTGATGTTATGTGATCCTATCTCGCCTACATTCTGACTGATGGGTTCGGAGCCGATCCCTCGGCTCCGACTCGGCACGCTTATGCCAAAGAGCGAAGTCTCTTATTGGCTGAGCTTACTATATCCCAGGATGCACCACTACCAGTCCCCCAGATCTCGTTTGCCGCTAACCTGCGAAGACGTGGTCTCGAGCTGGCTGAGCTGAGTAGTTATTTTAACTAACTTTTTCTGTCAGTTTTTTGCTGTTTTTGCCTCAAAAAGCTGTTTTAACGGCTATTCTTCTCATTGTTGTGTGATTGGTTGGATTGTTGAAGACTTTTGGTGTGTGATTGGGTTGAGTTTGGTTTAGGCCCCCTTCATCTAGGGCCTTCCCTGTCAGTCAACCCTCCTATAACTTACATATAGAGCAAAAGGCTTTAAATTTTTTTGTAGCTCTGTTTGTTCTTACAGGGTTTTCAAAGTTCCTTGTCATTTGCGTTTTTAGCGATAACTGTAGTCATCAGTAAGTCAGTAATTGCATTTTTCCTGTCAGATTACTGAAAATTTCTTCCATAATGTCTCAGAATCCTAGGCCTTCGGGCTTTAAAAAATGTACAAAATGTAGTTTCAAAATGTCCATCACAGACGATCACTCGCTCTGTGTGTATTGTTTAGGTGCAAAACACTTACAGGAGTCATGCAGCGTATGTCACGCTTTTTCCTCAAGGGTCCTCCAGGAGAGGAAAAATAAATTGATTCTTAAGGGGTTAATTAAACCTTCTTTTGAAGAAGCCTTGGCATCCTCTCCTTCTCCGGCTAAAAAGAAAAGGGCGTCGGTTCCGACCAGTCCGTCGGATCCGACCGCTAAGAGACATAGGCAGGCCTCTCCTTGGCTCCAAGGACTTGAGCCGAGGTCGAACGGTCTGCCTCGATGCCACCAGTATCGACTCCTCTGGCTTCGAGCCGATGGCTGGGGCATCGAGAGGCGGGTCACCGTCGGCTCCACTGGTCTCGGAGCCGACAAGGGTTGCCCGCTCAGACACTTCCTCCTCGGCGCCAAGTCCACCTCGGCACCGATGGAATCTGGTGTGTGTATTCCTTCGGCGCCGATAGTCATTGAGTCACCTCGGAGCCGGTCCCCTAGTCCTTTGGGGCCGTTGGAGAGGCCTTCTCGAACCCGTTCTGTTTCCTCTCGGTCTTCGAGGATGTCAGATTCTGATATAGACAGGGTGCTCCAAAGACTGTTCCAGTCCCCAGTCTTCCAAAAATTTGTTTCGGTTCCGACCCAGCTGGCTTCGGAGCCGATGACCCTGGCCCACCCCATTGCCATTCCTCCTCCGACTGCTTCGGCTCCGTCGGAGCAGGTGCTGTTGGAGCCGGTGGAGATCTTAGGGTCGGCTCCGACCCTTACTCCAACCCGGGCCTTCGGGTCCGAGTTTGGTACGCGGACTTCTTCGGCTGGACCCGGGGGTGATGTTTCGGGACCTATGCTTTGGTGCTTCGGCTGCGGGACTTCCGTCGGCCATCACGGCTCCGGGGACCGGACACTCCCAGGATTCTGGGGGTCCGGCTTTCAGAGCCATGAGGAGTGCCTTGGCCAAGTCCTCTTCGGTCATCTCTCCGGCTTTACCGGCACCTTCCCTGGGCGTGGAGACTGGGTCTTTGGCAGTTCCCCTGTCCGTAGTCAGCGGAGCCCCGGGGCCTGAGGTTACCCCCATTGGGGTTCCCCTCCTCCTGAGGGTTCTTCGAGTTGTCTTGGAGGAACCCCAAGGAAGAGATCGTGCAAGAGGAAGCACGTGGACTCCCCGAGTCTATTACATCAGACACTGATCTTGATGATGCAGAGGGTCCCAGTCGTCCTCGGATGATGTCTCATTTGCAGACATCTTAGAGATCCTCAAACAACGAGGCGGCTGGATATCCAAACCCCCCTCTGCTGATGAGTCAGTGCTCCTCAAGGCCTTTGGGGCTCAGCCCTCCGCCTCCTGGGTGTCTCCGCCCTTGACGAGCTTCTGGATTTAGTTTGTCAAGGGTGGAACACCCAGATACCGTGGAACCAGTCCTTCTCGTCCAAATAAATTTTTGTCTGCTCCCCGAGAAGGAGTTCCTCACTAAAGGCGTGGCTGTAGATGCCATGGTGGTGGCATCTGCTACACAACAGGACGTGGCAGAGGCTTCAACGTCCATCCATCCTCCTAATAAGGAGTCTAGGAGTATGGACAGGTACGGAAGCGCACCCTGACTTCAGCGGCCTTTACTTTAAGGTCTCTGAATTATTTGGCACATTTAACCAGGCTTCAGAGGGATCTGGTCAAGGAGTTGTCAGATTCCCTCTCGGGTAACCTACCTGAGCAGCTAGCCCAGTCGGTTAGCTCTCAGTTGGCTATCCTTACGTCAATTTCTAACTCGTCCATGAGGCTCATTTCCTATGCGGCCGAAGGGCGGTAGAGCGGCAGGCACAGGCGTGGCTCTCGGAGACAAGCCTGGCTCCGCTTGTGTCAGTTGTGGAGGCCTTCAAGTCTTCCTTCACGACGCTCCCTTTGATGGGTCCTCCTTGTTTGGACCCAAGGTTAAAGACACCCTTACCGCTGTGAGCAAGAGGGAAAAACTTTATCTGCCGTAGGTGCCCGTTATTCCACTCCCTTTCGGCCTTACCCCAAGGCTAAAGGAGGGGGGAAAATGTGGTTCCGCAAATCTCGTAAGTTTTTCTCCCAACAGCAGGAAGATTCCCCTTCCAGAGGCAGAGGACGGGGAAATTTTTCAGGGAGACGCCGTCCCAGAGGCGGCAGAGGGCCCCGCAATTCTGGAGACCACGAGTCCTTTCGTGGCTCTTCAGCCTCCCACACGTCATGAGGGATTGCCCGGCTGTGCTGCTCCGGAGCCAGTCGGGTGTCGTTTTGCCAGGCACCTAAAAGCCTGGGAGTCAATCACTCAGGACAGATGGGTGCTTCGGATCATTGCCGGAGGTTACACCATCCCATTCACATACTCGCCCCCACCGTCCAAAAGAATCCCGGACCCACCACCCAAAGGGAAATGGCAGCCGCAGAAGCTTTAAAGCTGCTAGAAAAAGGAGTCATCCAACCGGTCCCCACAGACCAGATCGGATCAGGAAATTACTCCAGGTTCTTTTTAGTGCCAAAAAAGACAGGGGACCTGAGACCAATATTGGATCTCAGCAGACTGAACCAATCCGTCACGAAATCCAAATTCCGAATGGTCACGTTACAATCCATTCTCCCATTGTTGGAGAAGGATGTTTGGATGTGCTCCATAGACCTCAAGGACGCCTACTATTACATACCGATACATCAGGCGTCCAGGAGGTATCTGCGCTTCAGCCTGGGAGTCAGTCATTACCAATTTTGCGCTCTGCCCTTTGGTCTCACCACAGCCCCCAGGGTGTTCACCAAGTGTTTGGCAGTAGTGACGGCTCACCTGAGAAGTCTTGGATTCCAAGTGTTTCCCTATCTGGACGACTGGCTCCTGACTGCCACCACCAGGCATCTACTAATGGACAACCTCAAAGCCACCATCTCCCTGGGTATTACCCTGGGGATTACATTCAATTGGTCAAAGTCTGTCTTGCTGCCCTCTCAACGCATAAAGTTCATAGGAGCAGAGATAGACTCAAGATTGATGCGTCTTTCTTCCTGCCGAAAGGATCCAAACTTTACAGGGCCAAGTTCAAGCTCTGATCTCGAGATCCAAAGCCCCAGCCAGGATGGTTCTACAAGTTTTAGGCTCAATGTCTGCCACGGTTCTTTTAGTTCCTCTGGCAAGATTGCACATGAGGATTCTTCAGTGGCTATTGTCAACTCAATGGTCCTTTCAGGATCTTCCCCTCAATCATCACATCATGATTACGGAAATATGCAAAAGGGACCTTCGCTGGTGGCTTCAGACATCCAATTTGGATCAAGGAAACCCCTTTGTTCTCCCCTCTCCAGTGGTTACCCTGACGACAGATGCCTCCCAGATAGGGTGGGGGGGGGCATTGTCTGGGCAGGCTAGTTCAGGGCTCCTGGCTTCCAGACGAAGCTCTTCTCCACATCAACGTGTTGGAGATGAGGGCTGTACTTCTATCCCTACAGGCCTTACACAAGTTTCTTCCTCAGGGCATCATCGCCATCCACACAGACAACATGTCTGTGGTCTGGTATCTGAACAAACAAGGAGGGACCAGATCGTACCCCCTTTGCAGAGAGGCCATGAGAGTGTGGGAATGGGCTGTAGCTACCAACCGCTTCTTGGTAGCGACCCACATCCCGGAAGGTCAAATATATTGGCAGACAAATTGAGCAGGACAATTCTCTCTCCTCACGAGTGGTCTCTAAACCACACAGTAGCAGCTCAGGTTTTCAGGAGATGGGGGACGCCGTGCTGCGACCTATTTGCAACTCCACTAAACACCAAGTGCCAAAGGTTCTTCTCCTTGATCCCACATCAGGGAGTACCAGCTATGGATGCTCTAGCACAACCTTGGCCAACAGGGCTACTTTATGCCTTTCCTCCAATTCCACTTCTCCCCAAAGTTATTCAAAAACTTCTCAATTGGGGTCCTCAATGATACTGATTGCCCCATACTGGCCTCGTCAGGTATGGTTTCCTTACCTGAAGAAGCATGATTGGACGATCCGTGGACTTTAGACCTAATTCGGACTTGCTAATCCATCAGTCGGGACATCGGCATCAGTCCCTTCAATCTTTGAAATTGACAGCTTGGCTCCTCCACTTCCGACTTTAGTCAGAAGGCACACACTAGACCGGAAGTTGTTCACATTTTATCTTGACCCACAAACCCACCACTAACAAATTGTACCTCAGTAAGTGGAAGAGGTTTGCTATCTGGGCTCAACTCAAGGGCTTAGACCCTATCACTGCTCCTGTCCCAGAGGTTTTGAAATTCTTAACATCCCTGTTTAATCAAGGATCTTCTGTCTCAACTATTAAAGTCCAACTAGCGGCTATCTCTAAATTCCACGAATCCATGGATCCTCCTTTGATGAGCAGCAGACTATGCAAAACTTTCATTAAAGGTGCAAGCCTATTAAGACCCCCAATTTTTCATCCTGCACCTCCGTGGGATCTTGATTTGGTGCTTCGCGCATTAACATCTTCCCCTTTCGAACCGGCTGCTACATGTGAGTTAAAATATCTGTCTTGGAAAACTGCCTTCTTAGTTGCAATTACTTCTGCAAGAAGAGTTTCAGAGCTTCAAGCCCTGTCTATTAAGCCACCGTACTTGATTTTCCACAAGGATAGAGTATCACTTAGGCCTAATCCATCCTTTGTCCCAAAGGTCTGTTCTAGTTTCTGTCTCCAACAATCTCTAGAGCTACCAGTTTTCTTCCCAAAATTCTCCAATGAAGCAGAATACACTCTCCATAAATTGGATGTTCACAGGCAATTACGCTTCTATTTAGACAGGACTCAGCAACCGTAAGTCAGACCAGTTGTTTGTGTCCTTCTCAGATAATAAATTGGGCCAAACCATCACAAAAGCTACTATTTCCAAATGGATCAGAGATTGCATAACTCAGGCTTATTCTTCTTGAATAAGCAACTTACAACATCTATCAAAGCTCATTCTACCAGAGCTATGGCTACTTCTATAGCTTTTCATTCCAAGCTCGCTATATCGGAAATTTGTGCTGCGGCTACTTGGTCCAATCCGCACACTTTCATTTCCCACTACAAATTGGATGTGGCATCTAAAGGACGAGCTTCATTTGGTTCCACGGTACTCAGGAGTGTTTTCCAGTGAGCCACCCAGGATTCAGGTGCTAGGGCGCTGTCCCATCAGTCAGAATGTAGGCGAGATAGGATCACATAACATCTTTTAGTTATGTACTCACCATAACTTCAGATGTTTGGGATCCATCTCGCCTACATTCCTAATACCCACCCTCCTTCCCCCTGCCTTGGAGATCAGAAGAGATTGAACGGTTTTGAGTTCTACTGTTTTATCTTGTTTCATCTGACGATGTTATATAAGCAGGGCGTGCATGTATGCGGACAAACTAGATCTGGGGGACTGGTAGTGGTGCATCCTGGGATATAGTAAGCTCAGCCAATAAGAGACTTCGCTCTTTGGCATAAGCGTGCCGAGTCGGAGCAGAGGGATCGGCTCCGAACCCATCAGTCAGAATGTAGGCGAGATGGATCCCAAACATCTGAAGTTATGGTGAGTACATAACTAAAAGTTTTCCCCAAGACAAAAATTTAAGTTTTAGTGAGGCTGCTGGTTCAAAGTGAGACCTGGTTAGGGCCTGAAGCAAGTAATACCCCATGTAGAACTGGCTCTCTTATTGGCAATCTTAGAAGGAAAGTTCCTTTCAAAAAAACTTTAGCAATTTTTAAAGATGAATAGAGGTTTGTTTTTCTCCCACATTAACATTGGATATAGCTGCTAACTGTCAAGAAACTAGCACCTTTTTGAAAGAAATCTGCCAAGGAATGCAAGACAGATTTCAAAGTTGCTAAAAAAAGGGGTGCAAGCCTTTGGATGAAGCCCATATGGCAAACCTCTTCCATTTGCTTTTGTAAGTCTTCTTGAGATGAACACAGACTCTGAGTAACCAAAGCAGAAAGCCTGGCATCCCTCACCATTACTGGAATTGGAGGAACCATGCAGCTAATTTCAGGGCTTTTAAACTTAAGTGATGCTGTCCATACAGGTGAGGTGGAAGGTTTGAAAGAGGATCCAGCACCTGGGGATGGTGTTTCAGATGAGACCAAAGGAAGGAGAATCATACCCGACTAGGCCAAAGACAATCACTGTTGCCATGCACATCACGGCTTTCTGTAGAAACTTGGTTATAAGTAGAAAAGAAAAGCTGGAAATGCATACAAGAGACCTGTGGGCCAACTGTGGACTACAGCATCCCTAGGTGACTGCTCCTCTGGGGGAATTAGGGCAAAGTAACTGCTGCACTTGTATTCATGGGGGAAGGGAAAAGATCATAACATGGCTGGCTCCAGCAACTGAAAATCATAAATGCCACTGACTGGTTGAGGGACCAGTCCATCAAGCAGAGAAACAAATCTGCTCAATTTGTCCACCAAGAAATGTAACTCCATAAGATGTGCACTGTACCAGAAAGCGTGAGAAGATGTTGCCCACTACTACGACCTCATGACTTCCTGACAAAGGGTATGAACAATTTCCGCCTCGGTTGTTGTTATACCAGATCACTGCCATGTTGTCCATCTGGATGGATATCACACCCTTAAGAAGGGAATCCTGCAATGGTAGCAGGACAACCGTCATCTCCATGACGTTGATTTGAAGTCTGGCCTCTGTCATCGACCATGTGCCCTGAACCATCTTTCCTTCTAAATTTCCCCCTACTCCACCCCAGAAGGAAGGCGTCCATGTTCACAGTTGTTGGAGGAAGGCTGACCCCATGTGACTATCAGAGAGGACAACCACTAATGAATATGGCTCCTGCTTACTGATGTGAGATGTACGCAGACAAGAAGGGGTTGATGGATCATCAAGCACTGGACAGGCAGGGTCCACTGCAAGAATCTGATGTAAAATCTTGTCTGAGGTGCTAATGTGATTAAAGTAACCATCAAACCCAGTAAACAAAGAATCAGTCTTGTTGGAGGGTTTAACGAAGACAGAACCTCAGAAGCTACCATATTTCTCCCTAAATAAGACATAAGCAGAGAATAAGGCCTAGCATGGTTTTCCATGGTGGTCATGATACAAGTCCTACCCAAAAATAAGCCCCAGTTAAGATAGTCAACAACTCATGACAGACGTGTCGAATTACAAAATAATATTATTGACACCTGCTGACTGAGGTTATCGTACTCTGCTTGCCATTTTTGGACCATTCGGACACCCAACTTCTTCTCTTTGCAGAACGTCGTAAGATTCTTTCCCCAGGAGACCTCCATGATTCTTACTGCAACCCTAGTCCTCACTCACACTTGACGTTTGAGATCCTTGGCCCATAAACACTGGCAAGTGTACTTTGATTGGTCAAAGTACAGACAATGCACATAAAACGTGCGCACTTGATAATTAATGGGTGCTGTTGTGTCTTCTTAACTGTCGCCATTTTTGTTGCCACTCATGTCTCTTAAGTCTTCAATTAATGCTCCCCCCTCCAACAAGATGAGTGCAAAAAGAGAGCAATTCCATCAAGTACAAGAAAGGAATCGTGGAGGACTCCAGAGGAAAGAATCGGATGGCTTTCTGTAAAGAGAAGTTGGATCTCCGAATGGTCTGAAAATGGCGAGCAGAGTGCGATAGCCTCAGTCAACAGGTGGACGAGGGAAATGCCAAGAAGTGCAAGTGTGGATCAGGTCAGCAACCATTACTTCCTGAGCTCTAAGACATCATCTGTGAATGGATTGCTAACAGGACAGCAAAGACTGTGGTTGTGCGCAGGGCTGATATTCAAGCATTTGCCCTTGCAATGGCATCATAGTTAGAAATATCCCCAGAAGAATTCAAAGCATCACAAGCACCTTAGCTACACAGTTAATTTTCTCTACCCACCAAATACATAGAAAGGCTATTACTGCATAGCGGTGTACAAACAGTATGTATCACTCCATGTTTGGTACTGGAATAGTCTACTTCATAGGGAGGCTCAAGCAAGACACCAAAATGTTGTGCAACTGAACAAGTAACTACTTATCTATGATCTAACTGAAGAAAGACAAAAAGTCAACGATTATGTGTATCCAACTCCAAATCAACATTACAAGAATAAAAGCCACATCTTGATATCAAACATGGTTTGTAGGAGAGGGAGCAATCTGTCTCTGTTCATTCAAAGCTATATATTTTATTTATGTAGAAAGGCCTAAAGTAGTAATTTTTATACTAGGGGATTCAAGAGTCTGGTCTGCAACTTGAAAGAAGCGTATTATAAACGAGTCTGAGAAACAACGGCACAGTGTAATATTAATTATTCAGCTGCCCCATTCCTTCTATGTGTGAACTGTAATGCTAGTTACTCAGGGAAGCATCCCCACCCCCATTATGTTTAGAAGTGCTTATTTTTTTCAGAATCCTGCTCCCCCCTTAAAGTGCTGAATCATCTAGATACACCATGCCTGAATGACTGGTTTCACAGTTGTTATTGTATCTTTCGGCTTTTCCCGGTCAGGGGTCGCCACAGCGGAACTCCGGTCCACTAATGATTGGCAGTAGATTTTTACTGCCCAAGTTGCCAGCCCTGACGCACAACCTTCAACGAAGGTATGCCCATTCACGCACGTCTCCACACAGAAGACGCTTTAGCTGAGAATCGAACAGGACAACGTCTGTACTGTGAGGTTTCACAGTAAAATCTAAAAATGTTGTACCCACATCTCGTTAAAATACAATTTAAAATACCACCATTATGGTTACAGTTTCAGTGTTGATTAAAGCCCAGCTGACCGATGTTTGATAAGCATGCCAGATTCTGGCGGAGCTAACTGGGGAGTTAATAGAGAAGGTGACCATAATTGCTCATCCAAAGGATCAACATTTGTGGGAAGGTCCAGTAATAGAGCTCTAGTGCCACTGGGCATAAGGGTACATAAACCTGTTAGAGTGCAATTGTACTAAGTGGGATTAAGGGTGTACAGAAGCACAAATCTACAATGGTGCAGTACAGCAGGAGCCAAAGAGTCTGAGAAACAATGGCGCAGTGTAATTAAAAAAATTCCTGACCCTTGCAGGATGACTTCCACAATCACCAGCTCTTACCTTCCCTTTATCTGTGACCCTGGATGGCAAAGGAAACAAATACAAACAGAATGAAGGCTTGATTAGCCATGGGGGGATGGGGGGTGGGATAGAGGACAAAATAATTATCATTTTGATAAGCTGGCATGGTGCACATACATAGATAAACTAATTATAATTTTCACTTGCATTCTGAAGAGAGACCAGTTGCTATAGTTACTAATGCCTGACTCAGTGACTTTAGTCAATACATTTATAATATATTTTGTTTTCAAATTATTTTAGTTGCCAAGTTCAGCTGGCCTTTAACTTTTAAGAGCATAAATTAAAACAGGAACACAAACCTTACTTTCCTTGTAATTTTTGAGTTATTTTTCTTATATTCATGTACCACCAACTTCAGGCTATGCTATTTACCTTTATCAACGGTTTCCAGACCATCACTGAGAATAAAGCCAGAACATGAGCAAAAAATAACCAATTTCAACAACGGTCTGTCTTTCAGGTGTCATTCTAAAGGGATCCGATATTTGTCAGCTTGGAAGGACATGGTTAATAGACCACACTGCTTTGTCAAGGAAGGTCTGCACCTCTTCTCTAGGCTTTTGAATAGTGGTTAAAACTTTATCCACCCCATCTTGCCTTTTTTAGGCAATGCCAGATAGACAAATCTACTGAGATAGCAAAACCAACTCAAAATGAACCTCAAGGTGTTGTGGCTCAATGCCAGGAGCATAAATAAAGAAATACGCTCCCTCCAAGCCCTTCTTATACTAGAGAACACAGACAGCTGTGCAGTTACCGAAACATAGTTTAAAGCAGCACAGAATACGCCAGCGGTGCAAGGTTTAGTACCTTTCACACTTTTATACCACTAGCTGCACAGACAAGTGCTAAAGGAGGAGGTGTCTCAATATAAATCAATAAACAAACAGCTCTAGGGTAGTAAAATAGGATGACATGCTGGAGTTCCTCCATGTGCAGGTCATCCTAGACAAAATCCTGTAGCACATCCTAGTCAGCTAGGAGAGGGTGCCGTGGTGTCATTCTCCATGTCCCAAGAAACTTACAATGCATATCACCTGCTGGAGACACTACCATCCATTCTAACACCCTAGTCATGGGAGACTTTAAAAATTACCCCTCTACACATCAGGAATCTTACACAGCCTAAAACCTATAGATAAGATATTCCCAGTATTTGTAAATTTAAACACCCTTGACCAAATAGTGAATACACCCCACTAGAGGCTCCAACACAAATGGACCTAATCCTTACAAATATTGGAAAATGCTGCTCCCACAATGTCTCATCCTCTCTGACAAGGTCAAAATATAAAGCTGTCTCTTTCAAAATCAAAATTAACTCCTCAATTCCATTAAAACCAGTAACAGATACTACTCCAAAGCAAATTACCTTTTATTAAAAGTAATGGTTTGTCAAAAATGCCCATCAAACCCAGAGAACACAGCAGTGTATGCTGAATTGCTTTGTACAACTATGTCAATGGCTGCACAGAGGCTGCTTTTCCTATCAGAAGCAAGCCCAGGATTAGCCCCAGAAAAACTGCCCTAGTGGCACCCCAAATTAAACAGGACATACAACAAAAGGAAAAAAAAAATATGGCAAAAATAAGGAAGGGTTATTCCCATAAAAATTGAAACTCTCTAAAAAGTAAACGGGCAATTAAGAGGGATAATTAGGTCAACCAAAGACAATTCTGGGGTTAAGATAGCCTTCTAGATGAAAGATAACCATAAGGCCATCTACAGCTACATCAGAAACCTCAAGGGCAGCACACAGCAATGTGCTGAATAATGGTATCACATTCATAGTGCCTGGTGATATAAAATGAACCTGTTAGCAAACAAATACAGTTCCAGCTTTATTCCCCTCTCACCCCCAACCACCCCCTCAAAATACCCTCACACATAATCTCTCCAACTATAACTCGGGAGCATTTACTGGGACTCATTAAAGTCAAGACCACAGCCTCAGTGTGCCCAGATAACATTCCAGGATGCTTCCTGAAAAGTCTAAAATATGACCTACCAGAACCCCTTATTTAACTATAGTCTTAAACAGGCTTTATACCACAATAATAGGCCTATGACGATTATCTCCCTTCATAAAGGAAGAACTTAAACAGATTTTGGAAGCTACAGACCCATTAGTCTGACTAGACACCTCCAGACACTGGATCCATCCCAGTCTGGCTTAAAAGGAAGGTCATGCTTACTGACTCTGGTGGACTTCTTTGAAAAAGACACTAAAGCAACAGATGAGAGGAAAGCTGTGCATACTACCCACGTACATTTCGCTAGAGCATTTGATAAAAAAACCCGCTTTGGCATTGTCAAACGTATGGAACTAGGTATAAACCCCTTTATAACATACTGGACAGCTATCTGGCTCACTGATGGGACCCAGAAGGTTAGAATCAGTTGAGGCCACCTCCACAAAGAGGCTGGTCACCAGTGGAGTCCCAGGGCTCTGTGCTGCGCCCAGTGTGCTTTGGCATCTACTTCTAAGATGTGAAAGCCAATGTCAAAGGCCTTTAGCTAAGAACGTTTGCAAATGATTACAAACTGTGAGCAGTCACTGAATCCCCCCAAAATAAGAACAGTTCAGGAAGGTCTAATACAGACAAACGCTTGGTGCCCAAATCCATGTCTTAAAACTCAATACCAAAACATGCATTATAGTTCCTCTTGGGAAGTCTGCCACTCTGGAAAACTAAGTCATCAATGAAACACCCTTAATTAACCAGTCAGGGATCTGGGAAGTCATGTAGATGGTATCCTAGCACTCAACCAACATGTGTCCAAGGCAGTAAGAAAATCCTTCTATGCTGTTCAACTTATAAGCAAAGACATGGCATCTGGGTCCAGAGAGGTCATCATATCACTGCACTTAGCCCTCATCAAACCCATCACAGAGTATAATGTCCCCTTCAGAATGTACCTGACCAGACAGACACATGCAGCAACTGGAACATCCACACAGGTTCCTTACAAAAAGGATACAGGGAGTAAACACAACATCCTACGCTGATCGCCTTAAAGCCCGGTCTCCTTACTCAGTATCATACAGACTTCTGATGGCTGACCTTTGCCTGGCATACAAGGGATCCCGGGACTCTGTTTTGCAAATGTGCAAAAGGTTCATCAAAACAAACTGCATCAGAACTACTAGATTAAAAGACCTAAATTTGCTAACACAAACAGGACATGCTGGGGAGACGGATATCGTTCTCAAGGTGTTCCCACTCTCTAGAACAGGATCCCCTCATCCATGCAATGCAGTGCTCCTCCTTATCCCCATTTAAGTGCAACTTTGATCAGTGGATGGGTAATCTGAAAGTCGCTGCTGGTCTGGCTCCTATCTCTCAGATAGTAAATCGCCATGTATATAAAATCAAATTTGTGGGTGACATTTGGGTTTTACTGCTAGGCTTGTAAGGGCCCTAGTGGTGGTTAGCCTAGTATACACCTATGAACCTATAGGTAGTGATATAAACAATAAGAAAGAAAAAATAAAATCAGGCCCAGTTATCATAGTGGCCACCAATCCTGTTTTTTTTTGCCTTCCTATTCTACTGAAAGAAGCATGGAAATACAAAATCTTTATTTTTTTAAGTTGTTGTTGTAAACGCACAATACTGATCTTGTTACTGAAATACTTCACAGAAATTGCAAAGTGCTTCTGGATAGTATGCAACTCTGCTGCCATCTAGTGGCAACATGGAATTACTCTTACTGATGCTATGTTTACTGGTAAGCTTATCATTTTGGGCCTTCTCAACTCCACTGGAGTGCAACCCCCAACAATGAAACCCAAAAACCGAGATCCCATTATATTGGAACACTGATGGAGCAAATGCAGTACTACTTCAGCTGAGGAACTCAATTGAAACAAAACCAAGCATCAGCACTATATAAGCGAACAAAAAAGATTCATAAATTTGGATTCCTGCTTGCACCTGTAACAGAATGGGTCCCTACCATCCTGGATTTATATTAAAACACAAGTCGCGCATACAACAGCAACAGGGAATGCAAACATTCTCTTTTCTCTATGTATGTACACTCATGGAGTTATATTTCACTTTGGGGGTGAATAATTCCCACACAAGGGGGTGGAGGAAAGTTTGCCTCTAGTAAAAACAAATATTCAGACAAAATTAGGTTCTACATATTTTATAACTGTATACATAATTTTTTGGGGTATTCTGATTACTGTGATATTAATTAAAAAAAACATTCAACAGTTATGGCTAAGTATGTCAAAAGTCAATGGGATGCATTTTTAATGAGAGTGAAGTCAGCCAGATAGTTTTAAATATGCTGGTCAATTATTTTGACTTGGTTCACAGAGTTTATAAAATCCATATTTATACTGAGCTCAATAACTTCTTCAACAAATAACCACTTTAATGTTGATTATCAAGCAGCTGCGCAGATACCACTTTTTAGCATGCCAGCTCAACTCTGATGGTGCCTAACCTCTCAAATAACTAATTTTGTTTCAGTTTCATTGCAGTGGTAACCTAGTATGTTTACTCACCAGATGCCCCCTCCTCCTACAAAGAACCCCCTAATGGATACTAAATGCGGGTCACCACTTCAGGGCAAGCAAGAGGAAGGCCACATGAGGAATCATTTTATAAGAGGATACACATTTTATGCTCTGTAGCACAGCTCCAAAATGAGCAAAGCATGTGCAATGAAACCAGCATCCCATTACAGTAAAGGATTACATTACAGCATATGGTCACATGCACAGTACTTGTTACGCCTTCGAAGTGTGCACATGGGACAGCTTTTGCTGGTCATCAAAAAAACGCAAAACACAATTTATCTATATACGCAATATAACTTTTACTTCCAGATGCTTAGCCACTACACAACTAAGACCTAAAGGCTGTCCCCGTCATTCTTCCTTATATAAAGCCCTAAGACTTCACTTGCATTATAATGCTGGTTTATCCCATAATTTGGATCAGAGTACATGGTCATAGGTCTGCATACCGTAATCTTAGCCTAGTGCTTTACAGTCACTCTGCTGGACAGGTAGTACTGCTACTCAAAGTGTTTCTCATTACTTGTACTATGGCAGCAGCTACTTAAAATCCACCCCCCATGGGTGTGAGCACAGAACACCACAATGTGCACTCACACCATCATCACGTTTGTAAGGGCTGCGAGGCCCTCTCCATCATATATAGGGGAGTAAAGTGCTCAAACAGCACAATCTCCACTCCCTGGAAAGCTATTCACAGTATGCTCAGCAGTTGGCACAATGGGTCCACCGGAAACTAGGAGCATTGAGGTGCTCCAGCTGGCAAGAAGGTGGACACCTACTCCACCTCTGTACTGGTGACCCAACAAAACAGCAATTAGAAAGACCAGACAGTAACAGCGTGTCATATGTATCTTAATGAGTTAAGAATAGACAGAAAATCGCATCACCGAAAATCTAAGGAGTTGTAGCCATTAGTCAATGTAGAACTAAAAGAATACATGGAGTATACAGAAAAGAAAAAAAAAAAAAAGTCGACGAGAGGCACACCGACAAAGACATGTGGAACAGAGAGTGATGGTGAGGTTGTAATGATGTTCATCAGGGGCTGCACTGTGTCTTTTCACTTTTGATAAAGTAAAATCTGAAGTTCATTTGAATAATCCCAAGCTAAAATCAATGACTGGGACAGATATTTCAGTATGAAATGATAAAGATGTGATTAAAAGAAGTCATTTCTGTCCATACCATAAAAGTCTAGAGACATTGCCTGGGTGAACCTTAAAGAATACAAAATCAATCAGCAATCAGTCACAGAAGGACAGAGGATGGTCTATTTGCCGTACGGCAAAAGATACAAGTACACTAATCTTGCATTCGTTGACAACAAATGAAAGATTAAAATAACCTACAGATAAGCTTCTGGGTGGGTCTCCAAAGGTAGTCACTCATTCACAGACTTGCGTGACTGCAGCTCAAGGGACAGGCTGTTCTCACATTTGGGAGAGAAAAGTACTGAAACCTCCTTCAAGAGGCTTTCAACTAGCATTGCCTATGCGACAGTCAACATACAAGTCTCTGGTCAGACTGCATTGACACCCACAAGGTGCACCTGCAAAAGCAATCACTTAAAGCCCAAGTGAGAGAAGAAACAGCAGGACAGACGGTGAAGCACCAAACTAAAACATTTTAATTTGAACTTTCAGCACACAGACAAAATACTGAATACGTTACAGAACTGCCCTAGAAAAAAAATCTAAAGCATCAAAAAGAATGCCATGGTCTGAAAATTTTGCAAAGTACATGAGGCTTCTCTGGAGAAGATTCACATAAAGAAATCTCTCACAAACTATCCTATCAGGTGCAAAAAAGAATTTTAATCTAGTAGCGCAAGGAAAAAAAAAAAAGCCAATGTAGTAAAGCCTAGAATTTGAAGGTAGCAAAACTGTCATGATCACGCTGCTGTCAACAAGATCTGACTTGGCTCCTCGTGCTGTACAGCTCCCTATGGGGTAGACGAAAGGAAAGAAGGGAAGCTGTCCAGTACAACAGCTATTTAGTCATTGGTGACCCTCATTCTCAAGGATGCAAAGGTCGTCTCCAATATGACCTGTTAAAAAAAAAAATCAAAGCAAATCACATGCTAGCATGTGTCAGAGGAATAGCTGATCTGATGGTCGTTAACCAAACACAGACACTGACCACCAATTCTTACAGGGTGACAAGCTGCTCAACCACACTAGTTAGTGCAATGGGATAAATATGGGGGTTGGGAGGGAAAGAAAACGACAACATACGTGTATGAAGTGGAAAGTGACAGGAGCCACCATACCTCAAATCATGACCCTGTCTGTAAATAGCAGGCACACAAGTATGCATCTTTGAAGCAGTGTGTCATCACGGAAGTCTTGGTCACAAATTCAAGAGGGGGAGACTTTAAGAACTTTACTGAGGTGAAAGAACAAGAGTAGCTTATACGTTTGAACAGTGTTAAGTCCCCCCAGGCTTAAATGACAGGGTTTCTTTGAAACCAGTTCTGAAAGCACAACACCTTACACACTAAAGTTTTCTCTGTTTGTTACAACCTGTCTGAGTGAATGAGATGCCTTGATCAATGCTGCCTGCAGATTGGGCTCTTATTAGTATAAATGAGTTTAGGCTGTGTGTGGTTTTAGGTTTGAAGAAGCAGTTGTATAACAGACTGTGAAAGTGCTTACCATGTTTTATTGCTTTTATTGTTTTATGGTGAATTAAAGTTTTTTACAGCACTCCAGCTGTGGTATACTCGCTTTCTTTTTTGGAATTTACTTGGACTGTTTGAACAGAGTTTATTTTGCCAATTTCTGGATGTTTTTTTACTGTTACTGTCATGGAACTGCCAGTGTCCAGAATAAGGTCTCTAAAACTACAAAGAAAATGTTATTAATATCAACACTATCCCATAAAACTGTTTTGATACAGAAAACCCAATCCTTCTGCAATAAATGGACGTTCAAACATAAGAGGGTGCTAGTAAGCATTTCCACATGGGTCAGATTTCTAATAAAAAGACAGACAACATACAAATGTAAAATGTTGACCCATGTTTAAGAAATCCTGCCATCCATTTAGACAGTTCTGCTATCTGGGATGGGTGATATACAACCCACGTGCCATACAAAATTCCAGGTGAGCAGTAGGGTTTTCATCCTAAACACACTTATTTCACACCGCTCCATAGGTTTTGCAACTGGGCGCTTTAGAGAAGAGGTACTGGGTTACTATCCCTCATATGTTACACAGACACAAACATGTACTTTTCTGAAAGAATCTTTAAGGCCTTCCCAGTAAACTTCGGACCGCAAAACTAATCCAAATTGGAAACTCCAAGCAAACATTCTCCACTCCTCCCAGTCAGTCTCCAACCCCTCACACATTCCACAGAGGTATCTGCTTTGAAACAAACAAAAAACAGGAAAAATATTAAAGGAACATATTAACCAAAATATCTGCCAGCAGAGATCACCTGGAGCTTGCAAAATTTAAGAAAGAAGAGAAAAATTTATGTTGACCAAAGCACTTTTTTGATTTACTTGTTCAGATTATTTCTTTTCACATTATAAATGCGTAATCTTGGTGCTGAATGCTGTACATGCAAAACACCTGCTACAATAAATTGCAACAAATACATAGATATACTGTAAGAAAAGTACACTGAAGGCAGCACGCACAAGTAGTGCTGTAGACACACAGTTGAGCACAAGCACAAACAAGTTAGAGGGCCAGGCACACAAAAATTACAGTTAAACTGTCACAAAAGTAATTAAAAGTAACAGCCAAGTTTTATTACTTTCCACATTATAAGGTGTAAACCTGTCTTCCTGATTCAGTAGGCTGCTAAACTATTCTTTTCCCGCAGATCATAGGGCAGGGCAGATCTCAGAATTAGACATTCTATGCGGTTCAGCTCAAGGCACAGTCTCTTCACAGAACCAAGTTTAAGAGACAATACCCACAAATGAACACTTACTAATGATATGTCGTGGGAAGCATTTGTCCATTAAAAATCACTCAAAAAGAGCTCTGAAATTAAGATCACAGAAAATAAAACTTAAGGGTAGTTGATATAATGTTAAATCTTTTTTTAAAAGCCCATCTTTAGCGATCTGTATGCCATGTTGTAATGCTGCTTAGCACATAAAACGTTTCCAGTTTATTTCCCATACACTTCAACATCATGCACCATTGCATAAAGTGTCTCCAGTTCAGCATTTAGTAGAACTCAAGAGGCTCACATTAGAGAAAAAAAAGCCAGAAATAAAAATTAAACAAGGCAGGGAAGGACAGGGGGTTATGTCACCAAAGATGGACTTTCTTACAGAATTGATGTAAAAGCCTACAACTTTGGGACCTAATAAGAAACCTCCGTGTCAACATTTCCATTTGTTGTTTTCTGAAGCCAGCTGTGGTTCACAAACAGGACTGGGGTATATGCAATGTCTACAGCTACTGGGGTTTGGCTTTATTGGCCTAAATGTAAAAAGTAAAAATTCATGGGCATTCAGAAGCCATGCAGATAAAATACTGGTATGTCCATAAGGGGTCATTTGCATTTATCCCATGGGTCCTCACTACAGAAGGTTTAAGGTTTTAAATAGTGAAGACTCTAGTTTGGCTGGGCATTTATTGTAGTTTTTACAGAAAGGTTTGTCGGTTACCCTTCTACCCTTTGGTTCGGAAGTAATTAAAAATAAAGACAACATGGAGGGAGACAAAATAGACTTCATATTATATTTCTGCAGCAGATCAGGCAGAGCTCTCAGAAATAAAAGGGATGTCCAGGGCCTACAAGTAGGCCTGAACGAATATAGTTCATTCACTGCATAAAAAACTAGCAACTTCCTACAGCTACCTACAAAGAGACACAGGAGATGCAGGTAGAGGCCTGAACGAATATAGTTAATTCACTGCATAAAAAACTACCACCTTCCTACAAGCTACCTACAAAAAGTAAAGTGAGCACAGCTAGGAAAACTCAAGAGCATTGTTCAACTGAAAGTTGCTATATATATTTTTTTTTAATTGTATGTCTAAAACTTATCATTCACAAAGACACACACATGCACACACACTAAAAAACACAAATACTGCTGCAATAAAACAGCTAGTGGTTGTACAACTCCATAAAAAGCATAATCAGTAACACAAATATGAAGTACTGTCCCCTTTTTCTATTTAATATACATCTCAGATGGGGATCAGATTAACCAAAAATGTAATGGCAAGCCTTGTGTAACAGCAAGTCATCAAGTAAAATTTGCAGTAATTTCATTTAATTTATTCATTTACTAACTGGGTAAGTGAAGTGCTTACCATGGACCCTTCTTAACTACAACTCTAGCCGTAAGAGCAGAGAAAATATGTATGTATCTACATATACACACACACACATATATATATATATATATATATATATATATATATATATATATATATATATATATATACACACACACACACACACATACACATATATATATATATTTAGAGTTGTCAACTAGTATGTTTAGGGGAGGCAGGAAAAGAAAAACAAGAGTAAATACAGAAAACCCATATAAACAAAAGAAAAAGCAAACTCTCAGACACTTGGTAGCAGAAATAAGAAATGAACCCCAGAGCCAGAGATCTTAAGCCAATATACAAAGAGAGATAACATAATGTACTCTATGTGGCCCCTTTGCCGAAACACATGCTACCATGTTAAATATGCTTTTAATCCACATCCCTTGCTGGCCATGATTTTGTTATGCATACTAAACAAAAGTTCTTGTACAGGTTACTAAATAACAAAGTTAAAAAATACTTATTAATACAGAAAATTACTTACAAATACAATAAGAAAATCAAATGATTCAAACACATTTACTTTTCAAACAGTTTAAAACCATTTTAGGTTGTAAGTAAAAACTGGAAACATTTTCTACTAAGAAAAGTTCATTCCGTTCCTTCTGGATGAATATAGTCATTAATTTCTATTTCTAACCTCTGCAATCATGTCTGCTTTAAAACTATTTGGCAGCCACCATGCCTGGTGGCTACTCACCATGTACTTTGTTGGCACTTCCGGCCTACAAAGCTGCTTAATCTTCCATCAATAAGCCAAGAAAATCTCCACTCCTGTTTTTTTTTAAGCTTAAGATTGTAGCTCAATCACAGAACCAGTCCTGCTTAAGAAGCAGAGTTGGCTTCAGTAAACAATGCACTGAAATGCCAACTCAGGGGCTCATGCACTGGTTTGTGATTAACCCATCAGTTACACCAGCTTTCTCCACAGAAGACAGTCGAATGACAGTACAGCTAGGTAGGTTTTCCTCAGTATTTCCGTTGACGCTGGAAAAATGCTGTGGTACGCTTCGGGGTTGCCATTTCTGAGTCGAGGTCAAACAAGTCTTGGCCCGTTTTCCTGATTTGTTCTTCAAGATTTTTGTGTCTCTTCATGTCAGACAGAACCTTGTCCATACGTGCTTCCCGTTTCTCAGACTTTACTGAACTTCCTGTTAATACAGTAAATAGGAAACCCATCAGCACAATTACTGATGAAAAAAACTCTGAAATGTTATTTATTTATATGTGTTTACAAAAGGATATAAGTAATGGGATCTTAACGAAACCAAGCGGATGCATTCGTTTGGATGAAAAGGAGATAAAAATATCAGTTTTTATGTGACTTTGCAAAGTGTTAATAATCATGGTTAAAAAGCAGAATTACAACATACTGGAAAGTCAAACTACATATTTTACTTTAACAATTATGATACTAATTATTATTTACTGCACATCAACAAGTCAAATGGGTTCAGAAATACTCTATTAAATCTAAACCTCTTCTGCAATATCAACAAATCTGTTTGGAGGGATAGTTATCCATCTCACAGACAACACCGCTGCTCTGGAAAAGGCTCCACATCCATACAAAATAAAGTTCATACCTGGCCATATTCAAGCACAACTCATATCTTATGGATGCAAAACAGAAAATGTACCCCAGGACTGTCCCCTGTTCTACTAATAGACAAAGGCAGCTCCCAAATGCTTTATCCCATGTATGGGTCCCTTCAAATTATCTATGGTAAGATCTCAGTTATTCTCAGTAGGGGTAATATACAGTTAATTATCACCCATGGGACGGGGTAAGGTCAATCTATAACCAAATGAAATGGGTTAATTTGAGCTCAAAAAGGGAAATTAGGTAGGCTTAAAATGGCTCACAAGAGCAACTAGCCTAGTACTTACCTATGAACCTGTTAGTTACGGCACAAAATCCTCTTACTCCTGGTGTGGTCTAGACTTATGAATGAGAAGAACAAATGGTGCAAAACAGTGCAAAAACAAGCAGGTCAGCAGATAATCATGTGTTAAAGTGTACTGGTCATGTTCTGAACCAAGTGAAAAAAAGAAACTTCTGAAGTTGGATATAACCTCATTACAATATAAATATCAAATTATTCAGCTTTTGATGTAAAAAAAGTGCGTTGCTTTTACATTTTATTTCGTTGACAAAGATGGCCCCCTAATTTCTTTCCTGAGCTGAAAACCCCTGTCACAACATCATAACTCCCATCCTGCCTCACCACCTAAATTAACATTTAGGCTACCATGTTCCAATGCTAACTTCATCAGTAGTAGTTTCTTATTTCCTAGAAGCACAATTTGTAGACCAGTTCTTGCAGGTGGACTTCTTCACACTGAAAATGAACAAGTGATGCTGTAACAGTGAAACCACAATGCAAGTAAAAAACTTTTTATGAAGTGGCAAATTGTGTTGGTTACCCATATGCAGCTGTATGTAAATCATAAGTACTAGACAGCTGGTCTGCAGACCATTTCAATCCTAGCCAAAAAAAATCTTTATTCCAAATTTTTCTCTGGCCTCAAGGAGGGCAAGACTAGACAGACCGAGAGACAAACGGAGGCCGCCCATCCAATTAACGAGGTTTACCTTGAAGGTGGCAAGTGTACTCTTTGCCTGACATGTAGGGAAAGTTTGTTTCAGAGGTGAGGGACACATCAGGATTTCAGGATAGGAATCACATGTTTTATTTACCTACTGATGAAGGTTTATTGCCTTTAACAGAGTATGTGATGTACTATTAGTTCTGTGAAACAACAGATCAAATAGGATTGGATCTTTCACTTCACAAAAAGCTAGGCATAGATTTCTATGGAGGAGTCTGTAAGACCTAGTACAGAGAAAGGGCCGTCAGTCTCTCCTGAAAAAGATTTGAGGCCACTGATATTTTTAGTTATGAATCTCAGAGGTCTCTGAAGTTGAGTGATGTTTAAATAAATACATGCCAAAAGGTGCATTATGTAAAATAACGGGTCTGATAACTTATAAGTAAAGGCGAATCACACTTTCTAGTGGAGATGCCTTTGGAAATTATATGGGGAAGATAAAATACTTTCTGAACTACTGGGGAGACATGATAGTCAAATAAGAAATCATCAACAAGAGTACCTATATTCCCTTAAAACAGGGTCTGATTGGAGGGGTGCATCTTCTATACAAATAGTGAAACTGTTTTGTTTAGCAAAATGAACTGTTACATTTTTTTTACATTTGAGACCACTGTCTTTGCACCAGTTGTTAACATGGTCTACCCTTGTTGTAACAACTGTTAGTTGAAGATTAAAAAACACCCAATTTGCAGTCATCTGCAGACTTAACCATAGGCCAGATGTGTTGGCCTGAAGGTCTGAGAAATATATGCCAAAAATGAGAGGGCCCAAAACTGAGTACTGTGGTAAACCCAGGTAAAATACAAGTATAGTTGTGCAAGCTGAACAACAGTAGATGCTTAAAAGATCACTGCTGTAGTAGCCTTAGGGACTCAGAAAGCAGCCTGAAAGACATTTTAGCTATGATCAATGCAATAATTCACCAGCGCTGGCAATGCATCATTATTACTGCCCAAAACCACACATATGACTTCATAATTCCATTCTATTACGACTGACCACTTCAGGATACGATTCTCATGTCCCAAAAATGCATTAGAAATCATTCTAAAAACAGTAAGTACGGCTCCCATGGTATAACCTTTAACTATGCATCACAGACAAGTAGGCAGTGCTGATTTACCCTGACTGCAGTAACTCAAGACTGTAAACACTCATAAATGCTACACAGGATGGGTTTGAGAAAGAATTATGACAGACAAAAACGAGAACATCCATTTATGAACAGGAATAATACTATGTTTCAGTAAATAAAATAAATGAAAAGTTAACTAGATCCACATAATAAAAAATAAAACTGCAGTAAACCTTATAGTAATTAAAATTGTCTGCATTAATAATTTTCAGCATATACCCCCCTACAACATGGAGGGTGTTCCCCAAGTACCTTGCTTGCTTTCTTACTCAATTAAAAAAGATCCTTTGCTCAAAATGACATTCTTTTCAAATGAACATTCTTTAAGCTTTTGCTACAACATAAACAGAAAGGGAAGCCTAGGAGGATAGAGCCAAAAGCCAAAAATTGGTACATTAAAATTAGAATCTGCTAATCTGCTACACCCTTCTTTTACACACACTTGCATACAAATATTTAAAGCACGGGCAAAAATGCCCTTCTAGACTGCCAACATACCAAAACAGTTATTCCCATAATAAAAGACCAAGGTGTTCTAAAAAATATATAAACTACTGCATAGATTCCCTTGGTATATTTCTACTGTACGTGTTCCAGTACAAGGGATGTCCACATTTTTTTTGTGGCTCTTCAATGAAAGAGCCGGGGGGGGGGGGGCTGATCTAACTGTAATAAGCCAATCACTTACAAAGTAGTGACTGGCTTATTACAGTGAAATGCCTTTTTTTTTGTTCTTCATCTGAAGAGATGAGAAGGAGCTGGTTCATAATACTGGCCCATCGTACTGGATGAACCAGCTACACTTCTGAAAAACTAAATATACGAGATCGGTGAGACAAACTGAAAAGTGAATATTTAATACAGCACAGTGATTAAAACTGTAGATTCATTTAAGGGACTGGGTATATGGGCTGGTCCGGCTTTGAGGTTTTATAATTATATTAACCAATTGGTTAATGATATTTATAGAACAAGTTGTATAAAAAGATTTATAAAAGTAGGAAACCAGACATGACAAAAACATTGTTACTTACATTACACCCAAATTTGAATAATGAATAACATGAAAACCATATAAGAAAACAAGTGTTAGCGAATTGGAAATGGTACAGTGGAAATCAGGGTTGCCATCAGCCAGGTACGGAAGAAAAAAAAAGTGAAGAGCAAAAAAAAAAAAAAAAAAAAAAAAAAAAAAAAAAGTCTGTAATGCAGAACAGAGTTCCACATTAAAGATCTGCACTAAACAGATCTGCACTAATCACGGAGCTACTTCTGTTTAATGCGGAACACAAGAAGCTCCATGTTTAGCAATTTTTGATTGGCCTGTATGCCAATTATATGGGCCAATCAAAAAAAAAAAAAAAGCAGAGGCAGTCCCGCACAAATAGGGACGTCTGGCAACCCTGGTGGAAATATACCAAGGGAATCTATGCATGTGACAATTTAAAGTTATAGAAACACTAAAATTCTGAGTCTGGACAGTGTCTCATATAAACATTAAAACAGGAGACCCTACTCCGGTTTATAGGGCATTTACAGACAACTACATCTGGGAATGTTTGGGGTTATCAAAAAAGTAGTACAGAATCAGGCAACCTATGTAGAAAATTAAATAAATTAATAACTGATAAAGTTCTACCACAGGAACACAGGATAGTGAGGGAAAAGAGGGGGCAAAAGCGAATACCATCATGGAAATATCGAACAGAGAAAACTATAAAGCAGCTAAGACAAGAAGTGTCACTGTTAGAAGATTATAGAAGAGGGAATACATCAACAAAAATACTAAGAAAAGTAGATGCGATAAAAGCAATGCGCAGTACTAGAACAGAACAGGATCTATTATGCACTATTGGAGATAAATTAAAAATTTCAAACCAGGTGGAAAGACTTAGAAGATAAATAGAAGGGAAAAGCACAAAATAAGCAATTTATTGATGACCCAAAAAAGTTTTATAGAGAATTGGGAAATATGGCAAAAGGAATCGAAAGACTGCCAAAAAAAGTGGAAGTAGCTACATTTTGGAGAAGTATCTATGAAGATCCTGTGGAACATAATAAAGATGCTAAATGGATAGAAGAAGTAAAAGAAAGAATAAGTTTAAAGGTACTAGATATGAAATGGGATGAAGTAACAACCAGAGGGATTGAAACAAAGTTGAGAAAAGCCTCTAAGTGGAAAACTCCATGCCCAGATGCAGTACCTAACTTTTGGCTTAAAGTATTAACTTCTTTACAAGAGGATTTAGCCATGAGTAAGAAACTATTTATATGCGCACCCGAAACACACACCATACTGGTTAATAACAGGAAAAACAATGCTCTTACTTAAAAGTGAACCTGCAAGCTACCCTAAAAATTGTAGACCAATAAATTGTCTTCCAATGACGTATAAACTATACACGGGAATTGATGCCGACAGAGTTTATAGTCATTTAGAAGAAAACTCAATTATGGCAGTAGAACAAAAGGGCAATAAAAGAAAGTCATATGGAAGAAAGGATCATTTGTTGTTAAAGTTTTAGTGGAGAACTCTAAGAAGGGGAAGAATCCAAGTATGGCATGGACTGACTACAAAAAAGCATTTGATAGTATCCCACATTCATGGATAAAAGACTGCTTAAAAATGTGTAAGATACACCCTACACTGATTGACTACATTACAGTAACCATGAAACAGTGGCAGACCACTTGCAGTTAAGCCACAATAAAGGACAGATTATTATTCCGGGGATAAAAATTCAAAGGGAGATATTCCAGGGTGATTCTTTGTCACCGCTGCTAGTCTGCCTGGTCATTAATCCATTAAGCTGTTTACTTAACAGCTTAGGCCATGGCTACAATTTGGCCCCTAGAAAACAACAATCTCTTTGTCGATGATTTAAAACTGTATAGCACATCAGATGAGGAACTGAAAGCACAGCTGCAGGTTGTCAAAACTTTTTCAGATGATATTGGAATGTCATTTGGTCTTGATAAATGTGCAAAAGCAACCTTTAAAAAAAAAGAAAACTGCAGCACCAGGAAAACAGAAGTTTGGGACAAAAATATGATATAAAAGAATTTGAGCAAGAGGGAGTGTATAAATACTTGGGAATTGATGAAGGATCAGCAATAAAGCATGAACAAATGCGAATAAAACTCTGTGAGGAGTACTTTAGAAGACAAATGAATCCTGAAAACAGCATTAACATCTAGGAACAAGATCCAAGCTATAAATCAATTTGCTCTTCCTGTCCTAACTTATAGTTTTGGAGTGACTGACTGGCCCCAAAGTGTTGGATAGACTAGATATTAAAACAAGAAGGATGCTTCATGCTTACCAAATGATTTATAAAAATCAGTGTATACCAAAATTATAGATTTTCTGTTCTGAAGGCAAGATGGGCCTCCTTGAAACTGATTACATGTATAGACTCCACACATATCTACTGACCTCACAAGATCCAAATGTAGTGAAAGTTTTGAAACATGAGGAAAATAAATCTAAGATAACGTCTCTGCTTAATTTAGCAGAAGCATATAGACGTCAAGCAGGAATGAAAGTCAAACCAGAAGTAGATAAAAATCAGGCAGCAACTGAAGCAAAAGAAAGAATATAAGGTGAAGGACCACATGAGAAGGCAAGAAATGTGGAAAAACATAAATATAGCTGCAAATATAGAAAACTTCTGGAAGAGCCTCATGTTAATCAAGAACAAATGCAGGAATGGTTAAAGAGAGGTGAATTCACATCAATAAATGAAAGGTTAATATTGGCAGCCCAAGATAGTGGGCTACGTACACACTGGTTTACAAAGTCCACTGAACATGTGGGAGAAACAGACATGTATTGGTTTTGAAAAAACAAATTGGAAACCGTCACAAACCTTATTGCGCTGCACTAATGGCAGAGGGACCGTATACTGAAAGGCATAATAATATGGCGAGACTGTTACACTGGAGATTGTGCAAACATTATGGTATCGAAGTAGCTGAAAAACACTGGAAACATGAGCCACAAAGAATCTTAGAAAATGATGATGATGTTTATATCACATGGGATCATCCAATACCAACAGTTCAAAAGATAGATGCTAGAAAACCAGATATAGTGGTCCAAGAAAAGAAGACAAAAGTAGCGCTGATCAATGAAATCGCCACACCTAGTGACTACAGTGTCTTGCGTACAGAGAGACACAAAGTCATAAAATACCTTGATCTGCAGGCAGAAACGACAGCCATGTGGAAGAAAGATACTCAGACAGTTCCAATAGTAGTAGGAGCAACTGGTCTTATAAAAAAGAATCGACAATCGTATACATTACCAATTCATGTAACACCATATGAACTGCAGAAGGAGTCATTACTGGGCACATTGCGGGTGCTGTGAAGAGCACTTTTGGCTAACATCAAAGAGTGAAACAATACTAATTTCATAAACTTTAATTGTACTTTGACTTAGGAATGGAGTCCATTCCTGTCATGGTATTAGAAACCCAAAAGACTTGGAGAAATTAAAAAAAGATTATATAGGAACAAGAGGTGTACTAATTGGTTCAATGCAAGAGTAGCTGATGCATCACATTAAAGCAAGCACTAATTTATATACTTTTTAAGAACACCTTGGACTCTTATTATGGGAATAACTGTTTTGGTACGTCGGCAGTCTAGAAGGCATTACTTATTAATTATTCCTGGCTCCACAAAGTCTGCTCTTCACTTTTTCCCTTAGAACTGCTCTATCTCTCAATTTAAACACCATATTCTCATTCTAAGGCCCTTCACTGGTCCAATTAAGTAATCCTACAAGTTAGCACTATTAAACCATAAGCACTACTTACTCTTATACTCTCTACGATTACCCTGTCCTCTATTGGTCCATCTTAAATTCAGTTTCCCTATATTACTCTAGCATGTCCAAAGGTCAGTCAATGGTTTCCTCTCCAGTCCAGCTGGTGAATCTGGGAATTTTGAGGCAATGTTACAACTCTCATGTACACGGACAACCCTCTCCTCCTCCAAACAGGTTCAAATATATGTGAGAGATGCTACTATTTAGCCAAATTGGAGGCTGAGCTCTCTCATCTCAAAACTGGTGTAACCAGTCAGGAGGAGAAGGTAACCTCACACAACAAATTCCAGTATCACATAGTCCCACCACATCAGCGAACCAAACACATAAATACACAAAAACATACTCGGAGGCTCTAAATAAAAATCTACCTAAGCAACAGAGACCTCCAAAGCAGACATCCAAGCAAACGCTACCTCAAAACAAAACACGCACAACACATAACCCACAAAGTCAGTGTGCCAAGCAGCCACAGCCCTTAAGGCTGAATAACACACCTGATACTCTTGTAATAGGTGACTATTGTCAGACACACTGACGTCCCGCTCACCAGGCTGAATAAAGAGAAGGTCACGGTGAGCTGCCTGTCGGGTGCTAGGATCCGCCACATAACGCAAGCACTCAGGTCACTCCAAAGCAAATACAAATATGACTCGGTCATTGTACATGCTGGTGTGAATGACCTGAGCCGTACCTCCCTGGACTACATGAAAAGAGACATAGAGGAGCTCTCTGATCATGTAGCCCAGGCTGGTATGACCCTGACCTTGAGCAGCATCTTACCCTCACCTAGAATGATGCCACAGTACAAAGACAAAATGATCGATTTTAACAATTGGCTAAAATGTTGGTGTCATTCAAAGGGGATCCAGTGTCTGTCAGCCTGGGATGACATGCTCGACAAGCCATGTTGCTTCACTAGGGACGGCTTGCACCTGTCACCACTGGGCTTTCGGATATTGGCAAAGGCTCTTGCCACCCCATAGTGCCTTTTTAGGCAAGGCTCAAAAGTCAAACCCACCCCATAGACAGCACAAGGAACAAGAAACTAAGGGTAATGCTGCTAAACGCCAGAAGTCTTAACCTCAAGATGCACGCACTCGAAGCTCTCCTCAGTATGGAGAACATAGATATCTGTGCAGTGACAGAAACCTGGTTCAAGGCTCCAGAGAGCACCCCAGCACTACCAGGCTAAACCTCATATCATGCTTTTCGGCCCCAAAACCCGGACTGAACCACAAAAGGAGGGGGAGTTTCCATATTTATCAAGGATATCCACACCTCCAGGTTAGTGGCATTGCACGAAGTATCGGAGACCATCCATGTGCAACTAACAGTTGGCAAGACTGCTTTTCAGTTTATAGCATCCTACAGACCACCCTCTCAAAGTCAGGAATCCCACTTGGCTTTCCTGAAAACATTGGAGAACATGAAGATCTCTCCGAACACCATTATATTGGGTGACTTCAACTACCCAAACATTGACAGGGAGCACTACTCAAGCCCCAGCACCTTAGCCCAAAGGTTTCTGGAAATTATAAACTCAAATGCTATGGAACAACTAGTCACCACTCCCACAAGAGGGGACAACATACTAGACCTGATCATTACCAACATGGGGACTCTATGCTCCACACCAGAAGTATATCCCTCATTGGTAAGATCAGACCATAAATTAATTTCCCTGGATGCCCACATCCCGACCCCACCCCCTGCCCAGAAAACCACAGTGAAAAACTTCTCAAAAGCGAACTTCTCACTTCTCAAAACCGAAGTGGAATCCTTCAAGGCCCCAGGGCCAGTGGAAACTACGGCCCAAACTGCAGAATCCTATATAACTCCAGGAATGCATGGATCAGGCTATCCCAAACAAAACCAAGACCCAATCATCCAAAGGCAGGCGTCCAGTCTGGTGGATCCCTGCCACAAATAAACTGTACAACAGAAGGAGGAAGCTACTACATGACAGAGCAAAATCCCTAATAGGGAAGGCATCTCTGATCAGTACTAGCAAAAAATTACGATCCCTCAAAAAATTCTCCAAGGGCAGCTTCGAGAGAAAAATTGCACAGGACACCAAAGACAATCATAAGGCCTTTTTCAGTTATGTTAGAAACCTGGGATGCAACTCCCAGTCTTGTTCTGAGTTGATTCTAAACGACAAAAAATACACTGAACCCACAGACATTGCCAATATCTTGGCAGACAGGTTCAGTGCAAACTTCTCCACCCCCCCCCCCCCAAAAGAGCAAGTATCTATCCCGGCAGAGGGCTGCCTCCCAAACATCTCTGATGCTCAGGTGAAGGCTGCCCTCTCCAAAGCAAAAAACACTGCTTCCATGGGACCAGATGGCATCCCAGGTTGCGTCCTACATGAATTCCAAGAGGAACTAATCCCTCAAATAAAACAGCTATACAATCTCAGCCTCACTACAGGATATGTGCCCACAGAATGGCGTACAGCAACAGTGGTCCCACTCCACAAAGGTGGAGCCTCTACGGACCCTGGAAACTATCGCCCCATAAGCCTGACTAGCTTAGTCTGCAAGGCTATGGAGAGGATCATCATGGAGCTCATAAACAAAGACATTGGGGACCTACAGACACTAGATCCTACCCAGTTCGGCTTGGTCAAGGGCAGATCCTGCCTTTTGAACCTGGCTGACCTCTTTGAAACAGTCACCAAAGCCATAGATGAAGGGAAGGTAGTCCACACAGCCTATCTGGACCTTGCAAAGGCATTTGACAATACCCCACTCGGGCATCACAGATAAGCTATCCAGCTTAAATATAAACCCCTATGTCACAAGATGGGTCGCAAACTGGCTCAAAGACAGAACCCACAGAGTGAGAGTTGCTGGAGCCATGTCAGACTCGAAACCGGTCACAAGTGGCGTCCCACAGGGTTCTGTCCTGGGACCACTCTTGTTCGGTATATACTTTTCTGAGGTACAGACAAACGTGGGAGGACTATGGCTCACCAAGTTGACAGACGACTGCAAACTGGGCGCCATAATCAACTCTCCAGCTAACACAAACATCCTTCAAAAAGGTCTCACAGAGACAGATAACTGGCGCCAGCGCCATGGTTTAAAACTAAATGCCAAAAAATGTATAGTCATATCCTTTGGCAAAAACAATGTGCCCACAAATTACCACATAGGTGGAAACCCATTAAGTACAGAGAAACTTATTAGGGACCTGGGGACCCAAGTTGATAGCAATCTCTCCTTTGAAAACCACATTGCCAAAGTGGTTAGAAAGACCTTCTACATAGCCCACCTCATCACGAAGGGTTTCACATCTAGATCAAGAGAGGTAATCGTGCCCCTTTATTCATCCCTCATCAGGCCCATCATAGAATACAATGCCCCTTTTGGGATGTACCTTACCAGACACCTGCAGCAATTAGAAAGACCCCAAAAGTATCTCACCAAGAGGATCAAGGGTCTCAAACAGATGCCATATGCTGCTCTGTTAAAAAAACTCCAGCTCTACTCAGTTGCATACCGCCTACTTCGAGGTGATCTATGCCTGACATACAAAGCTATGTCAAATCCAGAATTAATGGACATGCTCCACCTCAGTAAATCTAAATCCCTTAGAGCCACATGCTCAAGGGACTTGAACCTCAGCACAGAAATAAATAGAACTTGCTGGAGGGACGGGTTCATAACCCAGAGGCTCCCTTCGCTCTGGAATAGAATTCCAGTTCATGTGAGGCAGAGCACCTCACTGAATCTCTTCAAGAAGAATCTCGATAGGTGGATGGGGGATCGTAGGTTTGTCCCAGGGATTACTCCCGTGTCACTATTAGACAGAGGCACAGTAAACTAAACCTTAAAAAGGGCACAGTATACTCAAATCAAGGGGTGGTGTAAGCCATACAGAATCGGGCTAGGCTTATAATTGCCCCAGGGCAGATAGCCTAGTATGAACCTATGAACCCATGCTTAAAATATCTGTATACATGTATGTATAAAAGAAGGGTATAGCAGATTCTAATTTAATGTACAAATTTTTGGTTTTTAGCTCTAACCTGCTAGGCTCCCCTTTCTGTTTATGTTGCAGCAAAAGCTTAAAGAATGTTCATTTGAACAGAAAGTCATTGAGCAAAGGATCTTTCTTAACTGAGTACGAAAGCAAACAAGGTACTTTGGGAACATCCTCAATGTTGCAGGGGGTACATGCTGAAAATTATTAAATGCAAACAATTTTAAATTACTGTTAAGTTTACTGCAGTTTTATTTTTTATGTAGATCTAGTTAACGTTTCATTTATTATTTTTATTTATTAAAACATAATATTAGCCCTATTCATAAATGGATGCTTTCATTTTTGTCTATGTCATAATGCTTTCAGAATCCCACCCTGTGTAGCATTTATGAGTGTCTACAGTCTTTTGAGTTACTGCAGTCAGGGTAAATCAGCACGGCCTACTTGTCTGTGACGCATAGCTAAAGGTTATACCATGAAAGCCATACTTACTGTTTTCAGAATGATTTCTAATGCATTCTTGGGGCATGAGAATCATATCCTGAAGTGGTTAGTCGTAATAGAATGGAATTAGAAATCATGTTTGGTTTTGGGCAGTAATACTGATGCAATGCCAATGTTGGCGAATTATTGCATTGATCGTAGCTAAAATACCTTCCAGTCCACTTTCTAAGTCCCTAGCACTTAAGATGCTGCATACAGGAAAAAGAAACACCCTCTGGTCAGAAGACCCCATCCTTGTGCGATACACTGTCTCTCTTAAATTCTACAATGCTGATGTCAGCAGTAACTCTATGTCTGCAGTTGTCTAATGGTTCACAGAAATCGACATACTGAAAATGTACTTGTTTATGCAACCATGGTGGAGGCATGACACCTGTATACCCATGTCTGATCATGCGAGTTTGACCCCCTATCTAAAACTGTTGCTGCATCATAGGCTGCTTCCTTCTGTGATGAAGGTTTTTTTTTTTTCAATGTTTGTCTACCACTGCTGTCTAGCTTAGCATAGTTAGTGAAGGAAGTATTGTGTATCCTTGCTGTGATTTTTTTAAAACCTGTAAATTTGTAGTCTTGTATTACTGAGTTCTAAAGAAGACTTCACTTATCTCTTTTCGAATGCAGTGCTAACCCAGAAGAAAAAGAAAGTAAATCTAGAGAGTGACATTTAACTCCTCATCCTTTGAAGGGAACACTTCTTTTTCTGTTTATTTTCGGCTGCAGAGGAGATGGTGGTGCTAGCTTTTTGTTTCAGATAGCCAGAAGGTTACATTTTCTCATTGAAGATGCAATGTGTTATTTCTAGTCATCTTGTGTTCATTCTAAGCCCTTATTTTTGTTCTCTGTTTTCAGAAGCTGCTGCCCCACACTCATCTCACAAACTTACCTTCTGAATACTGTTCCGTATTCCTAGATGTTAAGCATTACGGACATTATACGTCTGAGTTACTTCACTGTGTTCTGAACCTTTATTAAAAGCCTTGTTCAAGTTGAAAAGAAGACTAACTGGAAGCTATGCTGGAAATAATATCTGAAATCTACTGTGGTCACAAAAAAGTGTTGCATTCTGGGAGAAAATTAACACAGTCAAGCTGTATAATTAAAGTCAAGCTGTATAATTAAAAGAACACTTTATAAAAACGAGGCCTGATTTTCCATATATGCAAGGGTTTGTCAGCCAACAAGTTTCCGACAGTTCCATTCCCCTACCAATCTGCAGTTCAATTCTGTTTCACAGAATTTTCAGATGTGGCCTAAAATTCTGTTGAAAAAATGCAAAGAACCATCATGTAAAAATAAGGTGCTAATTTTAAAAGTGGTACCGATGAAAAACAAAAGGTATGACTTTTGGTTGTGGTGATGGATGGGGAAGGGGGGTTACGAAGTGGAATCAAATTTTTAAAAATGGACCTGTGGGGCATGAAAGAACTTTATTGTCCGAGACATTTAACTAATTCACTGAAAATATAGTTGAGCTATCAGGGCATTGGTATTAAAGTAAGAGAATAAAGTTAATGGCTTATGTAAAAATGTTGCTTTTGAGTGGGCAGTTTGTACAATGGCTCAGATTTTTATGAGACTGCAATATTAAATCATTCAGGCCTTGACCTGTAAAGCTGAAAGTCTACTATGCCCACTTTATCCTTTACAAGATCACAGGATTAGCTACATGCACTTGGACCCTTTTTAGGATAAATGAGCAACAGGGGAAGGAAAGAATAATTAGAGCTCTTCCTCTCACTTAGTAGCAGGACATGGCTAGCCAGCCTGTATTTTGTTACTGCATTTGGTAAGCTTAATGACAGGTCAACAGCAGCACACATTCTTCATGTTCAGGAATTATTTTTATTTTGCAGGTGTTTTTATAAATGCTTGTGTCATTTGTGGGCATTGGTAACAGTACATACTGTCAGAAGACTGGCGTTTATCATGGGGAGCAGGGCTGTGGTGGCTATGAATGACAACAGCAATATGAAATATATTACTACTGGATTATTTCTTTCACTCATCATGATCCACATCATAACTGATAATCAAAGAAGTGGGTGCAGGAGGCAGGCTGTGTGTGACAGCAACAAGCAGTTAACTGATCAGTTTAAAATTATCATTGGTATGACTTGTTTAGGGTGGACAAAATGTGTGCACGTTGAAATACATTACTATGGCCATTCTTTCTTTCAGTTTCAGCAGAAGCTAATGTCAGAGGGGTACATAGAAAGTGGTATCTTTTTGGGGTGATGAGCCAAGCTGTGTGAAAGAAAAAAAAAGGAACGGCATTTATGTGATC
Organism: Protopterus annectens; assembly: GCF_019279795.1. Classification (NCBI taxonomy): domain Eukaryota; kingdom Metazoa; phylum Chordata; order Ceratodontiformes; family Protopteridae; genus Protopterus; species Protopterus annectens. The sequence continues at coordinate 1,632,529,391 of NC_056744.1, read as the reverse complement.
AGCAAAGAATGATCATTGATATGCCTCGTCAGGGGGTATGTTTCTCTGCAACAAGTTGGAATATATTCCTTTGGTCATTATATCCTTCACTCCACAGTTAGACATTAGAAGTATACATAGAAGGTTGCCGTCCTTTCTTCGGGGGTGGGGGAAAACTATGTGTGAAAGTAAAAGGCAGCTACATGATCACGGTTAAATGATTATTAACAGGGCTCATTGTGGAGAACAGTGTATGTATCAATGAGCAGCAAGATGAATTACCTTACTGAGGCCATTATATTTATGTGACTTATCCACAGTCAAAGGTGCTCTATCCTTTCTGAACGAGTACAATCCACTGAGACAGTATATGTAGGAAAAAGTGAAAGGTAGAGTTGCATTTTAGAAACTGAAAAGAAATGACCCATGTTTTGGCTTTCATTTTGTTAATTTTATCATCATGATTTCTCAGCCTCCTTAAATGCACACATTTTTTGGTTCAGTTCACAATAAACATACTTTTTTTCAACAAACATTTTCTTACATGGAGCTTTTGTAACATAAGAACTCAAACTATTATTTTAGTCCCTAAAGTTAATGTTCTGTACAGTTAAACAGTTAACATTACCTTGCAGCCTTTAAGCTCTAACAGAAACTCACAGCAGTAATGACCTATACTGAAAAGTGCAGTAACAAGTCATTTTTTTCTGTAGGGACCCTGTGCCCCCCTCATTTCATGCAACTTATATAACTAATGATACTACAGTATTGATCTTTGTATTACGCATTACACAACTTGCAGATTTGTAATTCCACATTTCAATACTGATCTGTACTGCCTTGATGGTCAACCTGACCTATGTGATATTTGTTCTCATTTGATTTTGACACCCCTGGTATAGATATTTTTTTCTGTTTGCTTCTTATTGTGGACATTTGTGAATTAGTGTGAAGGAAATTGCATTTTTTTTAAATGTTCAGCCATGCAATATCTTTTTGCAGGTTGTTTCACAATATGCTGCTGACCATTCCAGCAGGATTATAGTGTGTTAACAACTACGTTAGAATACATTCAATAGTGGCTGTTTTCGGGGTTTGATTTTAACATACAACATTACTGTATGATAAACTACTTGGTGGTTGATGAATAGCAATTTCTGATAGTACTCTTTGCTTGTTAATTGTACTATATAGATCACTGCTCTTGGATGAGTGGCTTAATTTATTCATTATTCCTGTTATGCCCTATAAAACTGTTATGCAGTGCATTATTCATTTATTTTCTGCTATCTGCTCTATCCTGGTCAGGGTTATGGGGGATGGAGGCTATCCTGACACTCAGAGGGTATAAGCTATCTATTGCAAGACGTGTGCACACCTACATGCTGTACAGAACTCACCAGTTGGGATACAGGAGGAACCGGAGAACATTGTGAAAATTCATGCAGACAGACGCAGGGCATGCTAACTGCATACAGAAGGCACCCCAACAGGGAATGGTACTGGCGAACCAAGTGCCATTAAGAAAGCAACCTTAAGTGCTGCCACAACACCATGCACAGCTTTTTATAGTTTTTTTTTTTTTTTTACTTATATATACAATTTCCTATTTTTTTTTAACTTTTCCTTCCTGTTGTATCACCCTTTTTTCCTACCAAAAACTGACTAATTCTCCATCTTGACTTAATGTCCTAACATCCATCTCAAGGTAGCTTTGCTGTTTATCCTCTTCTTGATACAGGTAGAAATGGCAGTTGTAGGTCATGTGATCAGGTTTAAGAACATAATATCCTTGTAAACAAGTGCTGCTTTAAGTATATTGAATTTTTGGTATTTTTGAGTATACAAGGAATGATCACTGTTCAACCTTTGTGTACAAGTTTAATAACGTCCTTGTACCACAGATGTGGTTAATAACTGTGTATTCTCCAGTTTCAAGGTTGTGTTTTTTGTTGTATGCCTCACACTTAAGGAGATCATTCTCATTTGTGTCTATCCTGAAAAAGGGCTTGGCCTAGTAGGGATAACTTTATTAGTTTTTATTAATGGAGTTAGGTAAAGGAAAACTGCAGGCACAACAGAAGTCATTGTAACTCTGCATATTGGAGCTCACACTTCCACGATATTTTGTGCCCACCTTTGTAACAAGAAACTGTTTTGTGAAATTATTTACAGTGCAAACGGATATGTTGAGCTAGTTCTGTGCTTATGTTAAAATACAGATGAAAGTGCAATCTGTTGGATTGGTGAGCTAAACTTTCAAAGATCTTCAGTAAAAGCTCAGTTGACGAATGCTTTAGTGCATTCCTTCAGTTTATTTCTATTCAATTGAAAGGTGCCATTTTTTATGTCAATTACTACATTTATTATGTTTGACTATGAAGTTATCCCCAATCCTACGTTGTGTGCAGCAAGCTCTCTGTCAGCTAAGTTATGTGTTGCAGTGCACGATGAATATTTTGTTTGTACATTTGTTGGCTTGGCTCCTGCGCTAAACCCGACTGACAAGATATCTACAACTCTCTCACCACTGCCCATTAAATAAATAAATAAAAGGAAATCTCATTTGTTCATAACAATTATTTAATATGTACGCAGTACTAATTTTATTATTCTTGCAATGATCTTTACTGAAATGCTTGTCCGGTTTTCTTTTTTGAACCTGTACCTACTAGAAAACAGTATTGAATACTTCTTTGTATAGACTAACTGGATGAGGTCTATTCTGCACCTTACTATATGCATACTATTGTACTATCCAATTATTGTATTTTGCTTATATTTCTGTGGAACTTTTCTCCCTGGCTCTCTGCTGAAAATGGGCTTCTAGCCCAATTGGACTTTCCCAGAAAACAAATGTAAATAAATTAATAAAACTGAACTTAATATTTTCAGTTTTGCCTGTTAGTTTACTTTTGCAGGTTTTAGTCTCTTAGTAGTAGGAGTTGAATCCATGGCATCTGTGATAGGAGAAATAATTACATTATATACAGATTAACACTATAAAATGTGTAATTTTAACAGCTTTTTTTCATCTGTGTGATATAAACGTGAAGGTAGCAAGGGATGCCCCGGATGGGAATGAGGTACAAAGGGCTTCCAACACTTCTACAGGCAAGACTGACGCATCCTTGGAATAGGCCACCTATTCAGGTGAAACACAGCACCTCTACGACACTGTTCAAGAGGAACCTGGACAAGTCGATGGGGCACTGTAAATTCTTACCGGGGATACAACCCACAACCATCCTGAACATGGGCAGCCATTACTAAATGCAATCTTGAGTATTAACTAACCTTTCTATGTATTACATTGGAATGAAACGGGTAGGCTTGAACTGACCTCTGGGTCGATAGCCTAGTAATCTCCTATAATCCTGTGAACTATATGGATTACATCCTGCCAAGGATATAATGGCTGGCCAGCTTACAAAGCTTCAGATGCCTTTAGAGCAGACCAAACTGTCAAGCAGCTCGAGCTGAGCTAACTAAAAGGACACATTTAGGCAAGAAGCCCTTCAGAGTTTTCCTGCCAGCAGAGACAGAGGAAGGCTGAACCCTGAAAGACAGTGCTAGAAACACCAAAATAAAGGTCTACATCCTAGCATAAAAATAAAAATAAAAAAAAAAAAAAAAAAAAAAAACACCTCACTGTCACTGCAGCAGTGATCATTCAAACACCTACTATTATTGTAAGTTCAGCTTATACAACTATACTAGGTTCGTCATATTTATCACTGCTGCAGTAGCCTTAGCTATACGGGTGGATTACCACAGCTAACTACATTTGGGAGGTTGAAGGAGAAGGGTCCAGCAATCCCTGGAGAATGGTCCTAGCAAGACTTTGCCTGGACCTAGAAGGAATGAAGTTTACAGTGCTTTCAAAAATATGCACAGAGGACCAAGCAGCAGCTTCTAGAATACCTCTAGAATCCAACCCTTTCCAAAAAGCAATAGATGAAGCCAAGGCCCTGGAAGAGTGGGCCTTGACCCTACCTGAAAGACTTGTTATGGTTAATAACCTTAGACAATCATTTGAAAATAGTCTGTTTTGACACATGTGGTCCCTTCTTACCTTCCCAAGAAATAAATGATCTGAAGATCAGAAAGATTTAGTTCTGTCAAGATAGTACCAGAGTTGTCTGTGGACATCCAAGGTACTAAGTATCCTTTCTCCCTCATTTTTACATTCAGGAAAGAAAATGGGGAGATGGATAGTACTCCGATGCCACTTTAGGCATAAAAGGAGGATTACTTCTCAAAGAAATCCTATCCTCATGGAAAATGACATTGGGTTGATTCACCATAAGAACTTGCAACTCAGACAAACTTCTTGCAGAGGTCAGAGCAATCAATAAAACAGTTTCCCATGTTAGTAACCTCAAGGCATCCAGATTAATGCTTCAGCTGAACCAGCTAGCTTCTCCAACACAACATTAAGATCCTAAGCAGAGGCCACTGATTTTTGTTTTAGGAGGCCTCTTATGCAAAAACCCTTTTAAGAACATTTGGACATGAGACTGCACTGAAAGAGGAGAATCACTGGGCAGACATACTGAAATGTACGCTTAATAAACCCCGATAAAGGAATAAGCAAGGCCATAGGTTAGTAACCCTCACACACATTTTAAAACTAGTAAACAACTAGCCCTGAATGGGTGCACATTATGTTGCTGGCACCAACTAGAAAACATTTTCCATTTTCTCTTATTTTCTAGTAGCAGGCTTTCTTGCATCCATTTACTACCAACTGCACATCCTCAAAAAACAGTACCTAAAAGAAAACAAGATTGTATCATCCAGGTAGTCAACTGAAGATGACTGATACAGGGGCATATCAAACATCCTTGGTCTTGTGCGACTAGCTCCAGTCTACAAGGAACTTGTGGTAATTGTCCCTAGCAATTTCCAAAAGAAGGCAGAACTACAGTTGCCTAGGGCAGAAGAGGGTTACCACAATCACTGTGATGGATTCCTTCTGAATCTTCAAAAGTATCATGGATATTAGTGAAAAGGGTGGGAAGACATACAGGAACTTTCCTGTCCAAAGAAAAGGTGACGGTCTTCCAGGCCTTCTTGCATGGAGTCCTGGAACAAAATTTTGCCAGTTGATTGCTCAGAGAGAAAGCAAAGAGGTCTACTTGAAAGAATTCCCACAGATGGATAAAATCTTGGAAAACACCTCCTCCCGATCCAGTTTCCATTCTTGAGGGTCTGCCCTTATCCTGCTCAGCCCATCTATCACACAATTTTGCTCTGATGTAATATGGGATGCGATTGTGGTGCAAAGCTATATCCTAAGCTAACATGGCTGGTCTGCTAAGAGTGCAAGACCTGGTTCCCCCCTTGTTTTATGTACCACATGGTATTGCCTGTAACCACTTGAAGTCCTGGGAACCAAAGATGGCTCAAAGTGTTGACTGACTAGATCAGGCCTAGCATCTCCTTGATACCTATGTGCTTGCATCTGTCCTTGGTGTCCCATGCTCCCTGCACTTGTATCCCTCCCGAAACTGCTCAAAAAGCAAAGTCTAAAGTACCTGTGGTGACCTGACTGCTTTGAAGCAGGAAGGGAAAAAGGGGAGACCTGGGATTTAAGGATATTTGTTGTCTCCACCAAATTTCTCTTCTGACAAACCCCCAACACTGGGGTCTGAAAAGATCAAGGATGTCGATGCTGGGACCAAAGAGACTTCAGATACCACTAATATCTATGTCATGTGGATTCTTGTTGGGGTATCATGAGGATCATAAATGCCATGAGATCCAAAATCCCGCACTGATCAAAGTCTGAGGGGAAAACCTTAGAAACAGATCTAGATAAAGATCTAATTTTTCAGGTGGAAGAAAAGCTCTTTGAAATGAGGTGTCTTGTTGACATCCCAGGAACACAATTCTGTGAGGGAATCAAGAAAGACTTTTGAATGTTCTCTTGGAATCCCAGTTTGTGCAAGAGATCTCTCACCCAAGACAAAGATACCCCTGACACCTTGAAAAGGGCTGTGCAAAGACAAGCAAGTCATCTAAAATATGGAAAAATGGTTGATACCATGGAAAATGTGGCTACCATGTAGTCTGCAATGAGCTATAAATCAGAAAAATGGTGGATACCATGGAAAATGTGGCTACCATGTAGTCTGCAATGAGCTAGAAATCAGAGAAAGACACTATGGGAACATTATTGGTGCAGTGGGTAGTCCAAATGCTAGGGCAGAGAACTGATGCGATCCAGACACAAAACCTTAAGAAGAGTCTGAAGACTGGATGAATAGGGATGTGATAAGCATCTTTTAAGTCTAGTGTTATCAGGAATCTTAAAAGGAAGAAGAGGTAACAGGTTGTGAAGGGATAACACTTTGGATTTGGGCACTATCACATACAAGTTTAGAAAAGAAAGATCCAGAACTGGTCTCCAAGCATTTCAATTCTTTAGCACTATAAATCCCCTTCCTCACCTGGGGATGAGGAACTGGTTCTAATCACTCTTTGGGACACCATGTGATGAACAGATGGAAACAAAACAGTCCGAGCTGCAGGATGAAGAAGAACCCCTTGGAATTTCCTTCCACTGCCATCTGTAACCTTGATAAATGATTTTCAGAATAAATTTGTCTAAAGCAAACTGTTGCCAAACAGAAAATGAAGATTCACACTTTCTGGAAGAAAGAGGGGCCAGGGTGGGAGGGGATCACAAAATCTCTTGAACAGACTTATTGGACTGTCCTTGGTTTTGGGAGGTTTGAAACTTTTTTGAAACCCCTTGCCATTTCCTCTTAAATGGTGGTTTATTTGAATTCTGTTGAGGCTATTTATTCTTTTTTTTTTTTTTGCCAAAATTGGCGGAAGAGAAAGAAAATCCCTTGGACAACTTAGAAAAGGAGGGCTGAAAAATGTTAAGATTCCCTGGAACAGCTAGCCCCTTTCATCATTTTGATCACCTCTGCACCAAAGGGGCCAAATGCTAAATCTCTATTCAAGGCAAAATTTAAAATCTCATTTTTTGCTTCACATGGGAGGTTCTGAGAATGCAGCCAAACAAATCTCCTTAAATCAGTACCAGTGGCTTTAGCCCTGGAAGTAGCATCAGTCATATATACATTAGTAGTGACCTGTGTAAAAGAAACTAAGTTATTTACAGCAGATTTTTTTTCCTCAACAAGAAAATTGTAGATAAAATATTCCTTATATTTTCACAATTAGTCAGAACAATCTAACATACAAGCTTGACTATTCTTCTGCAACTCTCATTTTAAGAATTTTGAATTTACCTTTCCCTATACCCATCAGTAATTTCCCCATTCTATTAAAAAGAGTAGGATTGGAATGAAAACACCGGGACATTCTTGAAGAAAAAAAAAATACGAGAGAGAAAAACCCCCCCAAAGACAACCAGAAATTGAGCTCTTCTCAGTTTGAATCAGAAATTTGAGGACAAAACCCTGCATCCATCCCAGCATCATCCTGTTCAGATTCAGAATCTTAAATGTCATCAGGAAAGGAATCACTCTATTTTACAAGAAACTACTCTACAATAAGGATCAACAGCCTGAATTAACCCCTGAGCCAGTCCCAGTAAACTACTCCTATCCAAACAAATTTGAGGAAGGTAGATAAACATTTGGTTTTCTGTGAATTGTTGGCAAGAAAAATGGGGCCAACTGTGTTACTGATGGCAGCAACTGCTTCCCGGTGATGGATTCAGCATTCAGAAACAACAGGGAAACCTTCCTTGTTTCCCTCTCCTACAAGTGACAAGAGTGACTTTCCCTTGCCTAATGAAGGAACTCCAACAGCTGCAGAGGATGTGGCTAAACCCCTGGTCCATAGTGACTGTTGGTGCTACACCAGGGGGGTCAGGGGTAAAAGATAAGTGGTCTGAGGTATAACAAATGGCCATATCAGAATCACCCACCTGCAGCTGAGGCAAATTTCTAGCCTTCTCTGGTGGCAATTTTTTGTTGTTGTTGCTGAAAGAAGGATAGACTATGGGATCAATGCTCTGTTCCATGGTCAATCCGAAAATGGTGCCTCTTTCCCAGGAAGCAAATGCCATTAAATCTACCAATCCACAAAAATTACTTTGACATAAAGAAGTAAAAAGCACATTTTTCTGTTGTGGGCCTGCCATAAATGTTCATCACGATTTCTCCACAGAAAAATATGTTTACAGTTAGTACTTAAAGAAAAAAATGAGTGGTCTGTTTAAAAGAATGTTAGCCTTCAGACAGTCCTTTAAGTAACACTCTTAGCTTTAAAATAACTTTCCTGAAGAGGAAACTAATAAAAAATTAATAAGATTTAAGACAATGGGAGGTCTTCCTAAAAAGGGAACTTACCTGCCCAACAAACAAAGACACAAGCCAACTGTCGATCCTCAGAAGTGTCCTCTTCGGTGGCAGCAAAGCTCTGAAGGGCTTCATGACCACACCTGTCTTTAAGCAGCTCAGCTCAAGATTGACAGTCTGGGTGTGTGGAAGCTTGCCAAGAAGCTTTGGAAGCTGTCCAGCTGTTATATCCTTGGCAGGATATAACCCATACAGCTAAAGCTACTGCAGCAGTAATCAATATGGAGACCATCTGTTTTGCTTCCAGAAGTTGCACTTGTTATTCTAACCATTTGGGTTCTGTCAAGCAGAGTTAGTTATTCATGGCACAATCCAGTAGTAATGCTTCCCAGAGGAATAATGTCAAAGGCTTTGGCCAAATTTAGATATGCTGTATGTACTGCATAACCTCTCTCCACTGCTTCAGTTAATTTTGCTAAGAAATTAATGGAAGTTGAAGAGGTAGGACCTTCCCTTGATAAAGCCGAACTGAGGAGGGTCCAGAGTTGAGAGATTTTCAGTGTCCAGATTAATGAACTGCCTAGCACCTACAATATCACTTTATTGGATGTCTTTTGTTACACTGTTTACTTAAGTAAATAAAGATGCTTCTAAAAGTGACCAATATCCTTTAAGAGACAGCCACCACCAAGAAAAAGCACTATTACATATAAAGAAAAACAGGCTGAGCCAGTCACCATGGCTGATATAAATCCACTTTAATTGTAGAGACAAAGAGTAAGCGCTTTCACGATCCTCTCTACCGCTTCATCAGACTCAAATAAAATCCTTTCATACACTCAATCAATTAAAACAATTAAGATCAATTATTCAATTATGCATGCTAAAACTTCATATTAAGGACTTCATTTAAAAAATAATAAAAAGTATAGCAAAAAATACATTTGTCTAATAACTCACTAATGCTCAAGTGTCCTAGCTTTTAAAAAGGGTTTAGGGGACACTGCCTCATTAATCCCTGGAGAGGTATGTGCATTCAGAGTATCCATCTTTGACCTGCAAGCTCAGTCCTATTTTTTATGTCCTCGCCCCTCATTCCTTCCTGCAGAATCTCTAGAACAATAAATTTAAAGGAATGCGGTTTGCCCTTAGTTTCTACATGCTTAAAAAGAGCATTTGTTTCCTTTTTATTGGAAATATCTCTGTAGTGCTCCTGTATGCGTTCCTTTAGCATACAATTAGTCTTTGCTATATAGTAAGCATTGCATATTATGCAGAAAGCAAAATACACTATATTTTTTGTTCTGAAGTCAACATACTGCCTAGCTTGTAATTCAAAGTGCAGATCAGTGTGGATATATGTGGTACATGAATGAATATACTTGCATGTTGCACAGTTCCTGCACGTATAAGTGCCTTTTCTTTCAGATAAATTGTTCAGTCTATTACTCTTGTTGCCATAGCACAGTTGACGTTTAAGGGACCTCTTATTTTTAAAAGCAAAACTAGGTGCATCTTCTATAAAACCGTCCAGGTCTAATGGTTTTCAAGATGTTCCAATTTCTTTTAAATACTTCACAAAAAATACTATGTCACTGCTAAAAGTAAGGGGGATCTAAGTTTACCATCATTACTGCCATTCGCCTGTGGTGTATTATTGGCTCCCTCAGAAAAAAGGGTCTACCTCTGGCGTTTCTTTCTTCATTTCAAGTACATATTTATCATACATATCACCAGGATTCCCTCTCTCTAAAAACTCTTCTTTAAGCTTATCTAATGCTGCCTTAAGTTGTGACTCATCATTATGTAGTCTCACCAGCCTAAGGATTTGCCCTTTCACTACATTTTTGCCTACAAATTTTGGATGCATGCTGTCTTTATGTAGCAAAGCATTTTTCCTTGTGGGTTTCATGTGAATATTTGTCTGAATCCCAAGAATATCTGATTTCCTTAGTTTAACATCAAGGAATTCTATCTCTTCCTGTGAAAATGTAACAGTAAATTTCAAGAAAGAGGTAGTGCCATGCAGATATTCAATAAAATGAAAGAAGTTCATTTTGCGTACCTTTCCATAGAAAAAACATGTCATCAACAAAACGAGTGTGCCAAGTTAAGTTGTTCCTAAATTCTGCTTTCTCCAGGAATGATTCACATTCCCATTGAACCAACACAAGATTGGCGTAGCTGTTGGCACATGGAGTGCCCATTGCCACGCCAATCTTTTGGAAGTACATCACATCTCCAAAACTAAACAGGTTATTTTCTAGGATAATCACAAGTAGAGAGCATATCAACCTTATCTTTTCATTGGTAAAAACACGTTTAGAATGCAGCAGGCTTCTGATGTTTTCAACACCCCAGGCATTGGGTATGACTGTAAATAGAGAGACTATATCTAGTGCAACAAAAGAGAATGTTTCAGTTAGGTCTTTAGTATAAAAATAGGACTGAGCTTGCAGAGCAAAGATGGATACTCAGACTGAATGCACATACCTCTCCAGGGATTAATGAGGCAGTGTCCCTGGAACCCTTTTTAAAAGCTAGGACACTTAAGCATTAGTGAGTTATTATTAGACAAATGTATTTTTTGCTACACTTTTCATTATTTTTTAAATGAAGTCCTTAATATGAAGTTTTAGCATGCATAATTGAATAATTGATGTTCTTAATTAATGTTTTAATTGATTATTGAGTGTATAAAAGTAGGTGTATAAAAGGATTTTATTTGAGTCTGATGAAGCGGTCGAGAGGATCGTGAAAGCGCTTACTTTTTGTCTCTACAATTAAAGTGGATTTATATCCGCCGTGGTAACTGCCTCGGCCTGTTTTTCTTTATATCGGATTGTTTTGTGTGAGCCGGTTCTTCATCAGGTAGCTGGTGCTATTTTCTTTGCTATTACATTTGTTTTAATCACCAGACCCGAGCATGGCTGAAGGCTCTGACAGGAGCACTGCCGTAGGTAATGCTGCACTGCACCTACAAGCTGATAATTTGGATCGGATTTTGTGTATGGAAGGCAATCCTCTGGTGGATCAACCTGTTTTCCCTGTTTGTAGTGCACCGAATGCTGATGAGAATCTGCAAAGACGTTTTAATGAACAGTTTAGAGACTATGAAAATAAACTGTATAAATTTAAACGTCTACAATGGCAGAGACTTCACTGCGGTACAAAACAGTGCCTAGAGGTCTACGTGTCCTAACTATGCCAAGTTATGGGGAAGTTTTCCCTGAATTACTGAAAAAGTGGCAACAAATGAACTTACAATTGAGCTATGACTGTATGAGGTTGTTGACAGATTTTTTTCTTGCCACAGGAGAGAGAATTAATGAAGGAGTTCAAGGGATTGCATATGCGCTTGCAGAACACTTATCCAGCAGATATTTTACTTGACAGAGCAGATGGTCTACATGACCAGATTGCTGGATATGATAAGCGCCTACAAAATGGTAAATTAAAAAAGTTGCAAAGGGACATGACCGATTTCCAAAGTGGGAGGGTTTTTACCTGGCCGAGGCAAATCCCCATGCATGGAGACCAGGTGACTGAACAGCCTATCATGCATCGGCAACCGACGAGCAGGGAAGTGGAAGAGGAAGCGAGCATAACCGATCATGTCATGGGTGGCGCTGTCCTACCTGAGTTAATGCTAGAAACGATCAAAAATACCCAAATGACAAGTGCCATTCGTAAAGTACAAAATAGTACATCCAACTGTACCAGTTAAGCTACTTCTTTTTCGGAGGTTATGAGTCAGCAGAAAGGAACTTTGTTAGTGCCGTTTCAACCACAAGAGGCACTACCAATAAAAGAGATCGAGGAGTCGAAGAAGGAGAGGGAAAACCCTGGAGAAATCCAACAGTCTAGCTGCACAACAGAGGGTAACACGGAGCAGAACTGCAAAGGTATGGTCATAAATATCTCTAGCATACCATTGACCTCTACACAAACCTCTGTGTTAAGTAAAGGCTTATCTTTTATTCCATCGCAAAAGACGGATATGGTTGATATCCTACAGGAGTTGAGAATGTTCGCTAGAACGTTGATTCTTAAGACTATGTTTAAAAATACTGATAATGTGATGCATACCTTCACTAAACCAAGTACTTTTGTACCTAAAACACATCTGATAGTGGACACATTTGTTTCTGTCTGCAAGAATGAAATTAGAAAATCTTTGATGAAGGTACTGTAGTTAAGCGGTATAATTTAAGTAAAACAGAGAATGAGGCACTATCTGAATTGAGAACCTTAGAGTCTATTGAAATAAGGCCAGCTGATAAAGGTGGAGGTGTTGTGGTGTTGGACAAAGATCAATATAAGACACAAATGAGATTACTATTAGAGGAAGAGAACACATATCAGATAATAACCCGAATACAAGCTAAGGGAATAACAGATAGAATCTCCATTATGTTGTTTGATCTTTTAGTTAATGGGATGATTACAGAAGATCTATTTAAGTACTTTTGTATTGAAAATCCAGTATTTCCAGCTATATATGGGATTACCTAAAGTACATAAGAACTTGAGGACTCCACCTATGAGGCCTATAGTCTCAGGCAAGGGGTGGGCTACAGAGTCCCTGTCTATTTATGTAGAAAAATATCTGCATCCTGTGCTAGAGACATGTAGTAGTGTGTTGAAAGACACTAGAATGTTTCTAGAGTTATTATATAGCAAGACTAAAGACCTAACTGAAACATTCTATTTTGTTAAACTAGATATAGTCTCTCTATTTACAGTCATACCCAATGCCTGGGGTGTTGAAAACATCAGAAGCCTGCTGCATTCTAAACGTGTTTTTACCAATGAAAAGATCAGGTTGATATGCTCTCTACTTGAGATTATCCTAGAAAATAACCTGTTTAGTTTTGGAGATGTGATGTACCTTCAAAAGATTGGTGTGGTAATGGGCACTCCATGTGCCAACAGCTACGCCAATCTTGTGTTGGTTCAATGGGAAATGTGAATCATTCCTGGAGAAAGAGGAATTTAGGAACAACTTAATTTGGTACACTCGTTTTGTTGATATGTTTTTTCTATGGAAAGGTATGCAAAATGAACTTATTTAAATTTATTGAATATCTGCATGGCACTACCTCTTTCTTGAAATTTACTGTTAAATTTTCACAGGAAGAGATAGAATTCCTTGATGTTAAACTAAGGAAATCAGATATTCTTGGGATTCAGACAAATATTCACATGAAACCCACGAGGAAAAATGCTTTGCTACATAAAGACAGCATGCATCCAAAATTTGTAGGCAAAAATGTAGTGAAAGGGCAAATCCTTAGGCTGGTGAGACTACATAATGAGGAGTCACAACTTAAGGCAGCATTAGATAAGCTTAAAGAAGAGTTTTTAGAGAGAGGGAATCCTGGTGATATGTATGATAAATATGTACTTGAAATGAAGAAAGAAACGCCAGAGGTAGACCCTTTTTTCTGAGGGAGCCAATAATACACCACAGGTGAATGGCAGTAATGATGGTAAACTTAGATTCCCCCTTACTTTTAGCAGTAACATTAGTATTTTTTGTGAAGTATTTAACAGAATTTGGAACATCTTGAAAACTATTAGAGACCCGGATGGTTTTATAGAAGATGCACCTAATTTTGCTTTTAAAAATAAGAGGTCTTTTAAATGTCAACTGTGCTATGGCAACAAGAGTAATAGACTGAACAATTTATCTGAAAGAAAAGGCACTTATACGTGCAGGAACTGTTCAGCATGCAAGTATATTCATTCTGTACCACATATATCCACCCTGATCTGCACTTTGAATTACAAGCTAGGCAGTATGCTGACTTCAGAACAAAAAATATAGTGTATTTTGCTTTCTGCATAATATGCAAGGAACGCATACAGGAGCACTACAGAGATATTTCCAATAAAAAGGAAACAAATGCTCTTTTTAAGCATGTAGAAACTAAGGGCAAACAGCATTCCTTTAAATTTATTGTTCTAGAGATTCTGCAGGAAGGAATGAGGGGTGAGGACATAAAAAATAGGACTGAGCTTGTAGAACAAAGATGGATACTCAGATTGAATGCACATACCTCTCCAGGGATTAATGAGGCAGTGTTCCTGAAACCCTTTTTAAAAGCTAGGACACTTAAGCATTAGTGAGTTATTAGACAAATGTATTTTTTGCTATACTTATTATTTTTTAAATGAAGTCCTTAATATGAAGTTTTAGCATGCATAATTGAACAACTGATGTTCTTAATTAATGTTTTAATTGATTAGTAGGTGTACGAAAGAATTTTATTTGAGTCTGAAGAAGTGGTAGAGAGGATTGTGAAAGTGCTTACTTTTTGCCTCTACAAGTGGATTTATATCAGCCGTGGTGACTGCCTCGGCCTGCTTTTCTTTATAACTGATTGTTTTGTATGAGCCAGTTCTTTATCAGGTAGCTGGTGCCATTTTCTTTGAAAAAACACTATTACGTTGACTGTAACACTACTGCAGTGCGTGGAGTACCCGGACTACATTAAAAGACAAACAGCAGCAGCACATGAAGCAGCTTTATTTCAATTCCTGTTTCTGCCTGCTAAAACACACAACATTTTGATATCATCTGATTCCCTTATGCAGGGAATACACAAGGATAACAACCGGTTCTACCTGAAAACGCCGAAAGTCCTAAACGCCGACAATGAGAACACCGACACTGGAAGATCGACAACAGAGAAGACGGACAGTTGAGAATCCCGACGCTGAAAACAGACATGTTAAGGTAAGTGTGCAATAGGGACGGATGTTAGGGTCAGGGTGTGGGTAAGGTAAGTGTGTGATAGTGACAGACGTTAGGATAGGGTGCGGGTCAGGTAAGTGTGCGATAGCGACGGATGTTAGGGTAGGGTGCGGGTCAGGTAAGTGTGCGATGACAGACCTTAGGGTTAGGGTTTGGGTTAAGGTTAGTGCATAGACAGTTGTGTATGCAAGGTTTAGTGTAGGTTTGTAAGGCTTTTGGTGTGTTTGTGTTATGTGTGTGTTTTTCGGGAAAGGTATTTGTTTTGTTGATTGTCAGGATTGTGGTTTGTCGGGCATGTGAAGTTTCGTGTTTTTGAACTTTCGGTTTCTTTTGATTTTGTCGTGTCGGTTATTTCATTGTCTGTGTTTTGGCATGTCGGTGTTATCATGTAGACCCTGACAACCATATCCCCACTGCTTCACCATCTTTCAAAGCTGAACACCACAGTACATTTTCATTTCTTTTAATCCACCATTTGACCAAGTAGTAGAACGCGGAGAATACAAATCTCCATGCACTACAAACAGTTATGATCAGATTTCCGATTGTAACAAAGAATTATGTGTTCTTCATATGGATGCTAAGATTCACCTCTCAAGCTTCAATCTCCAGATGAATTTCTTGGAACTCCTGTCTTGAACACATTCTCGTTACAATCGATGACCTTATCATAAGTCCTCTACGATGTGGTACAGCTAACAACCAGTTTGCCATACGAAGCATATTTAAGGCAGGTGAAGGAAAGAATCAACATATTCAAGATTTAAAAATACTTCACAGTGGATATCCTCTGCAAAAACATGTAAAAGAAACCCTGGCAAAAATTATGTTTTATTTAAAGCTTCATTATTCCTCCTCCTTGTCTGCCATTACTTAATATGCCCACTGAACCTGGTCAGTCCATCTCCAGCCCCTGCTAATACATCTCATCCGCTGCCTAATACTACTTAAAAGGTATTACTAATTACAACTTCTCAGCTCTCCTAGTCTACTAAGCATCTTTTCCTTAGCCTTGCTCTTTTTAACTTGCCTTCTACTTTCTACATATATTTATAGTATAACTCGTTACTCCTTGTAATCCTTTACTGCATGCTTACCTCACAATGTCCAGCCTGTATTCACGTCATAATCCATGCATTCCTTGTATCTGTTTAATGTCTGATGGATTGTTTTCAAACCAATACTTAATTTTTGTTAATATTAGACCTATTCACTTGTATCTATTTTGTATATTCTTCATGCATCTTATGATTATTTTTGCATACTTTTATGTAACTGTGTAAATCTTATAAACTGTCATTTAATTTTTTTTTTTTTTTTACTTCTGCTTTATGTATGGCTTGGAGCTTCTCTCTCCAGGTCTCCACCGAAAATGGGTTTTCACTGGCCCAGTGGACTTTGCCAGTAATCAAATGCCAAAAATAAATAAATAAAATATTCTGCAAGCCTTCTTACTTTCTCTTAATACAATTACTGACCAGTCTATTTCCAGATAATGGTTCAAAAGTTTATCATACTCTTCTACAACTCAATATAATTTTTTGAGCTTTATCTTTGTATGCTATTTTTGTCACTTGTGTTATCTTGTATTGTGTACTATTTGGACCTGGACTGAGCCTGAAAATGGTCCAAACAGATCAGTGTTCTACCCTCGTTAACAAATACAAAACAAAGAAACATACAAATAAAAATCTTCAAATCCAACAGTAAGGATAGAGGGTAGAAGTAAATCAGGTTGAAGTCTGTAAACATAAATGTCAGACCAGGTTAAATTCCACTGTGCTCTTTGTATAGTAAATCTGTAAAACCTGTGCTAAAGCATAGTGAGCGGATGCATCAACTTAAAAATCCAGTCTAAGTTTAGCATAATATAGCTTGTATCCTTATTAGGATTTTACTTGAAAATATGCTCACACAAAAGCTTAATATATCGGTGTTACAGGTGCTTCTATTTCACACGGAACTCTTTTTTTTTTTTTTTTTTTGCATTACAATGCCTGGATGACCCAAATCAGTAGCAAATGATTCCACGTCATTTTTATTTTTGTTTTTTTCTTTCTTCCTTTGTTAACCTGAAAGTTGGAGTGGTCTAAGGACCCTTTTGAACCATGACCTAGATGCAAAGCACAAAACTATGACATTTCCATCTTCAGAGTACAGAACAGAAAGTGCACCTCCCTTTCAAACTACCATTTCCACTTAACAGCGGGAAGATTAACATATCATTGGACAAAGTACAATTACAGCAATATAGTTATTTACAGAAACAGGTTAGCTTTTCATGTTAACAGTAAAGGACTGATGTTAACAAATTGGTGTGAGATAACTTTTACATCAAACAAACGAACTTTACATAAACATGTCTAATACAATTACTCGGTGATAGTGTGGCCTTCTTTAAAATGAAACCAAACAACAACAACAAAAAAACTTAAAAACAGTAATTACATGATATGTACATGTACACAGGGTGTGTTCAAGGTTTCTTACGAAATGGCCCTTTTCAAATCAATGTTTCCATTGTATCTTATTTGGATTAGTAATACTGCCCGACAATTAGCTGTCCTTTAAAGGGCTGTAACATTTGCAGGAGTACTTGGGGTGCAAAGGTTTCTGCTCCACAAAAAGGCCACTCACCAGTGGAGTCACCCAAGATTCTGTGCTTGGGCCTCTCCTGTTTGGGATCTACTGTTTTGAAGTAGAAGCCAATACCAAAGGGCTCTGGCTGACTAAGTTTGCAGAAGACTGCAAGCTAGGAGCAGTTATTGAATCCCCAAATGACTTCGCCATTCTGCAGGAAGGTTTGAACCAAATAAATAAATAGTGCCAAAATCATGGGCAAAGTAAATGCCAAAAAACGCATTATTGTATCCTTTAGGAAGTCATCTACCCCAGGGAACTACCACATTGACAATACATCCCTAACAGCTGACCCAGTTGTACAGGATTTGGGAACTTATGTGAACAGTGACCTAACCTTTGACCAACAGGTGTCCATTGCTCTAAGAAAGTACTTCTATATTACACAGCTTAATGACTGTCTAGATCTAGGGATATCATTGGCCTCCTTCAACTCAGCCCTCATTAGACCAGTCATTGAATATAACGGCCCCCTTGGCATGCATCTGTTAGAGAGATGCAACAACTGGAATGCCTACAGAGATACTTTCCTAAAAGGATACAAGGTCTAAACATGTTCTATATGGACCAACTCAAAACCTGTCACTATAGTAGGTAACCTACAAACTGCCAAGAGGTGACTTGTGTCTGGCATACAAGGCATTCTCAAACCCATTAGTGATGGCTTTCCTGAACATCAACAAGTCAAATAGTATCAGAAATACATGGTCTAGGGATCTGAACCTCTTCTGCAACAGAAGGATTTCAAGGGACAGGTATATCTCAGAGAGGAAACAGCTATTCAGGAACAGACTCCTCGTCCACATAAACAAAGTTCAGCCCTGTCCATATTTCAAGGGCAACTTAGACCTATGGATAGGAAACATAAATTGTACCCCATGGCTGCCCCCCCCCATACTACTAATGGACAGAGGCAGCCCCTAAATGCTTTATCCCCATTACATGGGTCTCCTCAAATCATCTATGGTATGTTCCTGGTTATTCCCATTAGGGGTAATATATAATTATCAACCCTAGGATAGGCAAGGCCAATCTGTAACCAAATGGGGCAGTTATTTAGTGAATAAAAAGGGAAACTGGCTAGGCTTAGAATGGCCTGTGGGGGCAGCTAGTCTAGTACTTGCATATGAACCTTTAAAATCTAATCACTACTGACCAGCTGTAACACTGATCAATTTTAACTAAAATCATGGCATAATTTCAGATACACATTATGGCCACACACATAAGAGCAGCACTACCACAACTGTTTACTCTCTTACAAGTGACACTCTAGCAAATGCAAAACGGGGACTGTTAAGTGGGGCCATTTTTGTTGCCCAAACAAGGCCATCTGAAATTGTAGACGAAAAAATATTTAAAAAAGTTAATGAAAAATGCCTTTTCAGAAGAAGTAATCAGCTGGTCTGTTAACGACATAGTGATCCCTTCAACATTAAAAATATAGAAACAAATACAAGCACCTGCAGTTCATAAACAGGATTAGGCCAATAAAGAAAAATGTAATGTTCCTTTCCTTAATAAGCAGCAACACAGCATTTTCAGACTTCAACAAACCTCTACACCACACCAAATGCAAGTGACACTGCCTATCAGCAAGCATATCTGGGCAGAAAAAAAACGTTCTTTTAAACATATACACTTGTGCTACATTAGGAGGAATTTATACTTGGCATAACAAAAAAGCTGTACAGCTGTATTTATGACTTATAGCATGCACAACAAACACAAGCACTGCTCTACAGAAAATAATAGTTATGTACTTACCATAATGCAGGGTTTTGATTACCCATATCCATGGATTTCTCCAGTTGCCATGTATGTGCCTGATAGCATCCTGTCCAAACAGCTCTCTCCTACAACTACATCTCCTCACCTTCCTCCTACAATGCAGTGCTGCTCTCTGCTAAAATTAGATCATTTTCTAAAGACCAATGTACCTGGAATGTCCCCTATAATACCCCGATGAAATATCTGTCACATCTGCCATACTGCACTAGGTGACATGTAGCTGCCACTGGACCCAGTATCTTGAGAATTACGAATGGTGCCAGGGCAGAGAGGTCTAGGTGGTGGCTAATCAGAAACTGATCCAAATGTATCATGGGGAAGTGTCTCGCCACCTAGGCGATTGAATCCTGAGGGAAGATATGAATTCCTCAAAGCCTCATGCAACAGGCAACCACCTCCACACATTTGGTGAACACCCTAGGGACTACGGGGAGACCAAATGCCAGAATATAATACTGGTAGTGACTGGCTCTAACCCAAAAATGTAAGAATGTCCCAAAAGATTTGTCAATTTTGATGCACAGATATGTGCCCTGGAAGTCAAAACAGCACTTCCAATCTCCCTCCCAAAAGGCACAAAATAACTGACTGCATGCTCTCCTTGACCAACCATAATTTATTTTTCCTTTTTTTAAAGCAATTTTAATACTAATTTGTAACACGAATACAAATGCATTAAGAACAAATCAAAAAAGATCACAACAGCACCTTCCATTATCTACATGTGCATTATACGTGCAGTTTCTATAATAGCTCTTAATTTATTATTGTACATTAGAACATACCCATAAACCACTTTCAGTTCCTACCAACATACTTATTTTGGTCATCTATTTCAGCAACATTTTTGTATATGTTGTTCCCAAATAAACCATTTAGAGCTTCTGAGCCCCCAAAGCCTTTCTGTACTGGAGGGAAGCCTTCTAGCTTATCAGTGGGAGTAGTAAGCACTAGGTTATCAGTGGGAGTAGTAAGCACTAGGTAGCCTACCACAAGAGTGGTTTCCTGGCCCAAAAATTGTATGGCCGTTTGGCCAGTTTTTTCCATCTCTTTTCAGCCTTCTGGTTTAAAAGCCCACATCTGCGCTGGTTTCTCACCTTTCCTGTAACTAGTCTAGTCCAGACACAGATTTGCTGTATCCAGGCCTGTTTGCAAGCTTCTGAGCTCCCCAAGCCTTTCTGTGTAGGAGGGAAGCATTCTAGCTTATCTGTGGGAGTGGTAAGCACTAGGTAGCCTATCTACCACAAGATCCAGGTACACATTCTTAGTTTTAGCACTTGAATTTGCTTATTTCTGCTCGGCACTTCTTTAGAACTTGTTAATAGCACTAAATAAGCTACAAAATTACTACAGCAATCAACCTTCCTCTTTACCTAGGAGGAAAACAGTTTTTGTACTTACTTTCCTCACTTGCTTACAAAAAAACAGCTCTTACTTTCCTCACCTGTCTAGAGGAAAGCAGTTTTTTCTCCTACCACCCAACACCACAACCTGTGAGAGATGCACTTATCTAGCCAAACTGGAGGTAAAGCTCTCTCCAGCCAAGACTGAACTTGACAGTCAAGAGGAGAAGGTAAACACTTGCACCACAACACACTCATCACATAGTCCAACTAAACCTACACATCGAAACATAAAAACATTCGCTGAGGCTCTCAATAATAATCTGCTCAAGCAACAGAGACCTCCAAAGCAGAAACGCAAGCAACCTCCACCCCCAACACAACCCAAATGACACGTAGCCCACAGACTCAGTGTGCCAATAAATCACAGCCCATAAGGCAAAACAACGTATCCAGCACACTAGTCATGGGTGACTCTATAGTCAGGCACAATGATGTCCCACTCACCAGCCTAAACAAGGAGAAGGTTACGGTCAGCTGCCAGGATCTGCCATATAACCCACGCACTCAGGTCACTCCACAACAAGTACAAATATGACTCTGTCATTGTCCATGTTGGTATGAATGACCCGAGACGTACCTCCCTGGACTACATGAAAAGAGACATGGAAGAGCTCTTCGATCTTGTAGCCCAGGCATGTATGACCCTAGCCCTGAGTAGCATCCTGCCATCGCCCAGAATGATACCACAGTACAAGGACAAAATGATTGACTTCAACAATTGGCTAAGCTTCTGGTGTCATTCTAAGGGAATCCAGTATCTGTCTGCCCGGGACGACAGGGTCGACAGACCAAGATGCTTTGCCAGAGATGGCCTGCACCTGTCGCCCCTGGGATTCTAGATACTGGCTAAGGGTCTTGCCGCCCCTATAGTGCCTTTTTTAGGCAAGGTTCAAATGACAAATTCACTACCATAACAGGAACAGGCAAGGAAAAACTGAGGGTAATACTACTCAATGCTAGAAGTCTAAATTTCAAAATGCACTCACTCGAGGCACTCCTTAAAATGGTGAACATAGATATCTGTGCAGTGACGGAGACCTGGTTCAAGGATCTAGAGAACACCCCTGCATTACCAGGCTATAACTCATACCACACTTTTCAGCCATCTAACCTGGACCAGAACACCAAAGGCGGAGGGGTGTCCATATTCATTAAAGATATCCACACCTCCAGGCTAGTTGAACAGCATAATGCAGCCGAGGTTATCCAAGTGCAACTAACTCTGGGCAAAACTGCAATCCAAATCCACCAGGGGCAACAATTTCCTAGACCTAGTCATTACCAACATGAGTGACCGGTGTTCCACATCTGAAGTAAACTCCTCGTTGGTCAAATCCTACCATCACCCTAGATATCTGCATCCCGCCCCCACCCACCATTAAGGAAACCACGGTAAAAAAATTCTCCAAAGCCAACTTCATGCTTCTTAAGACAGAATTGGCGAACTTCATGACACCCATGCAGATGGACAATACAGTTACGACTGCTGAATCCTACAAAAAAATGCACTCTATAAGCACTTACACGAGTGCATGGATCGTGCTATCCCAAACAGAACAAAGACGCTATCCTCCAAAAAAAAAAAAAGAAGCCAATCTGGTGGTCCCCTGCAATAAACAAACTCTACAACAGAAGGAAGGAAGAAACTGTTGCAAAAGAGAGTAAAATCCCATGAGTGGAGGAGCTCCCCGGTCAGCCTCAGTAAGAAGCCGAGATCCCTTATACAATCCTCCAAAGCTAGCTATGAAAACAAAATCGCCACCGATTCTAAGGACAACCACAAAGCATTCTACAGCTATGTCAAGAATCTCAATGGCAACACCCAGATCTGCTCTGAGTTACACCACAACGGCATGAAAATTACAGAACCAACTGATATTACAAACATCCTGGCAGATAGGTTCAGTGCTAACTTTACCCCATCTCACCCCCTAAAGGGCCCATATCTATACAGGAAGAATGCAGAGTCCCTGTAATCACATCTATGCAGGTAAAAGCTGCACTCTCTAAAACCAAAAACACAGCATCCATGGAACGGCCCTAGGGCCTATACAAGCCTAGCCATAAAAATTCCCTGGATATTTCTTCCTACAATATTTACTTCCCTGTACCCCTGTCTAGCAGTGCAACTGACGTGATACCAAAGGGCCCATATCTATACAGGAAGAATGCAGAGTCCCTGTAATCACATCTATGCAGGTAAAAGCTGCACTCTCTAAAACCAAAAACACAGCATCCATGGAACGGCCCTAGGGCCTATACAAGCCTAGCCATAAAAATTCCCTGGATATTTCTTCCCATAATATTTACTTCCCTGGACCCCTGTCTAGCAGTGCAACTGACATGATACCCGGGGTGAATTTCTTATCTCCCATCCAATCGTCAAGGTTCCTTTTGAACAGGGCCAAAGAGATGCTCTGCTTGACATGTAAGGGCAGTCTATTCTAGAGTCTGGGGAGTCTCTGGGTCAGGAACCTATGCCTCCAGCATGTTTTGTTCATTGTGATGACAAGGTTTAGATCCCTGAAGTGTGTGGCTCTTGAGGGATTGGGATTTCTTTAAGTGTAGCATGTCTAACAGCTCTGGATATGACATGGCCTTGTAAGTTAAGCAGAGATCACCTCTGAGTAGACTATATGCGACAGAGTATAGCTGGAGTTTTTTTTTAGATATACTGTACTTCAGGCGTGTTCGGTTTCAGACTTTTGGACTCAGAATTAGATTCAAGAAGTGTACATGGGGGAATTCTATAAAGATGCCATCCCTCCCAATAGACAAAATGTCTACGTTCAAATAAAAAAGACAAAAACATTCCAAAGACAGCTGCAATTAAATAACTCTACAAGGGTATCTGCTAATAACTACAGAACCACCCCTGCATGTAATACCATTGATACAAAACCTGGGAGTGAGTTATGCATTAGTGCTTCTAAAGAAGGAATAATTCCTACAATACAAGTGTTTTTCAACTATCAAGACACAATTAGTCTGTAATGCGGAGGAGTGTACCGCCAATAACAATTCATGACAAGTTGTACTTTATCATAAAGCACTCCTGCTTAGAAATTTAATGCGTCTTCCCAAGTGTCATTCACAAAAAGTATAATTATATTCAATAATAAAACACATTCTATGGAAGGTTAATGTAATTTAGGTACTAGACTCACAGTACAAAAATAAGCAAGTGATTTATTTTAAGCAGTGGGGGTACCAGGTAATACTACCACAAGCAGAAAGCCATTTTTCTTACCAGTGCATAACACATTATTAACACATGCACCATAAAATGCATTTAAGAATATACATTTCTGGACTGAAATTAGCAAGAAAGCTACAAAGTACTTACTTCAACAAGCTTAAAATAGCATTTTAATAATACTGAGCATATGGTTGCCAGAACACCCATCATGGCATCCTTGAAAGACTGCCTGTTTTTCTTCAATAAACAAGATAATCAAATATAGTTTACCCCAACCCCAAACTACAAGTAACTGATAAAGTCATTATTTATCTATTAATTTACTCACCAGGTGTCCTCCGACGATCAAAGAAGGATGGTTTTGGAGTTGTAGGCTCGTCATCAAATTCAAATTCTTTCAAAAAGGTGCCCCTTGACACAAAAATAAATAAGTATAAAAAAAAGACAGTATACATGTCAAATCTGTAATATACTACATATGACATCACTGAATGACAGCACCAACCTCTACTGATGCCAAAAGCATAAAACCTTGTTAAGAAACCTGAAATAAAAGATCACAGCTTTAAATTGTCAGAGTGAAGCCTTAATTAGAGACGTTTACTCCATTGTACAAATACAGGTTTGTAGAGACATGGGCAACAGTGGTGGTCTAAACACAATTAAATTCTTTAAACATTGGAAGGACACCAGCATCAGCACAGGAAAAGGTTACAAAGCAAGACAGGATGGGCAACAAATTAGACATATGTCCCAGCAAATCAAATCATTACACTAGGCCCACCCCTGTAACGAGAAGTGTTTAACCACATCAGATACGCAAAGCCACAGTTAAACAGCCAATGTGAAATAAACCTAATTCCAAGGAAAACAACTCCTACATGAACAAAGATGCACATATGACCATAATCTCCTTTCTTTGGCTAACTTCTCTACATTATCTCTTTGGTTACAATCTGCAGAATTACAAAGATAGAAATGTTAATTAACATCAATGGTGTTGATTTATAAGCTACATCTGAGATGGTTTCAGAAATCACACTACTTTTGTGCAACAGTCTGAGTGATGATGCCTCTGGGAGATGAGGCACGCATCTGCCACTCTGTCACATCTGAAATATACAACAAATCATGTTACTGTTTTACTTGGCAAGTTAGGGAGACACAGCCAGAAAGCAGTCTGTGTACACAATTGTGGAGATATTACAGCAAATGAATAGTACGCTTACCCAGGTCAAGCATTCAGCTCATTACAGGTTTCACATCACAAGCAGGTTTAACTCTAAATTATTACTCGCACCTATTAAAAACATTGCCCACTTATTGCCAAAATAGAAATGCAATAAACATGGGCTATCACCGCCCCCACCTGTACAAACTGGTACACTTTACTTACATAAAAGTTACCACTCTGATGTGGCTGTATTTCGGTCTGAAGCCATCAACCTAAGATTGTATTTTAGCAGCAATACACAGTGATTGCTGTTATTTTCATAAAAAGGGAAATAAAAACCTCTACCATGCTACATGGTATGCACATGAGACTGAGCAATTCATTTAAATAAATTACATTTTGAACAGCTCAGAATCATAAATACCCATGACACTAGTTAGGTCAGTCACTGACTATCACCACTAGATGTAGTAAGGTACTAAACAGTTGACACTAACTTAACAGCATCCACATGCACAAACCTAGGCAAGCTCAGAGAGACAGTCTATTAATAAAATAAAAAAAAAAAACTCAGACTGCATCTTACTACCGGAAACCATAAAGTCCTCTACATATACAAATCTACAAGTATACATAGATTTCTAGCTCTCTCAGAGCAAGAAACAGCACTAAGTAGCCAGGGCTACATTGTATTTAATTATTTACCTCTGTTGACTGGGTAGGTGGGCCGGCCCAAAAGACCCTTGCCCACCACAACCTGGTCCAAATGTAATTATACAACTACACAGTATATAGAGAACTACAAT
>NC_056744.1:1632490851-1632493351 GCF_019279795.1 Protopterus annectens | reverse complement strand
GTGGTAACAAGTTGTTCCATAGCATTTGAGTTTATAAATTCTAGGAACCTTTGGGCTAGGTGTTGGAGCTAGAGTAATGCTCCCAGTCTATGTTTGGGTAGTTGAAGTCGCCCAATATAATGGTGTTTGGAGAGACCTTCATATTTTCCAGTGTTCTCAGGAAGGCCGAGTGGGGTTCCTGGGTTTGGGAGGGTGGTCTGTAGCAGGCTATAAAATGGAAGGCAGTTTTACCCACTGTTAGTTGCACATGGATAGTCTCTGATGCTTCGTGCTTTGCCACCAACCTGGAGGTGTGGGTATCTTTGATGAATATCGATACTCCCCTCCCTTTTGTCGTACGGTCCAAGTTTTGGGGCCGAAAAGCATGGTATGAGGTATAACCTGGTAGTGCTGGGGTGCTCTCGGGAGCCCTGAACCAGGTTTCTGTTACTGCACAGATATCGATGTTCTCCATGCTAAGGAGAGTTTTGAGTGCATGCATCTTGAGGTTTAGACTTCATGCTGAGTAGCATTACTCTTAGTTTCTATCCCTTGTGATACCTATGGAGGTGGGTTTGTCTTTTGAGCCTTGCCTAAAAAGGCACTATGGGGGTAGCAAGAGCCTTTGCCAATATCCAAAGCCCAGGGTGACAGGTGCAAGCCGTCCCTAGCGAAGCATCATGGCTTGTCGAGCATATCATCCCAAGCTGACAGGCATTGGATCCCCTTTGAATGACACCAGTACTTAAGCCAATTGTTGAAATTGATCATCTTGTCTTCATATTGTGGCATCATTCTTGGTGAGGGTAAGATGCTACTCAAGGTCAGGGTCATACCGGCCTGGGCTACATGCTCAGAGAGCTCCTTTATGTCTCTTTTCATGTAGTCCAGGGAGGAACGTCTCAGGTCATTCACACCAGCATGGACAATGACTGAGTCATATTTGTACTTGCCTTGGAGTGACCCGAGTGCTTGTGTTGTGGCGGATCCTAGCACCCGACAGGCTGCTCACCGAGACCCTCTCCTTGTTCAGCCTGGTGAGCGGGACGTCAGTGTGCCTGACGATAGAGTCACCTATTACAAGTGTATCAGGTGTGTTGTTTAGTCTTAAGGGCTGTGACTGTTTGGCACACTGGCTTTGGGAGATATGTGTTGCACGTGTTTTGTTTTGGGGTAGCGGCTGCTTGGGTGTCTGCTTTGGAGGTCTCTGCTGCTTCGGCAGATCTTTATTTAGAGCCTCCGAGTATGTTTTTGTGTGATTATGTGTTTGGTTTGCTGTCGTGGTAGGTCTATGTGAGAATGGAATTGTAGTGAGTATGGTTTCCTTCTCCTCCTGACTGGTTATGCCAGTACTGAGTTGAGAGAGCTTAGCCTCCAGTTTGGCTATATGGTTGCATCTCTCACATGTGTTGGAATTTGTTGGGAGGAGGAGAGGGTTGTCTGTGTACATGAGGCAGTTGTAACATTGCCTCAAGATTCCCAGATTCACCAGCTGGACCGGAGAGGAGATTGACAACTGATCTTTGGACATGCTAGAATAATATTGGGAATTCCTTAATTGAAAACCAGGGCCAGTGGGGAGTGAGGGTGTAGTGCTTTTAATTTTTAGTGCCTACTTATATAATTGCTTTAGTGAGCAAGTATATATACACATACATACATACACACACAGTATATATATATATATATATATATATATATATATATATATACAAAAAATATGTGTGTGTGTGTGTATATATATATATATTGTGTGTGTGTGTATATATATATATATATATATATATATATATATATATATATATATATATATATTTTGTGTGTGTATATATATATATATATATATATATATATATATATATATATATATATGTATATGTAAAATATATATATATATATATATATATATATATATATATATATACATACATATACACACACATATATCTATCTACACACACACACACACACACAAACATATCTACACACACACAAACATATCTACACACACACAAACATATCTACACACACACACACAAACATATCTACACACACACAAACATATCTACACACACACACAAACATATCTACACACACACACACACACACACACAAACATATCTACACACACACACACACACAAACATATCTACACACACACACACACACACACACACAAACATATCTACACACACACACACACACACATATCTACACACACACACACAAACATATCTACACACACACACACACATACATATCTACACACACACACACAAATACATAGCCACACACACACACACACAAATATATAGCCACACACACACACAAATATATATAGCCACACACACACACACAAATATATATAGCCACACACACACACAAATATATATAGCCACACACACACACACAAATATATACAGCCACACACACATTACACACACACCTACACACAAACACATACACAAACATATCTACACACACACATAAACATATCTACACACACACACAAACATATCTA
>NC_056744.1:1632418351-1632485851 GCF_019279795.1 Protopterus annectens | reverse complement strand
CATTCCACAATGGTCTATTCTAGGTCTCATGTTTAATATACTGATCAATGACCTACATTTAGCAACTATACAAATCAGTACTCAGTCTCCTATGAACTGCAAAAACCTTACTAGACCTACAAAAGCAAACCCAAGAAACATTCTCCTCTATTAAATATGGGCTAAATAACTCTCAGCTCCTCTTAAATAAAATAATGCTATTCACTTATCTGTCTCAGACATAAAATCACTTTCACTAACTCCCTGGCCAATAAAACAAGAATGGAACTAGTAAACCATTTCAGACTTTTTGGAGTTACTACAGACAACAGCTTGAGACATGGCCGGCACACCCAGCAAACAGGCAGACGTATCAGAAATTTGCCGTACTGTACAGAGTTAGACACTACTGCATGGACACTTCTATAAAAAAACTGCTTCAATGAACCAGAGTGTAATTAGCAGCCTGGGCACTGAAACAGTTGTGCAAAAATATGTCAGTGAGCGGCAGATGCCAGCACATCAACATGGGGGGATAGAGGGTGGTTCTGGTTGACTGATTACCACCATCAATGCAAAGGCTTGCACAAAACAGACAACAGCCAGGACTGAGAAAGTGAGCTTGGTATTGTCAAGCCAGTATCAGCAGCCCTCACTGTGCATATGTGATAGCAAGCAAGTGCATGGGGGGGGCACAGTAAGGCCTTATAGTGATGTGGGCACTCATGTCAGCCACCTGGGGAGGTGCTACAACTCATTATTGACCTCATATCAATGACAGTTTTACAGGGAGACCCCTGTAAAACACTGGGAAAAGTTCCAGGGAGACCCCTGTAAAACACTGGGAAAAGTGCAATGGTGGAGACTGAGGCAGTGACGAAATCACTGGTAATAGTGGCCCTCCTTTGTGGGTCCTTTAGGCAGTTAGTCCAGATGGTCTGGTCAATGGGTTGGCCATAGTAAGGCTGACAGTCCACAGCAACAGCGAAAACAGCATTCAATGATTCCAGCATGATGGGTACCTCTGGTCAGTGGCCATGTGTCAACTGATACAAAATGAACAGGCCAAGACTCATAGGGGCAAGGCTGATGATCAATTGGTGGGAGATGAAAAGCAAATGAGACACCAAACACTAAACTGAAAATTTAGTCAGGGTTCAAATGCATGTCCTCCAGATCAACAGACAACAAAGAAAAATAGTATGTAATCATGGATTTAATTTTTACCAAGATGTGATATAATAAACTGAGGTCATGGAACTTTGAGGGGGGGGGGTCCTATTGCTGCAACCTCATTCCAAATGAGCTTTTCATACAGAAAAATAGTATGTAATCATGGATTTAATTTTTACCAAGATGTGATATAATAAACTTAGGTCATGGAACTTTGAGGGGGGGGGGTCCTATTGCTGCAACCTCATTCCAAATGAGCTTTTCATACAGATCATGTAGTATTTTGGGCTTGGAAGTAGCATTTTGTGCATCTACGATATGGATTTGAATTAAAATGCTCATGAAGTATAGCATTTATAAGTCACAGTGACATTTCTATTACCCCTGTCCCTGTTCACATGCAACAGTTTAAATTGGGGGGGGGGGGGCATCTGAAACTTGATTGTTTCACACAACTGCTGTGTAGCTTGTCAGAAATGACATACATTAGCAGGCAAACATGTCAGTAGTTAATCTGTTCCCTGTTTATCCTTGTGATACAGTTTACTTATGATATAATCATTTTTTTGAAATACCTGCATTCTCCCTGTTTCATTATTCTTTTGCAGTCTTATCGGGGTTTTTCTCCTCAGGTCCCATCTACATATAGATTCTGCCTAATAGAGACTAACCTGGTTAAACAGTAAAACTAAATAAGTCTGAAGCAGTTACGCCCCCCCCCCATTACACATTAAAATTATTACATCTGAACAAGGATAGAGATTTGAAGATAACCACTGTAAATTATAACTCCCATACTTTATGAACTTTTTAATTCAAATTCCTGTCACAGATGCACAGCAGGCTTCCTCAAAGCCCTAATGCAAACTGCAAGTTCTTCTGGAGGTAGCATTTTGAAAACTGAATTATAAACAACATAAAACATTTAACTAAATTAAAAAGTGTTTAATATACTTTAAAGGTCACTGTACTGCTTGGTTAGCCAAGTGGGACAGCCCGCTGTAAATTGCTTAGACTTGCCTGATGTCTCCAAACAGTCATGTTCAACTGACTGTAAAAATGGAAAGCTATTTTTAAGATTATTACTATTATTATTTTTGACATTACCAAACTCTTAAAATTGATTAGTAAATATGTTTAATTAATAATGCCTTTCATCTTTGTGAGCAAGTCTAAAAGCAGTTATAAGGGCACAGATAGTTCAAAGCAGAGAACAAAGGCTACAGAAAAACTTTTACACCACCACTATATCTGGGTAAGGCTGAAGTCAGCAATTTAAAATGAAGAGCCTTTATCAAGTCTTAAAACAGGCAGCAGGATTTTACAGCAAAGACCAAAAAGATGCTGTACAAAACAGATAGATATGACAATGAATGCTCTAAAATTTTTAACTGCCAATATCCTTATGAGAAAATAAATTAGTTTTAAGTGCAAATTAGTCAAAGCTTAGCATCTGGCTTTTATTTTTTTAGAACCAACAACAGTTAACACTTACTTCTCATCTTCCTCAGACTGGTTCTCAGGTTCATCATTACCATAGTCATCATCATAGTCATCATCAGACAGGTCTTCATCAGACTCCTGGTCAGGTGTCAGGGAACGGTAGTGAGGAGGTTCCATCTGAAGCTCCAAAGTCCCCTGACTAGCGATGAGTTCATAGAGACGCTGGATCTCTTTAATGGGTGGCATCCAACCATCAGGGTTTTCAACCTCATCGTCACTGCATGGCACGCACCAGTCTTCATTTTCAGCATTTTCTTCTTCTTCCTCCTCCTCTACATTCCCTTCCTCTGCATTTTCTTCCTCTTCTCCTGCCTGATGCCTTTCCTCCTCCTCCTCCTCTTCTTCCTCTTCCACAGCAAGGGACTCTATTCCCTCAGCAACTGCTGTTTCTTCTGCTGCCTCCATAGCAGGCCATTCAATCTAAATTTACAAAATAAACACAGTCAACCAATTACAATTATTTAAAATCAACCCATTTTACCATAGCATTCCCTGGATTAGCACCATCTACTAAAAGGGATGCAATCAGTTGCTCACTTCCTGAATCTAAACCCACCCACTACAGTTTGAGGCTTGCACTCATGACAGGGAGTCCATATGGAGTACTATGAGCAAAAGTTAAATTTTTGAAGCTTTCCAACATAGAAGCGGAGATTTAATTATTAAATTGGTTAACCCAGTCTGCAACCTATAAGCCATGAAAAAGTATTATGCATCTTAAGCTATAATCGTAGTCAAACGTGATGTTCTTTTGACAATTAAGCCGTTTAATGAACAAGCATCAGCCCCACTGTTTTCAGTTTCAGATTATTACTTATAGATCTGTTTTTCTATATTCTTATAGAGACGGGGTTTCAAATAACATTAGCCACAAACAGCGTTATATTTTTAGGAACGTCTGTAGAGAATAAGCTGCAACTACAAAGCAGCTAATAAAAACACAAAGTGGAAAGAATACTTCTGGACAAGTTCCAGCTATGAAATGCATTTCCAATATAAGATATATTCATCATCTAAACCCAAATAATATAAAGATGCTACCATGTAGTACCTGAAGGCATTTAAAAATCGCACGCTACAACAATGCTACTCAAACTCAGAGCGCGATCCAGCTCCTTTCCGCACTCTACACACGAAATGTCAAATCCCGCCTGCTTTTTTCATAAACAAGAATCACAAACGTTCCCAGTCAGCCACCATCCGCGCACTGCGGGCAAAGGGTGCGTGTACCTTCTATAGTCATGTGACATAAACGAGCCGAACAATGGTCTCAACAACTTCTCGGTATAAAAACGTTTATAAAGTACTTCGTAACATCAAACATTAGTTAGAATACATCAAGAGAATAACCCGTATAATATAAACAGTAAAAGTTCTTACGTGCGCTAGCGTCTGACGTCATCGTCTCCTGCAACTGTGATTGGTCCGGCAGTGTGTGCACAAATACAAATTTTCTTTAAGTTGAAGTGTATTCAGCTTTAGGCTGGATATTTAGTTCTGTTATTTATTTTTTTCTCAAAAACGGGTGGTTTAAGAAATCGCTCTTTTGGCTTTGTGCGGTAAGCTAATTTTGGTATTGTCTTTGTATCCTGCGGTTTGCTAGTAAGACATTTGAGCAATCTTGAGTAAGTACAACCGTTCTGTAGTAGTTGGAGGATTGCCTGAGCTGTTGTGCACACTTCAGGCTGACTAGGCAGTTATTTGGGCCCCGTTGATGCCCTATCGGGTATAATGGCTGTTTTGTTTATGGTGTGGGGAATTCTGGGTGCTGTCATTTGTTTTTTTTTTTGTTTTGTTTTTCTTCATGATAACCTTAGGATGTATTAATTGCTTTCTTTTGGTGTCTGCGTTTCTCTTATTCGCTAACTTAAAACAAGGCTCATTCTGTGAAAATTAATAAAGCTACTGATAAATGGAACAAACATTGCAGTATACCAGTCGAAATAATTAGTACATTGGAGACACTGTCCATGAAACCTTTATTCACAATGGGCTTTCTCCTTCAAAAAGTCCATACTTTGAGTGAAGGGAATTACTTTAAATGTATGATTATAACTGATGTGGTCAGCACGTCACTGGCAGGGCATGGTCCATGGGTGGCTGTTAAACGTATTGACTTTTCAGTGTTGGCGAATTTGTTACAGCAGGCTATCTTGATTGTTCCTTGCCTGTTTTATGATTAGAGCAGAAGCTGTGTTATAGTGGTGTATTTAAAGCGAAGTGGGCAGTAGTTATGCTTTCATTTTGCTCACTATCCCACAGACAGCGCTCCGGGTCTTATTTTCGTGATTAAGTTCTGTCATATTACTCGGTGTTCTTGTCTATATACTTTAATCCATCTTTATCTTTGGAAATTATAGTTGCATTTTATTTGTAATATTTATAATCAGTTGCCTTTAAATACAGCTTATTTCTTACGGCTAGGAAATTGAATAGCACTAGCTACGTGTGTTGTACTTTGGTGTTCTGGGCTGTATGTCAACCACTCTGGTTTGAAAAAGTTGTTTACAAACCTGGTGGTATTGTGTGGTCATGTGTTTAATGTATCCATATTTCTACTTGCAATGGTAGAAATATTGGCTTCATATAAAGATTCTTGAGATATGAGGGTGGGGTGTCATAACAAAAACTGGGCAGTGATTACTTGTAGCAATCAAGGGGTGTTGTGCAGTTGTAGTGCAATTATTGTTTACACTTTTGAAGGGTAATGATTAGGACATTGCTTCCTTCCGTCATAAAATGTGACCTTGGGGGGGGGGGGGGTTTGCTGTGTTTGTTGTGTTTGTTGGGATGCGAGAAGACAAGCCTTTTATTACGGTTTGGTGCTCGGTCAGTTGTATTATGAAAGTATGAGACATTTAAAACTTTTCTCCTGCACTTGAGAAAGCTTGCACTGTAAGGTATCTGCAAGTGGCTTTGTGTTCTCTTTCTATAGTAAGTAGAAAAGAGATGGATTTGGCGGGGCTACTCACCTTCCATTGCAGTTAATGTTTCACTGGCAGCTCTGTTCAATGACTGCAAACTACATATGCACTCTGGGTTTGTGTGGTTGCATATATATGGTACATAACAGATCAGGGGTATAAACGGCTTTCATCAGTATGAAGGCGTACTTGTCACTGTACTAAAAATCAAGGATTGTGATTTGTATTTTATTGTGCCAGATAAGTGACTTTCTGGAAATCTGAGAGGTGATGCCTTACATCAGCTTGGAAATGGGTGACAAAATGTTTTGATTGTTAGAGGTGCATTTAAGGGACAACATGGAGATGCAGTAATCAATGTCATTTTGTGCCATGGGTAGTTTATCCTGTTTGGTGCATTAAGGTAGAAGGTGGCAGGAGCTGCTATGATCTCAGAGTGAGGTAAAATAGAGCCAGAAAGCAATTAGTATGACCTGTTTAAACAAAAAATCTCTCGAGTGAAGATTGAATGTGCATGACGTGTTGACTTTAAATTGACACTTTGTGAGGAAGAGGGAGGATTTAATGACTTGTGAATATGCCCAGGTCCTGAGGGGTCTGGAAAGAACAATGTAGCAAGTGGTTAAGTCTTGGGTTTACTAAGATATAACACAGGTTCAGAAAATAGTGTAAGTCTTAACAAGAGCTGACAACTTTGTATGGCAACTGTCTGAAGCTGGTGTACATATGTCATTCTCTGGTTTTATTCTACACAGCTAGCTGCTTTTAAAAAATTGATGCCTCAATCACTGCAAATGAATACCAAAGTTACAGATGAGCAGCAATTCTGTTTTCAATGTTTACAGTGCACTGAACTGTAAACATCACTTTTGTGTGTGGCCTGAGTAGAACAGGAAGATGTGGCATTTTACTGTAATACTGAAGCACATTTTCTGTATGTGTTAGTGTCAGGTTCTGAGAATAAAATGAGACTTTGGCAACAGACTGTAGATTCCTTCTACTGTGTAATTTGTAGAGAATGTTGTCTTATTGCCTACACTCCAATGCATGTGTTTTTTCCACCTGGAATTAATGTCCAAGGATTGACGAGTACCAGCTCTGCCACCATTTCCATTTCTTTTAAAATCGGTGCTGCTGTCTCGCATGTATTGTTTGTGTTGCTTGTGATAAGGATCTCCTAGGTTATTCCTTCTGCAAACCAGTTAACACTAACTTGGTTTAGTGAGATAGGATGCTTATGAATAGTACCAAAAAACAACTACAGGACTGTTGAAGTAGGTATGTTAAGTGAAACCTGTAAAAGTGGCTAACAAGGTATGGAGTACTAATCTGTAAAAGTGTCAGACATCCCAAGTTTAAGTATGTTCAAGTTGTTTGCAAACATGAATTAATTCAGTGAAGAATGCTGTACCAGCTGTTGTATGCTTAATGTTATAAGGGTAGAGTTCTGTACTTTGCTCAGGAATTGTTGGACAAAGCCAAAAATCTAGTCCATGTTGGTGTGAATAACTTGAGACATGCCTCTCTGAACTATATGAAGCGACAGGACCCTCTCCATGAATCAGAATACCCACTTTACCTTTTTGGATCTACTTGACTCTCAAGATACATCCAAATATCCTGGTTTTGGGCCACTTTAACTACCCATCCATTGACTGGGTAAATTACTCTTGCTCTAACTCACTTACCCAAAGGTTCCTCCACTTTAACTCCAATACATTGGACCAGCTAGTTGACACCCCCACAAGGAGTGCCAACATCCTGAATCTGGTGCTTATAATATGGGGGACCACTGTTTCACCTCCACTGTGAGGTGTTCCCTAGTGAAATCTGACCACATCAGTCTCGTTCGAAGTTGCACCTGCCCCCCACCCCTCTGGCAGCAACTAAATTAAAACAAAAGAAACTTCGAGCAGATTATAACCTCTTATGGGATGATATAAATAGCTGTACTGCACCTCCCTCTCAGATGGAACTGGCAACTATGCAGAGTTCTACACCTGTATAACTGCATTGACTCGGCCGGACCTAATGAGACCAAAACAAGCTCATCAAAGAGGAGCAGACCTGCCTGATGGACAACTGCTATTTTATAGGCTTTACAATAAGAGGAATAAATTGCTGTCTAAGAGCAAAAGGGAGCAAGCTGTAAACTAGAAACACTCGATTCTCAGTTTAAACAAGCAAATAAAACGTCTTGTGAAGTTCTGCAAAGGCAACTATGAATCTAGATTAGCTTTCTCAATTAAGGACCACTACAAGGCATTTTTTAGTTACATCTGTAACTTAAAATGAAAAGGCCCAGATTTGTGCCTAATTGGTAAGATGCCACGTATACTGAGCCTGTGGACATAGCTAACCTGTTAGCTGATTTAGGTTCTGTGAAACTACCACCTGTCCTCTGCTTTGTATGTCTAAAGAGCAGGTCCTAAACGGTCCTCTAAGGCCCAAAACACATTATCTATGGGACCTGGTAACATCCCAGATTGCGTCCTACATGGGCTCAAACAAGAATTAGTAACACCACTGGGTACTTTTTTTCTAGTCTTAATCTAAGCTCTGGCTTTCTTAATCTAAGCTCTGGCTTTCTTAATCTAAGCTCTGGCTTTCTTAATCTAAGCTCTGGCTTTCTTAATCTAAGCTCTGGCTTTCTTAATCTAAGCTCTGGCTTTCTTAATCTAAGCTCTGGCTTTCTTAATCTAAGCCTGGCTGGCTTTTAATCTAAGCTCTGGCTTTCTTAATCTAAGCTCTGGCTTTCTTAATCTAAGCTCTGGCTTTCTTAATCTAAGCTCTGGCTTTCTTAATCTAAGCTCTGGCTTTCTTAATCTAAGCTCTGGCTTTCTTAATCTAAGCTCTGGCTTTCTTAATCTAAGCTCTGGCTTTCTTAATCTAAGCTCTGGCTTTCTTAATCTAAGCTCTGGCTTTCTTAATCTAAGCTCTGGCTTTCTTAATCTAAGCTCTGGCTTTCTTAATCTAAGCTCTGGCTTTCTTAATCTAAGCTCTGGCTTTCTTAATCTAAGCTCTGGCTTTCTTAATCTAAGCTCTGGCTTTCTTAATCTAAGCTCTGGCTTTCTTAATCTAAGCTCTGGCTTTCTTAATCTAAGCTCTGGCTTTCTTAATCTAAGCTCTGGCTTTCTTAATCTAAGCTCTGGCTTTCTTAATCTAAGCTCTGGCTTTCTTAATCTAAGCTCTGGCTTTCTTAATCTAAGCTCTGGCTTTCTTAATCTAAGCTCTGGCTTTCTTAATCTAAGCTCTGGCTTTCTTAATCTAAGCTCTGGCTTTCTTAATCTAAGCTCTGGCTTTCTTAATCTAAGCTCTGGCTTTCTTAATCTAAGCTCTGGCTTTCTTAATCTAAGCTCTGGCTTTCTTAATCTAAGCTCTGGCTTTCTTAATCTAAGCTCTGGCTTTCTTAATCTAAGCTCTGGCTTTCTTAATCTAAGCTCTGGCTTTCTTAATCTAAGCTCTGGCTTTCTTAATCTAAGCTCTGGCTTTCTTAATCTAAGCTCTGGCTTTCTTAATCTAAGCTCTGGCTTTCTTAATCTAAGCTCTGGCTTTCTTAATCTAAGCTCTGGCTTTCTTAATCTAAGCTCTGGCTTTCTTAATCTAAGCTCTGGCTTTCTTAATCTAAGCTCTGGCTTTCTTAATCTAAGCTCTGGCTTTCTTAATCTAAGCTCTGGCTTTCTTAATCTAAGCTCTGGCTTTCTTAATCTAAGCTCTGGCTTTCTTAATCTAAGCTCTGGCTTTCTTAATCTAAGCTCTGGCTTTCTTAATCTAAGCTCTGGCTTTCTTAATCTAAGCTCTGGCTTTCTTAATCTAAGCTCTGGCTTTCTTAATCTAAGCTCTGGCTTTCTTAATCTAAGCTCTGGCTTTCTTAATCTAAGCTCTGGCTTTCTTAATCTAAGCTCTGGCTTTCTTAATCTAAGCTCTGGCTTTCTTAATCTAAGCTCTGGCTTTGTCCCAGCTAAATAGAAAATGACCAAAATTATCCCATTGCACAAAGGTGGTGCTTCCACTCACCCTGGGAACTGCATGCCTATTAGCCTGACTAGCCTTATCTGCAAGGCCATGGAGTTAATTATGGACTTCAACAAAGATGCAAGTAATCTCCAAACACTTGACCCTACTCTGGATTTGTCAAAGGGAGATCATGCCTGTGGATTTCTTTGAGACAGTCACAAAGGCCCTGGACAAGAGTAAATCTGCATACAGCCTACCTAGACTTAGCCAAGGATTTTGACACTAGCCCCTGCTCGGGCATCATTGACAAACTCACCCAGCTATGTATCAACCCCTGATATTAGGTGGGTTGCTAACTAGCTCACTGATTAGAACCCAGAGAGTCAAAACTGGTGAATCCCCCCTCGAACAGCAGACCAGTAAACCTGTCCATAGGGATCAGTCCTGGGTCCCTTACTGTTTAGAAACAATTTCTCCAAAGTAAAACTAAAGGTCTATTGCTAACAGTTTGCTGATGACTGCAAACTGGGAGTGGTCATAGAATCTCCAAATGGTGTTGACATCCTACAAGAGGGCCTTACACAAATGATTGGTGCCAAAGTCATGGCCTTAAGTATCATCCCTTTTGGTAAGTGCAATGTTCCTGCTAACTACCACATCAATAACACCTTAAGTGCGCACTCAGTGGTGAGAGACCTAGCACACAGGTTGACAGTAGCCTTAACCTTTGATCACCATATCTCCATAGTGGAAAGGAGGACTTTCTATATTGCTCATTTCATAAGGGCATTTGCATCCAGATAAGTAGAACTTGTAACATCTCTGTACTCTTGTCTCATCAGGCCAATAATGGAGTACAATGCCCCTCTTAATATGTAGCTTTCCAAGCACATGCAGCAATTGGTGACACCACAAAGGTTCCCAATCCAGTGCCTTCAGCATCTGTCCTATGTGGATTGTCTGTCTGAAATCAGTGTCACTTTACTCTTTCATATAGGCTACTTGTGCCATCTATGTCTTTCATATAAGGTAGTCTATGACTCTGCTTTATCAGAAATGCTGCATATCTGCAAGTCAAATGGTACATGGGTTACTTGCTCTAAAGACTTTAAACTGCTATGTGACGTAATGAAACTTGCTGGAGGGACAGATGGGTCTCTCAGAGGTTACCACGCCTTTGTAATGGACTCCCACTTCATGTCAAACGAAGCACCTAATTGGCCCGGCCCTCTTCAAATGCAGTCTGGATAATTGTATGGGTAACTGTAAAGTCACACTGGGGGTGAGGGTTCACCTGTGTCTAGGGTTACCACCTGTCCCACTTTGCGAGGAACAGTCCCTCTTTTGGCAGTTGTGTCCTGACAAAATTGTAAAAATGGCAAATGTCCTGAGATTTTAGGGCAAAATTATGTTCTATATTGTAGTAATAGTTGCATAAAAGTTATTTTGTATCTAAAATACCCAAATGTTATAAGAAACTGAATAAGCAACTAAAATGCTAAAAGAATAAGCTTTTATTTCGGCAAAAAAGTTAGTTCTATCCTTTTGTACTGACCATGGGTATGTCTGCCTGTAAAATCTAATGTTTGTACCAAAAGTGTCCCACTTTGGCCAGTTGAAAAGGTGGCAACCCTACCTGTGTCCCTCTTGGACAGGGGCAATTTGTGCTGATAGTTGAAATAAGGGCAGAACTTGGCTAAGCTTGTAAGGACCCTAAGGCCACTAGCTAGTAAGTTATATGATCGTATGGAGGGGCAATTTACTTTTTATTTACACAAAGACTGATAGGTTTTATAGCCAAGAAGGAAAAGAGACCACTGGAGTACATTAGTAGGTTCATGAAGTATGTCCAAACGTGTTTACAGCAAAAAAGTGTGTTCCTATCCGCACAGCCTTTGGTGTGCTGACTGTATATGTTCAGTTTTAGATATTGAGATGCATGGTGTTTACAAACTAGGAGAAACCATCCTTCTGTTCGATGGGAAGGGTTATGGAATTTTATCAATAAGACAGACAAGTGGTGCCATTCGATGTTGTGCTCTTGTAAGCCTGCATTTGGTTTGTTTATCCATTATTTAAGCTGGGATTGTAAGTTTTGCAGTATAGGAAATAGCCTGCAGCCTTCAAGGAAGTGCTATAGAGTTTTATTATTCACAAGGAATTCTTTGGCTATGTCCGACTTCTTCAAATGTAATATACAAAGTGCCAAAGTAAGTGTAAATAGTTTCCTGTAATGAGCTCAGTATACGTGGCATCTTACCAGTTAGGCATAAATAGCAAGTAAAACGGTCAAAGGTTTCTCCAATTTTAACCCCCCTTCAGGAAATGCCCTAAACCATTGCTCCCAAAATGCCACTCTGGAGTAGATCCTCGGTGCACTCTCCATGGTAACCCACTGTAGCAGTGGGTACCAGTAATATCCCAGGATGCCTGCTTAATAGAAAAACACTACTTATCAAGGCCACTAGAATCCCTTTTTTTAAAGCCTTCAGATAGGATTCGTACCAAGCACATGGAGAACTTGAGGGGGGGTCCAATACAGACCACTGAGGAATGTTCCTCTCAACTTGGGTGGCATCACTGATCTGGCAACATGCATTCTTTTCATATTCCAGTTTGAGGTCCCTATTGCCACACGTCCCTGTATTTAAGGCTATTTTGTTTACAATTCCATTGTGTTGTAGCATTATATTGAATGCTTTTGCTAGATCCAGTTACAGTGGGAACAGTGCGACTGCCCACTGATGCTGACCTTTTCCAAACTCCTTATAAGACTGAGGAGTCCTAACCTGCCAAGAAGTCTGAATTGCCGCAGGTTGAGCCTGAATGGCTTGGTTTGAGGTCCCTATTGCCACACGTCCCTGTGTTTAAGGCTATTTTATTTACAATTCCATTGTGTTGTAGCATTATATTGAATGCTTTTGCTAGATCCAGTTACAGTGGGAACAGTGTGACTGCCCACTGATGCTGACCTTTTCCAAACTCCTTATAAGACTGAGGAGTCCTAACCTGCCAAGAAGTCCGAATTGCCGCAGGTTGAGCCTGAATGGCTTGGTTTGAGGTCAGTGAAGCATTCTATGGATTTATGAATGAGACTAGTTAGGGCAGATGGGTTCATAGTTTACTTGGGTCAGTGCTAGCCCTAAATGCATTGCCATTTGTTTGAACATAGTCTGTATAATAAACCTTGGTTTGAATAACGAGGGCTTGCTTTGCACTTTGCATGACCTCCACCTAGAAGGAGGTAGCAACATAGATGAAATCTGAACAGTGTAATTTTGTAAGATAGCTGAACGATTTATCCTTGTTAGAAGCAAGAGCAGCGCAAAGCCTCATGTGAATCTAGGCTTAATAGCTGCCTTAAAGTTTCTTGATGCAGTGTTTTGTATTCTTATTGTGATGAAAGGTTCTGGCTTACAAGATCCTCTTGGCAGTTTCTTGCTTCCGTTGTAAAGTTTTCTGACCACTGTTATATTTTAATTATCTTCTATTTTTTTCACATTTGTTGTTTGGGAATGTCTGAACAAAAGCACTTTTTCAGGCAGCATATGTCTTTAAAATATGGAGGTCTAGCAAAGTACACAAACTACTCTGTAAATTTTGGTGTAATACAAATTTGATGCTGTATATATTCCCTTTTGTAAGGATAATCACATCCTCCCAACACTTTCTTGACAGGGTATGGTAAACTGTTTGGTCGGGAGATGGCAATAAATTGTGTGTGGGAGATTGGGGGGGTGCTGCAGCACAAGTTGGATGTATGTATTTGAAGTTGTTTTTACTGCAGTCTCCTGGGTTGTTTATGTAGAGAATAAAAGGTGCAATTCTACCAAAGAGTAGGCTTGAGATAGGGGTGGGAGGTGGAAGGCTAAAATGATGGGTGGACAATGGTGAAAAACTGAAGAATGTAGATGGGCAAGGAAGAAGAGGAGGGGGCATGAGGAGGACTTGTAAGAAGGTCAGTGAATGCAGGAAAGTAACTTCATTACAACATTCAAAGCTATGCTTTGATACAGAGATTTGTGTCTGCTGTTTCACATTTGTTTTTGTGAAAGCCAACTTAGTCCTATATAGTTGCACCCTGTGGTGAAAAAATGTGTATTTGCCCACAATAAAACAAATGTAGTTTGTCAGGAAGTGGGCCCTACAGAGGAGGCTTGACAGTAGGGAGTTTCCTAGGTTTTCCTAATCAGTTTTTATACAGTTGGTGTAGTTGGCAGATAAGTTACAGTAGCTTAGAAGAATTGGGAGGTACTGTATTGCTACCCAATGGTGATAACCATAACTGCATCAGCTGATTTCTCTGTTGCCACTAACTTTGTGCAACTGGCTGATGTCTGTACTAAAGGTGTGAAATCCAAGAGTTGAGTAATATTGATATTGTGCATATAAACTTGGTATCTTTACTTGCTTGTGCTAAAACGTATATAAACTTGTAGGTAAAATGTGTTCTATGATGAACAGAAGTCGGTTTTGGAATTGACAAATGCTTTGTGAGACTGTAATTGTCGGTGTATGTATTAAAATTTAGTACAACTTGCTAGTAATTGGCAACAACTTTTACTGTGTTTTGCCTTGCTATGACTGAAACTGGTCCTAGGTTTAGGAACTGGCTTGCTTACCTGGTTAACAAAGGAAATTTAAAATCTATAAACTCACCTGAATGAGCATGAGGGCAGGTGGCTGAAATAAGACTGCTCATCAACAGAGACGAATCCTCCATTTGTGTAAAGTGGATAACTATTGCTGGTATTCGAGACTTGAGGTAAAGCAAAGAGTAGTCAAAACTGGAACATTTGTATGCAAAGTGAGTCCAAGTCTTGAGACAGCTCATCAGTTCCCATCAAAGGTGGGCTAGGCTTCTTATATTTTGTGCTGTTTAACACCAGATGACAGTGTTTTTTGTTTTACATATCCACCATCCTTTTTTGAGTTGATTTTTTTTTTTGCCCCCAAGATGTTTTAGTATTTCACTCCATCCCTTTGTAGCTGGTCTGACCACCTGCTGTCTGAGCCCTTCCACACCACCCTCTGCTTTTCACCTGTCCTGACTTATCCAACTGAGGCCCCTGCAGATGGGGGGAAGTGTAAGGGAGTAGGGCTGCAGACAGAGATGACTCATCCCTGTACAGTGTCACTTTGAGAGCTGGGCAAGGAGTCTCTCTTGCAGTGTTACAGGGGAGAGGATCCAGACAGGTCAGAGTTTACTGACCCCACCTAATCTGCCAAACAATATTAGGACAAGACCCGCGGTGGTGGTGCTGTGGTAGCGTTGTCGCCTCACAGCAAGACTCTGTCCGGTTCGATTCTCAGCTAGAGTGTCTTCTGCATGGAGACTTGCGTGAATGGGCGTACCTTAGTTGAAGGTTGTGCGTCAGGCCTGGCAAGCTGGTACATGAAAATCAACTGCCAATCATTAGTGGACCAGAGTTCTGCTGTGGCGACCTCTAACTGGGAAAAGCCGAAAGAGACAAAGTCCTTGAGTGTCCACTGTAAATGGCAAAGCTGACAGCTGCTGTTAATTTCCCATTCCTATTTCTGGACTAGTCAAGCTCTGGTCAGTTAGGATTTCATCCATGTACACTGGTGCTAAGTGCCGTAGTAGCTTTAGATTAATATCCGGTATAATGCAAGACACTTTTTTGTTGCCATACTGAAGCAAGATATTTGGGGAAAGTAAAATTTAAAACTGCCTGCCCAAGCAAGGGAAATGCTGGTTAGAAGACCACTCTAAAAAGTTGCTATTTTTCTCTTGTTACTATAAATGTATGATTTATCACGTTGGTGGTAGAGATGCTTTCCCATACCAGCACATGTTTGTTTGTTTGGTCCTAGTAAGCTGTAAAATCCATCTTTATAACCCATTTCTCCACAAATGTTTCTGTTGACAAAATGTGTTATGAATTTTGTGACCCTGCTTCAAACCAAAACTGGTGTTAACTTCTAGCTCACTGTGTCTGAATCTGAGATGTCATCCAAGAATAGCCCTTGCAGTTGTCCTGGGCTTTTTTCCATGTCTATTGACATATAGCAACTTTTTCTGAGGTCAATTTATTTTCAGTCCTATTTGTAACATTTTTCTTTTTACTGGTAAATCTTGTATGCTTTTCTCACAAGCTTTTTGGTTGAGAAATCTGATGTGGGTACAGTTAAAAGCTGAGAATTCTGGTGACCCTGGGACTATATTTTTCTAGTAAATTTTGTTTAATTCAGCTTGTACACTCGTATCTGTTTTC
Organism: Protopterus annectens; assembly: GCF_019279795.1. NCBI lineage: Eukaryota > Metazoa > Chordata > Ceratodontiformes > Protopteridae > Protopterus > Protopterus annectens. Next base: position 1,632,470,079 of record NC_056744.1, on the reverse strand, counting down.
TCTTTAGTCTAACAAAAATATACTGTATTCTTAAATGTCACATTGGGAGGTTTTTCTTGATCCCCTGCCACCAGTCTAATTTCATATCTGAAAATATTTGGTTATTCCAAGAGCTTTTAACTATTCCTGGTTGATGCAGTGTTGTGGAACAAGCAGAGCCCCAAAATTCAAATTGGCATTCCTCCAAACTGTCCCTTTCTGCCTTATGAGTATCCCACCCCTGATATAAACTTTTGTTGCATTTGGAGCCATTTCACTGGTATGGCTCAGAGCTGGCACTTCTAGTGCCCCCCATCGTCCTTGCTTGTTCCTTCGTTACCAGCTAGGAGTTTTCCCTCCCATATAGAATCCTATATTCCTATCTCTTTGTTTACCAAGCATTTGCCAGAACCTGCTTTCTGGGGGGATGGGAGTCTTTAAACCACTGATATTTCATTGACTTGTTTCAACCTATACTCATCAGTTCCCAATGATATGAAGGCAAAGTCACACCCCCCCATGTCAAAGTCAGCTGTTTTTACCATCTGTTCCCCTTCTGCTTTTTTAGTGTGTGCGCCCCTTGAGCTGCCTTTGCTTTTATAACTAAAGCTCTGCTGCTTCATGTGGGCAGGGTTCATTTCCATCCATCTTTTGCCTAGTGTGTGACTCTCCCACCTGTGGCTACAGTTGTGAAGCATACACTTGAGTTTCAGAAATTACTTGTGACTTCCATATTAAATCAGTTTCTACTTTATTTCAGTAAGTTATTTTGACAGCTATTCAAGTACCGGGGCTCATTTTGGAGTGCAGATAAGAACATCGAGGCCATTTATTAAGGATGCGGTGGTTCTCTAATCTTCCAGTTAGACATGGTTAACTGGTTGGTTCACTTACTCCTGGCATAGCCCAGTAACACATTTTGCATCTTCCTGAGGTTTGTGTATTCTGTAGTCTCTTGCTGGTAAGCCCCCCCCCCCCCCCCCACACACACACACACACCCCTTGGGTTATAGTCTCTGCTTCATAAAGATTGCAAAGTTTGAACCAAGTTGTTCAAGACAGCTGTTCAAGAAAAGTGTTTTGTTTTTTTCCGGAAGCAATCCTTCAAACACAGTGGTACCTTTTTAATCTGAGGAGTTTGACTGCAGTTGCCAAACAGCTCATTATTAAATGCTTTCAGTCCTCTTTCTGTAGGAACTGCTGTATCTTTGTAGGAGGTTCTTTCTGTCCTTGTCTGAAGGATTAGAGTTCCATTATTAGTTGTGGTAATTTCCTTTTCCCCACTTGCTGCCTCCTGAAATCCAGTCCCTTTAGGTAGTAGACTGGTACTAGATTTCAAGTTTGAGATGTTTTTGTATTTTTCTCTGCTTATGTTGGCAGATTACATTTTTGCATCTTTCTTCGTAGAAAGTCACCTAGGTTGTGTAGCCTCACTCAACTGGCTTCCTTGCCACAGGTTGTGAAAGCATCGCAGTAGCCAGCATTCATACAATTGAGTGCATTGTATGCTCAGCCTGTAAACCTGCAGAGTAAGGCCAGTTTGGAGACCTGCTGGTAATGCAGTGGTATTGCCAATGGAAAATTATATGGTCATTGTATGTGAAAGGCAAATTCTGGTGTTTTAATTCAAAAAGTGGAACATTTTGTGTGAAGAGACTTGATGGGCAGATTTTGTGCACTTTCATATCTTGATGAACAGAAGCAGCAGTAGGATGCTAGGAGTAATCTCTGCATTAGCTGGTTAGCATGTACTGGATGCCATCCCCATAGCCACGTCTTCCAAATTGCAGACTGATGCCAACTGTGACTAACCTACCACCACCTCCAATAACTGGGGCTACAGTCAAACGCTGAGGAAAAAATGCAACAGCTTGTTGGACACTTGGGTTCCTAGACCATCCTTGCCACAAATACCTGCTAGTGGCAATCAAGGGACACTGGGCATTAATCTACCTGCTGCATCTTTATGGCATTTCTTGATGCCTTGCTACAGCATGTGGAGGAGTCTGGGTCCCGTGGACCCCAGGGAAGAGACCACTATGCAGGTCAATGCACAAACCTTTTCTAAAAAGGACCTGCTTGATCTATGTGCATACTGGTGCATCTGGAAGGGTTTTGACACTACTGCCAGGTGATGTGCAATGTAGTGCTCAGTCTGTGCCACCTATGCAGTTCCCATAATTTTACACCTGGCACGTCTAACCTATATCTGTAATATTTATATACACTTAGTATGTGGAATACATTTTTTTCCTTTTGTCTGGTTTCCACATTTAGAGATGCTGTATATCCTTGGAGACTTAATTCATGAAACCTGCAGAGAGCCTATAACTTTGTATTGTAAGACTAATAGAAACTGACAGCTCACTTTAGCACACCACCAGGGGATCTGTGCTGCAGAGAACTGCACCAAGATGTCTAGTGCCTCTAACGCACATACCCTACACCACCAGGGGATCTGTGCTGCAGAGAACTGCACCAAGATGTCTAGTGCCTCTAACGCACATACCCTGTGGCTGCATGCAGACAGCTAGGGCATGGTAACGTCATTGGACCTGACTGACCAGAGCCAGCAAAACAGGCTTCTGGGAATGGGGAGAAGTCCGTGTGAGGCAAAGATGGTCTCAATATACTGTGGAACTGACAGTGACCTCTAGGTCACAACTATGGCCCACAGTAGTGGCAGTAATAAAACTAATGCCACCAGTGCTGTCCTGTACAATACTTGCGATACTAAATCCTATACTGAAACGCGATTAAAATGGTGGTGAGTAAGGCACAAGTTTCCATATTTGCACAGGTGATGTGGGTTATAGCAGGGGGGGGCTTCTCTAAGGGTACAGATGTGAGGATAGGCCATGAATGTAGATATTGATAAGGCTGGGTGAGCATGGAGAGCTTGATCCCCTTGTGACCTGTGAAAGGAGGGGGTGGTAAGGCCTGAGGATGCCAGATGGTGAGGGGATTGGGCAGCAGTCTGGTGACATGGCCACTGTAAATGGCATAGTCTCATACTGGTGGGGGTTAGTCCACTGGTGGGAGTGATAGCAGACTGTCTGGCCCTAGGCAGGGATGTCCCTGTAGTGAAATGGTATTGCCAACATCGCTTGTGGACAAGGATGAGGTGCAACATGTGACAGGCTGCTCACTGTGCTGCCCTCTCCAGAAGGTATTCCATGAGGGTGGACCACCAGCCTCACTGCCAGTTTGACACTGGTCCATGCCCACAATGGACACCTGACTGGTAGCCCCAGTTGTATAAAGGAAGACCTCATGGAAGCAGCAAAGATGCTGTCTGTTTAAACTGAACACGTGATCCAGGCTTCACAGGTCCTAGCTTGTTTATTTTGCTATGTGGGTTGTGGTTGTTTTTTGTCTGCCTGTCTGGAACACTGACCTGCACATAAGGATTGATTTGTCCGTTGTTCTTGTGGCAATTTCAAATCAATAAGTGGGAGATGTGGTGCTGTTATGGGTCTATATTATAGAACGGCCGAAATATCGAAAGTGCTGTTCACATTACTTGGTTTTGTGGGGGCTGTGCCCCCCCATCCCCCCTATAGATATAAATATATATATATATATATATATATATATATATATATATATATATATATATATATATATATATATATAATATACAGCTCTGAGATTGCCCTACAGTGAGGAAAGGGCAAAATTCCTGATCTTCACTGCACCCCAATCCCACAAGCCAGAACTCTTAACAGCACTTTCGATAATCCAGCCGTTTGTTCAATAATTTATTATAGATCTGCTGATATTGACCTGCACAATGCTCTGTAGTGGTGCCACTGCCCTGTGCATGAGCATAGCTCTCAAGCTCTTGGCACAAGTCTGGACAAAGCCAAAAATATTGTGGGGGAAATTTTAAATATTGCTCTTTTAAACTTATAAAGCTGCTGGAATAAAAGGCCTCGTGTTACCATGCATTTTTCTGCCAGAGATGGCATATGGAAGGCAAATGCCTGTCACTAATGTAGTGGATTTAGTCCTTGCTGATTTGCTACAACAATCCAGAAAACCTCAAATTGAGGAAGACCAAATGAGGCAAAAATCTGGACTGCTTAGAGGTATGCGTGTGCAGAAGTGGCTTACTGTGGTACAACTTGTGATGTGTTGCTAGGCATGTAATCTACAACGACACAAATGTCAGTGGATGGTCTCCACTAATTTTTGCTAACAGTGGAACTGCTATGGTGAGGCTGCCCTCATCTGATGCTGGTGTTTCCCTGAAATGGAGTATGCTCTGTCCCACTGCAGCTGACCTGTTACCTTTCTTCTATGGAGGACAGACTTGTGTAAGTGCTGATATCTGACAATTTTACTCTATTGCTGTGCTAAAATTGCAAGAAATGGATTGTGTAAAAAGACCACCTTCCGTATCCCAGGTGTGCTGTAAGGCACACTGTGCCAAAAACTGGGTAAAAGGGGCTGTGGATGTATGGTAGAAGACTCTGCAAAGATAATAAATCCAAAGTGTCAGCAATCTCCATCTTGGTGAGGTTTTTTGTACAAGCTGAGATTGAGAACAGTCAAGTTTGACTCCAACACACAGGATTGTGTTCCTGATATGTGTCAACTAGACACCTCAGTTCAGAGTTTTTTTAAAGCTGGTAGATCCTTATTTAAATCTGTTCTGCAGGGTTTTCCAATTGATTTAGTCACACTTGGAATACTTCAGGATTTTTGGGTCTCATGGCATCTAAGATTCTTATGATACCTCAACATGTGATGCAGTGGTATCTGAAATCTTTGATCCCAGCATCAACACCCTTTATCTTCCTAAATCCCAATGTTTTGTGTTTGTCAAACTTCTGGTGGAGTCGGAGATGACCAGTCACATGGTACATAAAGGGGAACAAGGTAGTACCCCCTTTTCAGACCAGCCGTGTTAATTTGGAATATTGCTTCACAGCACAGTCTCGCTCTATAGGCATCCTACATTCTGTTGGAGCGAAACTACTATTGTAGACCTCAAGAAATAAACTACATTAAGGGGTCTTCCAACATTTGATAAGTCTGAGTTCTAGTTGACTATTTATTTATTTATTTATTTATTTATTTATTTATTTTCTCTGCTAGAGAGGAGGCAAGATTCTGTCCCATGATCCCATGCAAGAATACCTGGGGGGAGAGAGATGCCTTTTTGTTTGGACAGGAATACTCTTCCTTTTCTACCAATATCCAGGGTACTTCTGCAGATTCAGAAGGAATCCTCTCAAGATTAGTGCAGTGACTCCCTTCCTTCTGGCCAAGGCAACTGTGGTTCTCCCTTATTTCAGAAATGGGCAGGGACCATTACCACAATCGTCGTAGACTCTTCTCCAACCAGAACTCTGTGTCTCTGTCTGTGTGTCTACCACTGCACCCTCGGAGGATTCGGACACCCTCTGAGGATTCGGACAACTGTGCTGAACAGTATACCAATGCAGTAAACACCTGCATGGACTCTTGTTATACCCAATAGAACTAAAACTTGCTCCTCCAAGGAAACTCAAACATGTTTGGTGGACATTCTCTATCGACAGGCTTTACAACAAAAGGATGAACGTGTCCAAGGGTAAAAAGGAAATTCTAAATTGGAAAAACTCCCTCCTTCTCAAGCAAATTAGATCACTAGTGAAAACCTCCAGGGCTAATTATAAATCAAAACTAGTCTCAGAAACGAAGGAAAACTACGAAGTCTTCAGTTGTGTCTGGAACGTACCAGTTTGGAACAAACCTGGATCACTTACACTGATCCTGTTGACTTAACCAACCTGGTAGCAGACAGGTTCAGTGCAAACTTCGACCTCCTGTCCCTCCCCCCCCCCCCCAGGCCCTTTCAACATATCTGATACCCCCCCCCCCCCAGGCCCTTTCAACATACCTGATACTTGTCCTGCACCTAACATCTCTGTAGATCGTGTTACAGGTACTATCCCAGGCAAAGAACACTGCTTCCATGGGACCTGATAGTATACCAGGATTTATTCTGTGCCATCTCCAGCAAGAATTGGTCTTGCCATTGAGTACCCTCTTCAACCACAGCCTAAGTACAGGCTTCATTCATGCAGAGTGGAGAACTGCCATGGTCATCCCCTTGCACAAAGGAGTTGCCACTACTGACCCTGGAAATTCACGCCCCATTAGCTTGACGAGTCTTATCTGTGAAGTCATGGAGCATATTGTGGATCTCTAACAAGGACTCGGGCAAGCTCTCCAAGCACTTGACCCCACCCAGTTTTGTATTTGTCAAGGCCGATCTTGCCTGTTGAACCTGGTTAACTTCTGTGAGGCCCTCACCAAGGCCCCAGATGAGGGAAAGTTAGTGCATACAGCTTACCTTGACTTGGCCAAGGCCTTTGACACAATCCCCCACTTGGTGATCAGCAGAAAGCTAACACAACTTGGAGTAAATCCTATCTCATCAGGTGGGTGGCCAGCTGGCTCACTGAAATGACCTGTCAAAATAGGCACCTCCACCCCCAATAGCAGACCTGCAGCTAGTGGAGTTCCCCAGGGATCTGTCCTGGGATCCCTACTGTTTGGCATGACCTCTGAGATGTAGATGCCAAAGACTAAAGGCCTGTGGCTGACCAAGTTTGTAGATGACTGTAAGTTGGGTGCTATTGTTGACTCCCCAAATGTTAACATACTGCAAGAGGGTCTTGCAGCAGCTAATGACTGGTGTCAAAAGTCCTGGCCTAAAGCTAATGGCAAAAAATGTGCCATCATACCATTCGGCAAAAACACTACCCCTACTGATTACCACACCAACAGCAGCCTCCTAAGCACACAACCTGTGGTGAGAGATCTGGCCATTCCAAATGTCTGGCCACTCTGGATGATAACCTCACATTCAGCCATGTGGCAGCTGTGGTCAGAAAAGCCTTTTACTTGGTTCATCTCAAGTAAAGGGCTTGCATCCACAAAGTTCTATTGCTTCTCTACTCCCTCATTAAACCAATAATTCAGTATAAAGCCCTGTTTGGTATGTACAACTCCAAACACCTGCACCAACTGCAAAGGCCACAGGAATACCTCACAGACTCCATGGCCTCTCAACACCTGTCCTATGCAGACAGGCTCAAATCACTATCGCTCTACTTTGTATCGCACAGATTGCTCAGAGGTGATCTGGGTCCCGCCTACAAGGCAATCTCGGACCCTGCCCTACTAGAGATGTTCCATATCAGTAAGTCTCAACTCCTCACGTACTGCCCACTCAAAAGTTTAAATCTAATACGTGACCTTGACAAAACCACCTGCTTGAGAGACCGGTTTGTCTCCTAGAGGCTGCCCTATCTCTAGAGTAGACTTCCCATGTATGTCAAACAGCACACCTCACTGACCCTCTTAAAGTGTAACCTTGAGTGGATGGGGAAACCGCAAATTTGTCCAGGAGTTCCACCTGTCCCTCATTGACGGGGGTGACAAGTGTTGACTGAGTTTTCTTTTTGGGGTTAACTCCTTGCTAGGCTTCTAAGGGCCCCAGAGCCATTAGCCTAGTAACCTTCTATGAGCCTGTGATTTGAACATGTGGCGTTAATGCCTATTCATGCTGTACTCTTGCATGGGATCTGAACTTGACGACTGTACTCACTTAAAATTTAGCATTAACTTTAAATTCTACAATCTGTAAACTAGCAAACATTTAATGAATGACTTTGTGGTAAGATTATAGTTATGCATTGTAACAGTTACTACCTTTGAATTATGGTAGTAATGCCTGATAAACAAGGCTACAAGCCATTTGCCCAAACTGTAACTAAATCCTTTTTCTGTGAATTAACTTGACTAATTTCTGGTATACCCTACAAATATTTTCAGAATAACATAAATCTTCTGAAGTTAAAGTACTTCCAGTTGGAACAATGTAGAAAAATAGAAGCAGCTGAAAGTCCACCACAATTGTCTATTATGCGACTAGTTTTTCTAGTAAAACTCCCTTCAGTATCTAAAGTCTTTCTAAGTTTAAATAATAGCAGCCAATCAAATTCATCATTCGGCACATGTTCTAAACTTTTTACAGAAACTATTAAAGTACCCACATAAAAAAACCATGTATTTGGTTTAAAATACATATCATCTTTATAAAATATCCTTACCAGCATCAAGTGTACCATGTTCACAAATGTATTGTCTTACTAGCTCAATTCCTTCATTATTAGAAATAACAGTAAGTGATTTAATTTCCATCGTTAGCATAACATTCTCAAGCGTATTCGTGCTATTCCATTGATTCAGAACCATCAAAAATTCTTTGACCCTAATATAGCTTTTACTAAATTGTAATGGGGAGACCAGTTTCTATCAACATATTTAGATATAGCAGTTATCCATCATTTATCGGAGACAATGGGTCTCATGGGAGGTTACACTCTCTTATGCAGTTTAGGAAGTCCATAGATAAATGGAATGATTGGATTAGCTATATACAAGTAGTTAGTCATCTGGGCTTATATTGGCATCCATTAGTAATTCATATAGAAAGCTTTTCACTTTACAAATAATATTGTTCACAGTTGCATTATTCACTAGTTTAAATGTCATGGAATCTGATTGATTCTATACATTTTCTAACTACTGTTCATCCTTGTGCAATAGCTTTGTCAAGTTCTAGTATATAAACGCAACTCTGTTAATGCTTTAGATTTCCTGCTGCTGATGGTACAAAGGTTAAACCTTTTGCCAAAACTTTTAAGCTCATTTATATTAACTTCATAAAGTTCACCACATTATTTTTTTTGTAGTTCATCCCTCTGCCTACCTTGTTCGTTGTGTTAAACTGTGTCCGTTTATCTTCCTCCATTGAGCTCCTCACTCTAGCGACTGCTTCTCCCTCTGCTTTTCTCCCCGATAGTGACTGGTCACTTCAGACAGAAGCGACCCTTCAATAAAAACTTGTCTATCGATTTTTTGCATTTCAGTTTTTTGTGCAGCACTGCTTACATGTACTTTTCCATCCCGTATTTCAGCCTGTAAAGCAGGTGGGAAGTTATCTAGATGAGATTCCTTCACCACATTGCGCTGACACTAAAGGAGTGGGTGGTGCTTGATCCAGCACCTCTATTAGCTCATTGGTTGAATTTAGTGCACAGCCATTCTTTTCCGACTGAGCTATGTCTTTTGTAGGTGGGGTATGTCTTGGATGCTTATGCAGTTGGTTAACATTGCTTAAACAATGTGGTGCTATTGGTTGCTCTCTCGGCCATGAGAAAAACCGTTTTATAGCAACAATATCTGTGTTAACTGATTTTTGAGGGCTATACAAGGTAGATTTCTAAGTTTGGGAGAGGAACACTTTTTTTTTTTTTTAGAATTATTACTCTGTATGCAGTTTAAACATCATATGACTGAAAGGGTCATCTTAATATGATAAGGGAATTTAGTCTGTGTCTGCATTACAGACATAGGTGCCAAATGTTAACGGGTATCCTGTTCACCTCTCAGGCTCATGCTTAAACTTATCAAGGGTATCGGAACTTGTAAGAAATTTGGAATGCATGGCTAGGCTTAAAGTCCTTTGTGGTCATTAGCCTAGTAAACACCTATGTACCTATATCGCGTAGAAGTTCTTTGTTTTTAGTAGCAATTAAGTTACTTTCAAAAAGCCTTAATTGTTCAAGGCCTTATTGTAGTCAGCAGCGACCTATAGTGAAACAAATTGGAACGAGTAGCAGTGTTTTCCATATTAGTTATCTCTGCAATCCATTTTATTTCACGTTATGAAAAGAGGTTTCATTACCTGCATGTGTTGTGCACCTAGCCGCAAATTTAGCTCTTGCTATTTTAATAAGAGATCTTCATATTTTGCCATATGTTGGCATTAAAGTTACTCTTAGCCCTCTTGGAACAATACCAATTTGTAAATGGACATTAAAGCTCATTCTTTGCCATTGAAGTCTCTTGTAATCTGTTTTAACACAATTGTTTCAAAAGTCGCTTGTAAGCTATTCAGTTCACAAGCAACGCCATCATCATTCAATTTAGAAGTCTCTTCAGTACTTGCATCACAAAAAGTAAATAGTGGATTATTCTCCACCTTGAGTAGATCACTTTTTATTCCTCTTGTCTACTGTTACATTTCCATTCATGGTACACTGGGCACTGTGCACCATAGATGTAGTAGAAATAGAATGTTCAGGCTGCATTTCAAAGACCGTGTACTGCAGGGAATTACAATACCTTCTCAAAAATGCAAAAAATCTCCTGAAGTTAAAAGGACTTCCAAAACAATAGGAACAACGTAGAAACAGAAGCAGCTGAAAGTCCACCAGTATTGTCTTTATACGGCAAAGCTTTCAAACTCCATCAGTATCTAAAAAACAGTCTGTTTACATACTTAATAGCAGCCAATCAAATTCATTATTCATCACGTTCTAGATTACAGTACTCACATAAATCATGTACTTAGTTAAAATACATATCCTCTTTACTTCTCATATAAAATACTAAACACAAGTTGTTTTTATGACTGAAAATATATTTACCACGTGGTGAGTACATATGTATGTTTAAATGTTATGCCTATCTTTCAAAAATGGGCTTAATACTCGCAGTGCTATTCAGACCTGGGGGGTGGTGTACTCTAAAATTTATCCTCTATACTCCTTATTTCTGTTTTATTCACCATATCTCCACCATTTCTATTCCTAGGTACCACTTGTAATATTCTAAATTTAAATTCCTGGGGTTTGGTAACACTTCAGTAGATCCAATTTTTTGGATGCAAGTATCTCTAAGGAAAATGATGTGATACAGCTATATATAAGAAGCCAATAAGCAGCGAAGTATGTCCACTATCAAAGTATGCATCCACATGTGTTTAAGTTTATGCGAGCTAGTAGGCTGAGTACAAAAGATGATGATGATAATTGTTAATCAAATGGAAATGATGGCATCAGAGTTTCTGAATAAAGGTTATGATGCCAAGTTAATTGTTCTAAGAATACAGTAAAAGCTTAGAAAAATGATGCAGCAAAGCTGAACTTTACTAATGCACAAACTAAAGAAAAAATTGAAGTTAATATTTTTGATAGAAGCTATAGGAAGGAAAGAAATTAAATTTAATTGTATTGCAACCTATAATTAACATACGGATTTGATAACATATATAGTTAAAAGAAACTGGGTAAAACTGGCCTCTAATAAGGAAATTAGTAAAATTATAGGCGAGAAGCTAAGCTACACACACATACAAACAAACAAACGAACAAACAAGAGAAAAGCATTTGAAACGACAGCTATGCTTTTAAAAAAAAAAAAATGAATAGTAAAGAATTTGTAAAACGTGGGAAAATTGGGACCGTTCCATGCTATAACTGTGTACATTGTATAGATATATGCACAGAACCATCCTTTAGGCACCCAATTAGTGGAAAGAACTTATAGGACTTAGGAGTATAAATGGATGAATTATTAGAGCAGACCCTCCCCCCCCATGTGGTAAATGAGCTTCATGTTTAATATTTTTTATGAGAAGTATATTGTATAAAAGATGTGTTTTAACCAAGTACATATTTTTTTATGTGGGCACTTTTTAATTTCTGTAAAAGTTTTGAACATGTGACTAATGATTTTGATTGGCTGCTATTAAGACTGTTTTTAGATACTGATGAGTTTTACTCAAAAGCTTTGTCTTATAATAAAGACGATTGTGGTGGACTTTCAGCTGCTTCTGTTTTTCCCTAAGTATTTTCAAAATGGTAAATGCATACTAGCCTGAAACGGTTTCTTACTGGGAGTGGCCAATAAGAAAAAAATGTCTTAGCTTTTCTGAGGATAAGACAACAATCTTGATGCTCTCCTTATTCTTCCTCACTGATGGGTCTAGGATCTAATCCTCTGATCCAGCTCAACTGGATTTTAAGACTTTGAATCCCAATCTCAAGCTCCTCCCATAACACACTGTCCATAACTCCTTCAATCTCGTTTGCTGACATCCTGGTTAGATGGAGGCTTCTTGGCCTCTAGCTGTATTTTCATTTGCTTCTTTTCTCCCTCTGTGGCTGTTCCCAGTATTTCCCATTTTCTGGTTGTCTTGTTACACTGCTTGGTGACATCGGGCTTCCCTTTCTCATGTTTTTGTTCACTGGTGAAATGGGGTTGTAAGGTGGTGACGAGCCATTCATGGCAGAAGCTAATTAGTAATGACAACTTCAGTTTCTGACTCAAGACAAACTACTATTTGTGCTCAGCCTTTTATTCTCATCCTCATGGGGCTGAGATGTGTGCTTTGGTCATCCGTTAGAATTCATGCTGGCCTGATAATGGAACTTTTTTCAGTTTGTAAAGATGATTTTGGGTTTGAGTCTTCGTCGGAACATTTTAGATGAGTTATGTCCTTGCTTCTGAACTGCTGCTCTATCGTACAGTAGAGTTTGATAGCTTTCCATGCTTTTTTGATGCTTTTTCACTGGTTTCTGTAGGGGTTCAACCCCCCCCCCATTTAAATCAGAAATGGAACTATAAAGCTAGGACATCTAATTTGAGGGATCGGATCTGAAGTTCCTAGGGTTTCCTTCAGATCCCAGGCTGTTCAATCCCATGATTTTTTTTTTTATGCTTAACATAAGATCCTAAGCTTTTGGATACAACTTAGAGATTCTGACATTATCCTTGGATCAGAGGTTTCCTGAGCCTTCCTTGGATCCTAATTTTATATCCCACTTGGATCCAATCGCTTGGGCTATTCGTCTTCCTCAGATCATGATACCAGGTACCACTGAGAACTGGACCTTTCTCTGTTCCAACACCTCCGGATCTGGGGCTACTGGACTGCCTTTCTTTGGATCAAAGGCAGTTTGGATCAGGCAGCACTGGATCTTAATGTCCAGATTGTGGAATATAACCCCTCCCCCGGAAGTTGGGAGCATTCCTCTCAACTGTCCAGATTTTCATAGAATGTACAGTTCTTGCCTCATTTTTGGTCTGTTCCTCCAAAGATTTGTGGGTTTCCGGCAGGTCACTGGGATGATCCAAGTATTGAAGCCACCAAATAAAAACATTTGAGTTTCCAACTTCAAATCATTCAGAAGATGTATGTTGAGACCATCCCTAAAAGAGCAATATTTGAAAGCGGTCCTTATTTTGTGGGGGGGGGGCTTTGTCAAGCTTCTCCACATTTTCACAAAACGTTTTTAGAGGTGTGTTTCTTGCCACATGTAAACATTTTTTCATTAAAATATGGGTTGATTGCACCAGGATTCAGCTTTTTCCTCAAGTCTTCAGGATCTTTTTCCTGGGTGTATTGTCTTCCCCTTGGATTGAAGTGAATATGTCAGTGTTTGCTCTTTGGATTCTGTTGGGCCTCGCTGTTCTGATCCGTTCTGCCGTCACAGGATTCTTCACTGCAGAGTCCTCTCTCCATCCTGGAAGCTGTGACTTGCCTTGTCCTGCAATGGCCACTTCCAGCGTGGTTGTTTTTTTTTCAGAGTTCCCCGGGAGTGCAGCTGCTAGGGGCTATTACGGACTCCATGAGATTCTCTAAACTTGCTACTAAGCATCTTTTTTTTTTTTTTTTTCTTTCTTTCTTTCTTTCTTGGCTACCTAGGGAGTTCTGTTGTATGCGGCAGTTGTGATAAGATGTCACTATGCTGGACCTGGTATTCAAAGCCCCTCTTTCCATCCTCCCAACAGTAATTCCAGAATGCTGGACAAAATTGGATAGTGAGTTCGCCTCGTATACTTCATGCTGAGGTCAACTACAGCCCAGTCTTCTCAACCTCCGAAGGCTAGAGAAGTTACTTCTATACTTAAGTTTGTTCCCTTTTCTCAATACTTCAACAGACTTGCCCCATTCAGCTTCAGTACTTGATCTAATTAATCTCATTTGGTAAGCAAGGACAGTTCTGGATGCTGCACACTTCGGTCCATCCTGTTGCTTATGCGCAGATCAAATGAATGGACGCCATGTCTGCACAGTACCACATAAAGATTAATAACCAGTGAGTAATCTGTTTTCGACTGGGAGCCAGTCACTCCCATTCAGATCACCATGCTTTACAATCACACAGCACCCAGGCTGTTTAGCTAATACTGGTCCTCTGTGCCCTCTTGCATGAGAATAGTATTCCAGCTGCCTTTCATATACAAATGGCTGGCTTCTCTGCCCCAATCAAATATAAACTTCTATTAACCAGGTTTTTACACATTTCTATGCACCCTCCATATCTCTGGACATTACGGAAAGTATTGCCAAACTAAAACCGCTGCCAGATTTTTCATGAGCATGCAATTAAATACAACTTTATGTATTCTCTGGTGTAGAATTTACTGTTTTTATCTTGTGGTGTAGCAGTGAAACTGCAATCTTTTAACTACTTGAGTCCCATGTCTGTTTCCCTTCTACTGAGTCGGTCAGTTTCCCTTCTGCAGCTCTTCTAGCTGCATGTTTTCACATGAATCAGTAAATGGACTTGACAGTACAAGGTATTTTCTTTACAAGCATCTTTGTCTTGTAAAAGACACCTGAATTGGTAGAAGTTTTCATTGCTGTCCCCATTCTGAGGACCTGTTTTAGCTCTTTCTTGCTTAGTAGTGTCTGAAACATTGCTAGCCTTGCAGAGAGGCCTGCATACCTACCTCTCATGTACAGTTAATTCTGAAGTTTATGCATGAAGCCAGTAGGCTGGGGACCTTATCTAGCTGCATTCTTTTGGTATAAAGTATGGCTTCCCCCTTTCATAAAAGGAGAAATATCTGCCAGTGATTCTGGAGCTCAATCTAAATCTCCCTACTGGCAGGGATCGACATTTTTTTCTGTACCTTCTAGCCAACTGTATGGCCCCCCCCCCAGTGATAGTATGAGGGTGCAGTCTTGCTTCCTTGTTCATGGCATTATTTGGCTTTCCTGAAAATCTTTATGCTTAGACCTCCCAGTGAGAGCCCCGCTTTCTCCTTTGACCATCCAGATGGGACTAGAACAGAAACTCCCAACTAATTGTGTTATGGAATTTCTTCATATAATTGTGTTATGGAATTTCTTAATGGGGAAAACCTTTCTCTTGGCAGCAGTTATCTTGCAAGTTAATTTTAGAGCTTTAGGTCTTGTTAAGCCTCCTTATCTTTCTTACATTTTTCATTAGATGTCCTTCAGGATCAATATCTGTGTTTTCTATAACCAGTTTGGTTATTAAAACACTGGCCATTATTAGACTAAGTGGTACAGAAACTCTGATCATCTTTCTCTGTTTTCTAACCGCTTAGGTTAAGCAGTCTTCATTTATTACATTGAATAGATTTAAAATTTTACTAAATATTTCCCAACATGGCTTCTAATTGCTTGGTTATCCTAGGGTGCATTCTGCCAGATTTAATTATCGCATCTACTTTCTCTCCCAGATCTCTTATCTATTTTATTTGTTCTGCATTCTCTTGTTCAGACTCCTATGTTTGACACGTTAGAAGTTGTGCATTGTCTCCAGAAAATGAACTTCCTTTGTGAGATTGCTCAGACATGTACTTGAAGAACCTCCAGCAATGGAACCCTTGGGTTGCCATCTCCAGTGAGGAAGAATGAAAAAGACCTCAGATTTTTAGGAGTTGGGTGCTTGCCATAAGTTGGCATGTGTTTTGTTCTTTTTCATTCTTCCTCACCTTCTTTCCCAGCCATCGCCTGGCCTCTTCCTTCCTAGAAGAAATTTGGATTACATAGCAGCCTTCATGTTTTAGGTTTGAGTCCTAATAGTTTCTTTTATCTGTCCTGTCTTTAAATTTAGGAGGCAGCAATCCATCTGAGGAATTATGAACTGGAGTGCATTGTAGGAAGAGGGGAGGGGCTTGAGACTTGGGGTCTAAAGTCTTGACAATGGGGCCGAGCAGTAAAACAACCGAAACAGTGACACAAACCTCAAAAAAATAAGCCCAGAAGTTGTAATGCCACAAAAACCTAATGTATTAGTCATGTGAGGCGCATGAATGTTCCCCTCTGTAGGCTAGATAAGAAGTGGGTTCCAGCCGGCTGCCTGTCTGCCAGTATCTCTAGTCACTCGAGTACCAGTAGGACCCTGTCAGGCCATGTGGGGGGCGGGGGGTGAATGACTTTATGTACCTCACTCATCTATGAAGAGACATGACTGAGCTCTCATTGTGTTATAGGCAAGTATAAGCCTAGCCTTAAGCAGCATTTTACCTGATCAAAGGATGATGCCACAATACAAACAAAAAAAGATATCGGAAGCATAGGTAGTTTAGTCCAAGGGGATCCAATGTCTTGTAGCCGGGGAAGACATGGTCGATGGACCATGTGCTCTGCCAGAGATGGTCTGCACCTTTCTCCTCTAGGCTTTCTGATACTGGCGCAGGCATTGGCAAACCCCATTGTGCCTCTGGTTTTAAACACTGCCTAAAAAAACAAAATAAAAAATCTCCCAACATAAAATCCCCTCAACTCAAGGTACTGCTGTTTTTAATAGGAGAAACTACACTCTTCACTTCAGAAGATGCTGATCTCTGTGCTGTCCCAAAGACATGGTTCAGAGGTGCAGAAAGCACCCCAGCTGAGCAGGGCTATAATGCCTTTCATACATTCTGACCACAAAAGGAGATGGTATATCCATCTTCATTAAGGATAAGTACACCTAGAGATAAGTCACAGTATGATTCTCTTGATCTACTCCCATGTCCTATTTAACTATAGGCAAAGCCCCCTACCACATTGTGGCTAACTATAGGTCTCCCACCACGAAACAGGAAAAGCATACCTGGACTTAAGTCGTGTGTCATACAGCCAATAACTTACTCGTGGGTGATTTTGAATCATCTTGCCATTGACTGGGAAAAGTACATAACATGCTGGCAAAGAAGTTCTTGGATTTTGTTAAGCTGTCCGCACACAGGAGAGGCTCAATGTCCTGGAGATGGTGCTCACTAACATGGAAAAGTGGTGCTGCCACCCCCTTCCCCCATGTGATGTTCTCCCTGGTACGATCAGACCATAAATTCATTCAATAAGACCAGATACCCCATCAAGCTGAAACATTTAAGAATTTCCAAAGACAAACTGCCTCCTCAGTGATGGTATAAGTTTCAAAGCCCCCTCCTATGCAGAGCTGTACACTAGTGCCCTGAATAAGTACTTAAGCAATTGTACAGAATTGTATGTTCCTGACTGGAGGATTCAACCAAGTCTTGCTGAAAAAGGCACCCTGGTGGACTCCTATTATAAGCAGGCTATACAAGAGAACAGGAAAAAATCCCAGTCTCCTAGAGATCTCATAAAGGCCTCTAGCTAAAGAGGCTATGTTAGCTTTGTATTAGCTTTAAAGATTATCGCAAGGCATTATTTAACTACATCTGAAATTTTAAAGGGAATACCAGCTATGTGCTGAACTGGTTGTGGAGGACACCACCCATATTGAACTGGAGATAATGGGCATCCTGCTAGCTGACAGACTGGGAGTAAACATCACCCCCGTCCCCTCTACTCATCCTCCAAAAAATACCTGTCACCATTTGCCAACCTAATCTCAAGAGCAGGTCGTCTGTGCTCAAAAGGCCAAACATGCAGCATTAATAGGACCAGACAACATCCCAGTGGCATATCACAGGGTTCTGTGCTTGGCCTGTCACTGTTGAGAATTTTTTTCTCTGAAATCCAGGCAAATTTGGATGGCCTGGGACTCGCCAAGTTTGCCGATTTACCCCAAATTGGAAGCAATAGAGTCCCCCAAAAGATTGTAATATACTGGCATACAGGGTAAAAGAGGACCTACATGGTAAAAGAGGACATATGGTTGGTGCTAAAGCCACAGATTTAAAACTAAATGCAAAAAAAAATGCATTATTCCCTTGGGGGGAGATGGGTGCTGTCTAATATTAGCAGGGATGTGTGCTTTCCCAAAGTGTAGACTGGTACATGATCTGGGTACTCAAGTTTATAGCAACCTGAACTTTGACTAATTACAGGGTAAACAAGTCTTGCTTGAAAAGACAAAGCCCTGTCAGTGTTCACTCTCATACAGGTTGCTAAGGGGTGATTATGTGCCTGGCTTGCAGAGCAGTTTCTGACCCAGCCCTGATGGAAGTGCTACACATTAGTAAAATCAAATTGAGCGATGGTCACTCGCTCTGAGGATCTTAACCTAGCATTTGACATGAACAGGTTATGCTGGAGAGATGGATTAATTATCCAAAGACTGTCACTTCTCTGAAACAAGCTTACAATTCATGTGAAATGGGGACCCTCCCTGACCCTCTCCAAACAGAACCTAGACCAATGGATGAGTGATCGCAAATTCACTCCTGGGTGGCACCCATGTTCTTTCTGGCCAGGGAAGTTGATATTTACTACCATAGACCCATAGCCTGGCAAACTTCCCTTGCCTAACCAACAGTTGGGGCAACTATGGATAAATATGGCTAGGCTTGTAAGGGCTCTATGGCTGTCAGCCTAATAACCTTTAAGCCTATGAGAACCTTTTTATCAATTCCGTTCTCGCCACTATGAATCAAGCTACAGGTCTTGGGGCCCAGGTAGGCTAGGACCTTGACTATTACTTTTGTTTAATAGGGGAGGAATGTGATGAACAGGAAGGAACCATACTTGGTGTCCTTTTATTGTTACAGCTTACAGGCTTGATCAGTGGGTGTGTGTGGGGGGGTTAATTGCAGTATTAAAATATAACAGAGCTGGTAAACTCAGTCCAGACTTTGTTTTGTGTTTTTGCATTTTGCAAGTCTGACCACAAAGGCTTAGATTGATAAAACCTTTAATTCATGTGCTCTCCATGCCAGACCATGGTCCTCCACTATCTGTTCTCAAGCCTTCAAGATTCATCCTCATGACCCTCTAATCACTCTCCTTATAAAATCCTTCCTTGGAAGGAAATGCTTATCCAGGTTTGAATGAGGTCATCCATTAAAACTTGTTTTAAAGGGGCGTAGACCCAGTTTCTGATTTTGATTGGCCACAGCTGAATCTCTTTGATTCATGATTGGTCACATTTTGTTTTAATTCTGCGAGAGTTTGATGTGATCTGATGAAGGGCAGTAGCCCTAAACAGCTATTTATATATTTTTTTAAGTATATATGTTGTTAAAGGGGTTATCAGTCATTTAGTCTTGGTGGTCTGACTCTTGTTTTAAAGCTGCAAAAAAAAAAAAAAAAAAAAATACACAACCAGGCTTCCAACAGAATTGCACAATAAATAATCATACATATTGCAGCAAAATTCACAATACTGCCACCATTGTTAGAGTTATAAGATTATAGCACCAGAAAGAAACTGCTAGGAAATGTAGTTATGACCAGCAGTAAAGGATTTATAAATGCACAGCTCCTGCAGTAAAGTACAATACTGCTACTATTGCAAATAAAACTTCCCCCCACAAGACTGCAAATGCAACCAGTGTTTTTTTCAGACTAAACATGTAAAATGAATAGAGTACAAAAGCATAAAACAGATGCAATAGAAGAAAAATGCTTTAATGTTTTTCTCTAATGAAAAATGCCATTTGGAATGCATGGAGGATGCCAATATTGGAGCAGGTGGCTTCACTTCATAGGTTCATACTAGGCTATCTGCCCTAGGGCATTTATAAGCCTAGCCAGAGTGTGTGGCTTTCACCACCCCTTAGGATGAGAATACTATACCCATTAGTTTGCTGTGCCTCTGTCCAGCAGTGATACAGAGATGATTCCCGGGGTAAACCTACGATCACCCATCCACTCTTCAAGATTTCTCTTGAACAAGAGTCAGTGAGGGGCTCTGCCTCACATGGACTGGGATTCTGTTCCATAGTGTAGGGAGTCTCTGGGTGATGAATCTGTCCCTCCAGCACGTCCTATTTATATCCGTGTTTAGGTTTAAGTCTCTTGCTCTCGTGGCTCTGGTGGATTTGGATTTTTTGAGGTGGAGCATGTCCATTAATTCCGGGTTGGACATGGCCTTGTATGTCAGGCACAGATCACCTCTGAGCAGACGGTATGCGACTGAATAGAGCTGGAGTTTCTTCAGTCGGGCATCATATGACATATGTTTGAGCCCCTTTATCCTTTTGGTGAGGAACTTTTGGGGTCTTTCCAACTGCTGCAGGTGTCTGGTAAGGTACATTCCGAATGGGGCGTTGTACTCTATCATTGGTCTGATAAGTGAAGAGTACAGGGGTACAATGACCTCTCCTGATCTGGATGTGAATCCCTTAATGATCAGGTGGTAGAAGGTCTTCCTAACCACTTTGGCAATGTGAGTGTCAAAAGAGAGGATCTGAAGTAGGAGATTCATTTGTCTGCAACCTGTGGGTTATGGATCAGATATTGGATCCGAACCGGCATGGTTTACCAGCTATGGATCCAAGCTCTCAGCTCCTCCCCTCACCCATAATGCCCTGCTCTACCCTCATGACCTCAGATCTCGTTTGCCGCGCATGGTGACCGGATTGTTTCTCAAGCTAAGTGCTAGTTTTCGGTATTTAAATTGCAAAATTTAAGATTTTTATTGTTTTTTTGTGTGAAAGTGTAGGTTTCCCTTTGGTATATTTACTTTTTTAGAGTTTAATCTAAAGTTATATCCCTCCCCTCGCTGTTAGCGTAGTGTGTGTGTGTTGGGCCTGTGAGTGTTTTTGTGTTCTTTAGTTACTTTTTAGTTATAGTAACTACTGTTATAGATTGGGATGTCAGAGCAACCCAAGTCTATTTTTTCTAAATGCTCCGAGTGTGGCCATAAGCTTTCCCCAGCTGATGGCCACACTCGATGCCTGGGGGTTGAACACCTCACATCTGGATGTTCCATTTGTGCAGGGTTCAACCCCAGGGCATTGAAGGAGCGGAGGTCCAAGCTTGTTTTGGCGGGCCTTTTACCGCCGGACTCGGCTCCGACCTCCGCTCCGGGAGTAACTGCATCCCGGTTATTCCTTCTGCGGGCCCCTCCTCCTCCTGGGACTCAACCTCCTGTTTCTGGTTGGAGGAGAGGGATGCTAGAAAAGGACGGAGGGAGAAGCACCATAAGCGGCGGGCCGAGACCTCTGTTTCGGCCCCGCCAGCCAAGCGGGCTTCTCCCCCGGCTCCGTTGTCGGCTCTGTCTCCTCCTCGGCTCCGGTCTCCAGTGTGTTTTTTCACCGGGACCTGAGGAGGAGACCCGATCTCCGTCGAGGCTATCGAGGAGGCACTCCAGGCCTACCTCGGTAGCCTCGTCGAGATCTACGTATAGCCTTTCGGATGCTGATCTGGACCGGATGATGAGAAGGTTCATCCAGGCCCAGATGCAGATGGGAGTGATCTTGCCTCCCCCCCCCTCTGGGGGGGAGCTCAACACCCCTTTTCAAACCGATTGCTCTTTCTCCGACCCGCTACCCGGGCTCGGAGCAGCTGGAGCTGAGCAGCTTCGGAGCCGGGGGTGGGTCGGCGCCAATAGTACTTTGTACTTCGGATCCGACCCTGCCCTCGAGTGCATCGGATCCGACCTCTTGGAGCCTGGATCCGAGCCTCTGATCCGGGGGGATCAGTGCTCCTTCGGCGCCGTCTGTGTCGGAGCGCACTGTCCCTTTGGATCGGAGCGCTTCGGCGCCGGCTCCGATTCACTCTTCGGATCAGAGTGGGAGCAGATTGTTGGATCCTTTGGTCGAGGTCGGCTCCCCTTTGGCCCTGTTGAGGGTCTCCGGACCCCCGGCACTGTTTCGGCTCCGTCCCGCGCTCCCTCTGCACTGGGTCAGGCTTCCACCATCCGGCCCTTGGGACAGCCCGCTTCTGTGCCCCAAGCTGCTCCACTGGAACAGGTTGCTGCTTGCGAGGAGTCCTCTGACAGCCCCCCAGAGGATGTTCCTCGCAAGCATACGTGCAAAAGGAGGCACATTGACTCCCCCGAGTCTCACGGAAGACACGGACTTGGAGGAAGGCTCCCCATGGTCACCCCCCGAGGATGTCTCATTTGGGGACATCATGGAAATGCTCCGTATAAGGGGGGGGTGGTCTGCCCCCAAGTCTTCCTCGGACGAGTCAGTGTTCTTGGAGGCATTTGAAGCGGGCCCGTCTACCTTTTGGGTGTCCCCTCCTGCCGACCCCCTGGTGGACCTCATTGCCACCAGGGCGTGGAAGGAACCGGACACCGTGGAGCCAATCCCTAAGAGACCCGATAGGATCCTCAGCCCACCGTCCGACCGTGCCCATTGGAGTAAGGGGCCTCCGGTAGATGCTATGTTGACGGCTGCGGCTACCAAGAGGGAACTTGCTCAGGAGAGTCCCTCAGTCCATCCCCCGAGCAAGGAGTCTCGGATGATGGACCGCTTGGGGAAGCGGATGTTTAGTTCAGCGACCTTCTCGGTAAGGGCACTGAACTACCTGGCACACGTCATTAGGATGCAGCGAGATTTCATTAAAGAATACGCTGCATCTCCCCCAGAGTCCATGTCGGAGGAGGACAAGATGCTGCACTCCACCCGCATGGCCACTCTTAGATCAGTTACTAATACCTCTATGCGGCTACTATCCCATGCTACGGAAGGCGCCGCTGGAGCCGCAGGGGCAGGCCTAGTCACTAGACGTCAGGCCTGGCTCCGTCACTGCGATTTTTCTGAGCCCTTCAAAGCGTTGTTTGCGAACGCCCCCTTTGATGGTTCTGCCCTCTTTGGCAAAACCGTTCGCGACACTTTGACCCAGAGCGAGAAGGATGGGAAGACGCTGTCTGCCGTCGGAATCCGCTTCTCTGCACCCCAGAGGCCCTACTCTAGGAACCAAAAGGGTCAGAAGAAGATGTGGTTCGAAGTCGCAGCAATCCCAGCCTGCTCCGGACAACCAGTCCTTCCGTGGCAGAGGAGGACAGGGAGGATGCCGCCCTAGAGGCAGAGGGGCTCCCAGGAACTTCGGGTCCAGAGAACCTTTCTCTGAATGGCCCGCGCAGCAACCCTGAGGGGTTGCCCGGCTGCTCCACTCTGGAGGCAGTCGGGGGATGTTTTTCGGGGCACCTAGCGGCATGGGAGTCCATAACATCAGACCGCTGGGTTCTCCAAATCATATCCAGAGGATACCGCATCCCTTTTCTTCACTTACCAAAGTTGAAGTCCCTCCCAGACGTTCCACCCGGTCAACGGGAGGCCGCTTTGGCAGAAATTGGCCATCTGCTAAAGAAGAGCCATCCAGCCCGTCCCCCCAGACCAGATTGGATCAGGGTTCTACTCCAGGTTCTTTTTAGTGCCAAAAAAGACGGGGGAACTAAGACCAATTCTAGACCTTTCTCTCTTGAATCTGGCAGTCCCCAAGGAAAAATTCCGAATGGTCACTCTGCAATCTATTCTCCCCCTTCTGGGAGAAAATCACTGGATGTGCTCTATAGACCTCAAAGATGCGTACTACCACATCCTGATGGACAGGCGCTCCAGGAGGTTCCTCCGCTTCCGGCTGGGAGCCAGTCACTACCAGTTCCGGGTCCTTCCCTTTGGTCTCACCACAGCCCCCAGGGTGTTCACCAAAGTATTAGCAGTGGTAGCGGCCCACCTGAGGCTTCAGGGGGTACAGGTCTTCCCCTACCTGGACGACTGGCTTCTTACCGCCCCAACAAGGCATCTTCTACTATTGGCGCGAGACTCCTTTCTCCATCTTGCTCCCTTTCTGGGCATTACAATAAATATGAAGAAATCCAACCTGGCGCCCACACAGCTCTTGGATTTTATAGGGGCCAGGTTAGACACAAGGAGTTTAAAAGCCTTCCTCACTGCGGACAGAGTTCAAAATCTGCAGCTCCAGGTGCGGGCCATTCTCCACTCAAGTTCTGTTCCGGCGGAGTTGGTCCTGAGGGCTCTAGGGTCCATGGCGTCTGCTATAGCACTTCTTCCTCTTGCCAGGCTCAATATGCGCATCCTCCAGTGGACTCTGTTAGTACAATGGTCTTACCTTGCTCTTCCTATGCATCACCCCATTGCGATCAGCAAGGCTTGCAAGCGGTCCCTCCTGTGGTGGATTCACTCCCCGGATCTCCACGGAGGCCGCCCATTTTGTGCTTCTCCCCCTCTCGCCACGGTGACCACGGATGCCTCCCGCCTCGGGTGGGGGGGGCATTTTGCGGGCCAGATGTGCTTCTCCCCCTCTCGCCACGGTGACCACGGACGCCTCCCTCCTCGGGTGGGGGGGGGCAATTTGCGGGCCGGACCGTCCAAGGCACGTGGAACGATTCAGAGACCTTTCTACATATCAACGTTCTAGAGATGAGAGCAGTGCTCTTAGCATTGCTAGCACTTCAGGACTTGCTTCCCTTGGGAACAATTGCGATTCAATCGGACAACATGTCGGTTGTCTGGTACATCAACAAGCAAGGGGGAACAAGGTCTTACCCCCTTTGTCGAGAAGCCATGAGAGTTTCGGAATGGGCAATCTACACCAACCGCTTTCTAATAGCAACGCACATTCCAGGTCGGTCCAACATCCTGGCGGACAAGCTCAGTCGCACCATTCTGACCCCTTACGAGTGGTCTCTCAATTTTCAAGTAGCGGAACGCATATTCGCACGGTGGGGAACTCCTTCATGCGATCTTTTTGCCTCTCCCTCAAACACCAAGTGTGACAGTTTTTTCGCTCTGATACCCCCTCCAGGAGGTTCTCCAAGAGACGCTCTGGTGCATGCTTGGCCACCCGGTCTTCTGTACGCTTATCCACCCTTGCCTCTGATGCTCCAAGTTCTTCAGAAAGCCTCTCGGGTGGGTTGCAGAATGATTCTCATTGCTCCGTTTTGGTCTCGACAGATCTGGTTCCCCTTTCTAAGGTCTCACTCGGTGAATCCTCCTTGGATTCTAGATCCCATTCCGGATCTGATATCCCACCCATCCTGCATATCTCCTCCGAACCTGGACAACCTGAAGCTGACCGCTTGGCTGCTCCAGTTCCACTCTTGATCAGGACTCCCGGTATTTCGTCCCCTGTTAAGGTTATCCTGGTGGCAGCTCCTAAACCGTCCACTAGGAAAGTCTACCGCAGCAAGTGGAAGCGGTTTTCTTTGTGGGCGGAGCGGCAAGGCCTGAATCCCTTCACGGTTCCACTCCCTTTAGTGCTTGACTTTCTAACATCTCTTAACGATGGTGCCAGCAGTTCCACAGTCAGAGTACAACTGGCGGCAATTTCTCATTATCACATTGGTCATGACTCTAGTCCACTTATGTCAGCCAAGTTGTGTAAAATTTTCCTTAAAGGTACTTTCCTTCTCAGGCCCCCTGTGAAACAAGCGGTTCCTCCTTGGGACCTCTCCTTAGTTCTCCAGGCCTTGACCGCCCCCCCCCCCCCTTCGAACCAGCGGCTACGGTGGATCTCAAATTCTTGTCTTTCAAGACAGCCTTTTTAGTAGCCATTACACCGGCCAAGAGAGTTTCAGAGCTCCAAGCATTATCAGCTAAACCTCCTTACTTGGTATTTCATCCGGACCGTGTTTACCTCAGGACCAACCCGTCCTTTCTTCCTAAAGTAGCTTCTGAAGCAAACATTAATCAATCCATTAACCTCCCTGTTTTCTTTCCTAAATATGAGAACAAAGGTGAATACAAGCTTCACTCCTTAGATGTTCACAGGCAACTTAGATTTTATCTAAACAGAACGGCTGGTCATAGGCAATCCGACCAGTTGTTTATTTCCTTTGCTAAATTTAATTTGGGCAAGCCAATTTCTAAAGTTTCTCTGTCTCGCTGGATTTCACAGTGTATCTTATTGGCTTATCAAGCTTCAGGAAGGCCCGCACCGGAGGGTGTACACGCCCATTCAACCCGGTCAGTATCTACCTCGGAAGCCTTTAAGGCTAGGATTCCTCTAGATGATATTTGTGCAGCAGCCACGTGGGCTTCATCTCATACTTTTATTTCCCACTATAAGTTGGATCTTGCATCTAGGGGTAGAGCATCATTTGGCTCCACGGTGCTCCGGAATATCCTTCCATGATGGCCGCCCAAGATTTAGGTAGCTGGGGACTCTGTCCCACAGGTTGCAGACAAATGAATCTCCTACTTCAGATTTAGAAGTTATGTACTCACCATAACGTTCCATCTGAGTAGGTGTATTCATTTGTCTGCAACCATCCCGCCCTCCTATCCCCCTGGCCTTTCAGTTTCCTGCATATTATGTGTTACCCTTTTCAGGGTGTTCTTGCTGTTGGCAAACTCGATCTGAGGTCATGAGGGTAGAGCAGGGCATTATGGGTGAGGGGAGGAGCTGAGAGCTTGGATCCATAGCTGGTAAACCATGCCGGTTCGGATCCGATATCGGATCCATAACACACAGGTTGCAGATAAATGAATACACCTACTCAGATGGAACGTTATGGTGAGTACATAACTTCTAATTACTGTCAACTTGGGTCCCCAGGTCCCTGATAACTTCTTCCGTGTTTAATGGATTACCACCTATGTGGTAATTAGGGGTTACCTTGTTTTTCCCAAAGGGTATGACTATACATTTTTTGGCATTTAGCTTAAGGCCATGGCTCTGGCACCAGTTATCCATTTCTATGAGACCTTTCTGGAGGATGTCTGTGTCTGGAGTGTCAATTATGGTGCCCAGTTTGCAGTCCTCTGCAAATTTTGTCAGCCACAATCCTCCTATGTTTGCCTGCACTTCAGAAAAATAAATGCCGAACAAGAGGGGGCCCAGGACTGAGCCCTGTGGGACACCGCTCGTGACCGGCTTAGTCTGACATGGCACCAGCAACTCTAACCCTGTGTGTTCTGTCCTTGAGCCAGTTTGCAACCCATCTTGTGACATATGGGTTTACATCTAAGCTGGTGAGCTTTTCTATGATGCCCGAGTGGGGTATTGTCGAACGCTTTTGCTAGGTCAAGGTAGGCTGTGTGAACTGCCTTACCCTCATCAATGGCCTTAGTGACTGTTTCGAAAAAGTTGACAAAGTTCAAGAGGCAGGATCTGCCCTTGACAAAGCCAAATTGGGTAGGATCCAGTGTCTGTAGGTCCCCAATGTCTTTATTTATGAGTTCCATTATGATCCTCTCCATAGCTTTGCAGATGAGGCTCGTCAAGCTTATGGGGCGGTAATTTCCAGGGTCCGTAGAAGCACCGCCTTTGTGGAGTGGGACCACAGTTGCCGTACGCCATTCTTCCTGTAGTAAGGCTAAGATTAAACAGCAGCCTTATGTGTGGGTTTAGTTCCTCATTGAGTTCGTGTAGCACACAGCCGGGGACACCGTCCGGTCCCATTGATGCTGTGTTTTTTGCTTTAGAGAGAGCAGCTCTCACCTGGGCATCTGAGATGTTTGGGAGGCTAGCATCTGGTGGGATAGATATTTCTCCTTTTGGGGGGGAGGGGAGAAATTTGCACTGAACCTGTCTGCCAGTATGTTGGCAATGTCTGTGGGTTCAGTGATTTTTTTATCATTTTGGACTAATTCTGAGCATATCTGGGAGTTTCCACCCAGGTTTCTAACATAGCTAAAGAAGGCTTTATGATTGTCTTTTGTGTCATTAGCGATTTTTCTCTCAAAGTTGGCCTTGGATGATTTTATGAGTGATCGTAGTTTTTTGCTAGTATTGATCAGAGATACCTTCCCTTTTAGGGATTTTGCTCTGTCATGTAGTAGCTTTCTCCTCTTGTTGTAGAGTTTGTTTATGGCTGGTGTCCACCAGACCGGGCGCCTGCCTTTGGTGGAAAGGGTCTTGATTTTATTAGGGATTGCTTGATCCATACATTCCTGGAGGTGCTCGTAGAAGGCATTTGTAAGGGTTTCAGCAGCGTGGGTTGTGGTTTCCACTGGCTTGGGGGCCTTGAAGGATACCACTCCAGTCTTAAGAAGTGTGAAGTTTGCTTTTGAGAAGTTCTTCACTGTGGTCTTTTTTGCTGGGGGTGGGGGTCTAGTATATTTTCTCCTCTTGTGGGAATGGTGACTAGTTGTTCCATAGCATTTTGAGTTTATGAACTCAAGGAACCTTTGGGCTAGGGTGTTGGGGCTTGAGTAATGTTCCCAGTCTGTTTGGGTAGTTGAAGTCACCCAATATGATGGTGTTTGGAGAGACATTCATACTCTCCAGTGTCTTCAGGAAGGCTGTGTGGGTTTCCTGAGTTTGAGAAGGTGGTCTGTAGCATGTTACAAACTGTAGGGCAGTTTTACCTATGGTTAATTGCACCTGGATGGTGTCCGATGCTTCGTGCGTTGCCACTAACCTGGAGGTGTGGGTATCCTTTATGAATATGGATACTCCCCCTCCTTTTGTGGTTCGGTCCGGATTTTGGGGCCGGAGCGCATGATATGAGGTATAACCTGATAGTGCTGGGGTGCTCTCAGGAGCCTTGAACCAGGTTTCAGTCACAGCACAGACATTGATGTTCTCCATACTGAGGAGGGCTTCGAGGGCATGCATCTTGAGGTTTAGACTTCTGGCATTGAGCAGTATTACCCTTAGTTTTTCTCCATTTTTGTTTTCTAGGACGGTAGGTTTATCATTTGAGCCTTGCCTAAAAAAGGCACTATGGGGGTGGCAAGAGCCTTTGCCAATATCCGGAAGCCCAGGGGTGACAGGTGCAAGCCGTCCCTTGTGAAGCAGCGTGGCTTGTCAAGCATGTCATCCCAGGCAGACAGACATTGGATCCCCTTAGAATGACACCAGTAATTAAGCCAATTATTAAAGCTGATCATTTTGTCTCTGTATTGTGGCATCATTCTTGGTGAGGGTAGGATACTGCTCAGGGTCAGGGTCATACCGGCCTGGGCTACATAATCTGAGAACTCCTATGTCTCTTTTCATGTAGTCTAGGGAGGTACGTCTCGGGTCGTTCACACCGGCATGGACAATGACAGAGTCATACTTGTGCTTGCTGTGGAGTGACCTGAGTGCTTGTGTTATGTGGCGGATTCTAGCGCCTGACAGGCAGCTTACTGTGATCTTTTCCTTGTTCAGTCTGGTGAGTGGGACGTCAGTGTGTCTGACTATGGAGTCACCTATAACAAGTGTCTGGCATTGTGTTTGGCCTTAAGGGCTGTGACTGTTTAGCACACTGACTTTGAGAACTATGTGTTGCATGTCTTATGTCTTGAGGTGGCAGTTGCTTGGGTGTCTGCTTTGGAGGCCTCTGTAGTTTTGGTAGATCTTTGATCAGTGCCTCCGAGTATGTCTTTGTGTGTATGTGTTTGTTTTGCAGTTGTGATAGTTCTATGTGAAACTGGGTTTGTGGTGTGCGTGGTTTCCTTCTCCTCCTGTCTGGTCTTGCCAGTCCTGATTTGAGAGAGCTCAGCCTCCAGTTTGACTATATAGTTGCATCTCTCACATGTATTTGTGTTTTGTGGGAGAAGGAGTGGGTTGTCTGTGTACATGAGGCAATTGTAACATTGCCTCAAGATGCCCAGATTTACCAGCTGAACAGGAGAGGAGGCTAGCAACTGACCCTTCGACATGCTAGAAAAAGTTTGCTGTGTAACTGAGTCAGAAGGGACCTATAGGGAAATGGGTACTCAAGGGGATTCTAAGCTAATGTAGTACTTTGTTTAGTATACAAGTACTTTACCTATATAAAAATGCTTTAGGAGCAAGTGCTGAGCTTTACCTATATAAAAATGCTTTAGGAGCAAGTGCTGAGCTTTTGAGAGAGAACTTAATCTAAACAGTCTATTCTCTAAGGGAAAAACTGAAAAGCAGACTTTACGGAGCCAGAAATAGTTTAACCGGCGCTGCCCAATGGTGCTCTATGGGCAACTCCGCACTAAATCACGCAAAAGCAGGCTTTATAGCAGGGGGTTGAAAAGAGCTAGGAATTGACCCAAAATGGCCAATAGACTACAAGTTTCTGGCTGGAACCACTGCTCTAGGGACAAATAGGCTGCTCTGTGCTCCCCACTCCCACTGGTGAACAAAGAAGCTTCCCTTTATCCAAATAAGGATATGGAATAGCACAGGAACCAAGCCAAAGCCCAGAGATCAGCAAACTCTGAAGACTGGACTATTCTAGTTCAGTAAGGCAGGAAAACCAAGATTTTTTTTTTTTTTTTTTTTTTTTTTTTGCAGAAAACAGAGGAAAAACAGACAGTAAATGCTTTTAAACGGCTAGCGCACTTGAGTGTGTTAGCCTACAGGTAAGATTAAACAACAAATAACTTTTTTAAAAGTGCAAAACAGTTAATCAACACAAAAAACAGTTTAAATAGAATGCGGAGCTGTATAAACAGGCGAAAATGCAGTCACTAAGCAGTAAATCAAAAAGCCAGAAAAAAAATACTTAAATCAGGAAAAAGTCACTCTTTTGCTCTCTGCTGCTTGTAGAACTCTGCAGGACACCACGAGGAGCTGTGCTGAGTTGAATACAAGCGATCAGGAGAAATAGAATAAGTAGGCAGTCATTCTGAAGAGACTATAACAAAATCCGTGGTACCATGTTAAAAAAAAGTTACGCAACTATCAAAGGGTAGAACAAAATGGGTAATTGCACAAAAAAACCCCGAAATACGCTGTTAACGGAAGAAGCAAAATACATGCAGTCGCAGCTCGCCGACAATATTAAATATTATTCAAAATGGGTTAATAAATACGAATTCAGAAAATTAGAAAAATCCTCGCTTATCAAACAGCTCAAAACTAATTCCAAAGGTCGGGTAAAAAAAGCAACGTCTATTAGGAATTCCTCAGACACACAGGTGGCTTGAGGAAGTAAACCGTAGGGAACAGAACAACAAAAATTCAAAAGCAATGTTTTAGATAAGGAGGATAATAACTTGGTAATAGCATCAGCACCTCCGCCTCCCTTACCAGAATATGAAGCAAGTGAACAGGTTGGTCCACCCCCACGATATCCTGTGGTCACTGAAGATAGAGATATTATGAAATTAAAACTGACGGACTAAAATTAGAGATCCCATCGGGACCAGGTCCCGAACAAAGGCAGGTAACTCTGATGAAGAAATCGAGTTATGGCAAATGGTTAAGAATTCATGATCTAGAAGTGAAGAAGAAATATGCCCACTTTTATAGAAGTACCCAATCCTCAGGCAGGTCAAGACAATCAGGACCCAACTATTTTAGTATATAGACCTTGGACTCTGGAAGATATCCGGAAAGCCACTGAGGGAATTCCCCATCCAAAGGTTAATTTTAGAAAATTCTCAGAAGATTTACAAGGAATGAGACTGAGTTATAACTTAAACGGAGAAGAGCTAGAAAAAAGTAGACAAATTGTAGGGCCGGATTGGTACATGATTAGTGGAAACTGGAATCCCCGTGACGCTGCACAAAGACCCCTCCCACATAGCCGTGCAGAATTGGACACCAGAGTAAAAGGTCTTGCAGACCGCATCTCTGAAAAATGGAAACTGACTTGCATTAATCAATGCATCCAACAAGAAGGTGAAACAATTGACCGGTAGTATGCCAGATTGTTAGTGTTTTAATAACCACTGTGGAATGCAGGTTCTTGAAGATCAAACACAAGATTCCCCATATGAACAGCAGTTAAAGAAGGCATTTTTAAAGGGCAGTATTGCACCTGTAAGCAGTTTTTTTTTTTTTTTACAAAACACATGGTAGACCATCGTACAAGCAGGTTACAATCATTACTTGAATATGCTAGGCATGCCAAGGCATTTTAATAGCAAAAAGAAAGCTCAAGTATTTTCTGTAGAAGATGGAGCAGAAGTTTATGTAGTACAGTCTGGGGAAAAAAGGGCAAGAAAAACGCACAGAGAAACGATAGGGCGAAAGAAAAGGAGTGTGTATGTGTGTGTGTGTGTGTGTGTGTGTGTGTGTGTGTGTGTGTGTGTGTGTGTGTGTGTGTGTGTGTGTGTGTGTGTGTGTGTGTGTGTGTGTGTGTGTGTGTGTGTGTGTGTGTGTGTGTGTGTGTGTGTGTGTGTGTGTGTGTGTGTGTTAAGGGATTGCAAGAAAAACAAGAAGGCAACAACCGAAGATAAGGAGGGTCAGGAATCACTAGAAGGGGCTAGCGAATAAAGGACAAATGAGAATGTGATAGAGGGAGTAGAGGAAGTGCAGGAAGTTAGTGACAATGAAGAAAATGAAATAGACCTAGCTTTATTTAGCAGACATGAAACCAGAAGTTACACTCTTGGTAGAAGGGAAGGAAGTCAAATTCTTGTGTGACTCTGGGACATCACAAACCCTGATACATCCCTCCAAACCGCCAGAAAAGTCACCTGATTACATACTGGTCAAAGCAGCTAATGGACGGCTGTATTGGGAGCCTCTCTCCCGTAACATTGCAGTAACTGATCCAGTTTCAGTATTGACTCAAAGCAAAATTTGTAGTTTCTGCAAAATGCCCAGTAAACCTCTTGGGAAGAGACCTCATGCAGCTATTTGGTATAGCAGTAGTCCCAACCATGCAGGGTATGGAAGCACCGCGGCAAATTGATACCTTTGCAGTGCAATCGGAGGGTGAAATGTTTTATTGGTACAGCCAGAACTTGGTTACAACTGGTCCAGGGACTGTGACCAAAGAGTTAATGAATGTAGCCATCAGCAAGTTCCCCTCCCTTGACATTTGATAAGAAACACCTGTTGCACTGTACCCTGTATTATTGTAACACACCAGGACCTAAGGAATATGAGCAAGATTTAAAAATCATGCAAACAGATTGATATTGCATCACCTGTACTGGGACACAGAAGGGTACAGTGTAGCCAGTTGTTCATTGCCCCAGGAGTTCTTTGCACTTTATAAATCTAATCGATTGCCAACCAAAAACAGAAATATAGAATGGGCAGACCTAGGAGAAAAAGTCACGAGATGGGAGAAACTGACAGAACTAGAACTGTCAGAACAAGGAATACAAATACAGAAGTTAAACTGGATAACTCAGACCAACCCAGCTGTGCACTTGCAGTCTAGCGTGGACAGCTGATTTTAACTCCTGTTAAAGGAGGAAGAAAATGCCTTACGAAATATACCAGAGACCCTCTGGTCAACAGGAAAATCAGATGTAGGACTCGTTTGTACAGCAGGACCAGTTACTATCACGCCAAAGTCAGCATTCAGACCCCAAAAAAAAAAGACAGTGTCCCTTAAGAAAAGATGCAGAGGCAGGGATAAAGCCTATTATAGCAGCCTTACTTAAAGGAGGGATACTAGTAGAATCTCCCGATTTTTGCCATGTAACACACCCTTATTTCCAGTTAAAAAGGCCAATGGAGAATGGCGTATGGTCCAAGATTTACAAGCTGTAAATGATGCAGTAATGCCAAGGGCACCCACGGTGCCAGACCCACACACCCTGTTGAATGATTTGAAACCTCAACAGAAGTATTTTTTCTGTGGTAGACATCAGCAATGTGTTCTTTTCGATACCGATACACCCTGATAGCCAGTATTGGTTTGGATTCACATTTCAGGGAAAAAGGTATACATATACGTGACTACCACAGGGATATTGTGAAAGTCCAACAATATTCTCAAGAAATGGCAAGTAACTTGGCGGGATTCACCCCACCAAGAGGCATTCAGATCTTACTTTATGTTGATGACGTCTTGCTGGCAGCCCCCACCCAGCAGGATTGTAGAGAAGATACCATAGCACTTCTACTATTTTTAGCCGCTGAAGGACCTAAGGTAAATTTAAAAAGTAAACTGCAGCTTTGGAAAAAACAGTCTAATATCTGGGATATGTAATATCCAAGGAAGGTAGAACATTAGATGAGGATAGAAAAATAGCAATTTTGCAAGCAACAAAACCCACTACCAAGAAGGAAATGATGTCCTTCCTGGGTACAACTAATTTTTGCTGGAGGATTCCAAACTATGCCTTGGAATCTGCACCTCTGACCTTGTATATAAGAAGCCTATGGCAGCGCAGGATTTGTTACAATGGACACCAGAGGCAGAATCTGCTTTCTGCAAACTAAAGCAGTTAATAGTGTCGTCATTAGTTCTGGGATTGTCGAACTACCATAAACGTTTTTTCCAAACTGTAGATTGTAAGCAGGGTTGCATGACATCAGTATTAACACAACAGCATGGGGATAAGCAATGCCCCATTGCTTACTATTCATCACAACTAGACCCAGTGGCATGATCCTTATCCCACTGTGTACAAGCAGTAGTTGCAGCTGCAATGGCAGTACAGGCTTCAGCCTCAGTAGTCTTGTTCCACCCTCTCACTTTGAGAGTACCTCGTGCAGTCGCGATTATTTACTACAAGAAAAGTTGGTATATATTTCCTCTGCTAGGCATCTTTCCTGTATGACTATATTGTTGAGCTAACCTCGTATGACAATTGAGCGATGCACGACTTTAAACCCTTCTCTGCTCCCGACCCCTGCAGACAGCACACCGCACCGCTGCCTGTAGGTAATTGAGCAAAAGACACTACCTAGAAAAGATCTCATGGATGTCCCCTTGGATGATGCTGAGGTGACATACTGCGTGGATGGCTTGTGCCAAAGGGGTCCTGCAGGACAGAACCTAGTAGGATATGCAGTAGTCTGATACTGGGATTATAGAAGCAAAACCTTTACCACACAATTTATCTGCACATGCAGCAGAATTGATTGCCCTGACACGGGCATGTACCTTAGCAAAGGGTAAATGTGTAAACATTTTTGCTAATGGCCAGTACGCTTTTTCTACTGTACATGTTTTTGCACAACAGTGGAAAAACCGGGGAATGATATCTACTGGCAAACCTATAAATCATGCAGTTTATTTTAGATCTTTTAGAATCTATTCACTTACCTCAAAAAGTAGCCATTTGTAAATGCACAGCTCACACCAAGCAACAAGATAGGATTTCAGAAGGTAATGCGAGAGCTGATACAGCTGCAAAACAAGCAGCCACAGAAGTATTTCTTTTAAATGAGGAATTACAACCCTCTGAGCTTTTAGATTTAGATATGTTAAAAAAAATGCAGGCACTCTCTACGCAAGCTGAAAAACAACGATGGATAAAACGAGGAGCAATCCTCAAAGGGGCTGTACATCTCTAGAGAAGGAAAACGGACACTACCCTCTAATTTGTTTCGATATGCAACTTTGTTGAGCCATGGGCAGTGCCATGTCTCAACAGGGGGGGATGTTACAGCTGGTGAACCAGGTGTTCACAACGTACGGGTTTGTCAGATTTGTAACTAACATCATGCACAGGGGACGATAAAGCCCAAGCAAGGGAGTTTCCCTACACCACCATATCCGTTTCACACTACCTGTATGGATTTCATAGAATTGAACAAATGTGAAAATAAGAAGTCTTGTCATTGTAGATATGTTTTCCAGAAGGGTGGAAGCCTTTCCAACCAAAAATCCGGATGCAGCTATGGTGGCAAAAGTACTTGTCAAGGAAATCATTCATAGGTTTGGTATTTCAGAAAGGATCTACAGTGACAATGGTACACATTTTGTAAATCAAACCATACAGCAGTTGAGTAAGCATTTTGGTATTTCTTTAAAAAAATCATTGTGCATACCATCCACAATCTGCAGGGCTAGTTGAAAGGCATAATGATATACTAAAAAACAAATTGAGAAAATAGCTGAGACAGGAAAAAAATGGTTATACTGTTTGCCCCTGGCACTGTTGAGCATGAGAACTGTCCCTACAGCAAATGGATTGACTCCTTTTGAAAAATTATTTGGAAGGGCTTGTACACCCCAGTGGAAACTTCTCATGTCATCAGACTAGGAAGCTGATTTCACACTAGCTGAATATATGAAAAAGTTGAGTTCTAAACATCTGTTGCAGTCAAATTCTGTTTCAGATGGAAAACAAACCGAGAGATCAGAAGTGGCAGTGACGCCCGGAGATTGGGTGTGGATCAAAACATCAAGAGGAATTGGTCATCGCCAAGGTGGGAGGGTCCCTACCAGGTGCTTCTTTCGACACCCACTGCAGTCAAGATGGAACTAGCTTCGTGGATACACCTGACGCACTGCAAGCTAGTTAAGAACTTTGAATTGGACAAAAATCTTACCTCTCCTTCGGGGCCCTCAGCACAAAGTCTGGCTACAAAGGGGGGTCAGATCAATAGGCCTGATCCATCTCAACCCCAGTGAAGAAACCATTGTTGCTGAAGGTCCAATTAGGGCAGAGAGTAAGAGCACGTGTCTGAAATAAAGATGACCGAATCCAGTAAGATCCAAATACACCTACTTGGAAGAGTCGGAGAAAACAGAAATGCAGAACAGTTTCCTCAGAAGTATTGCATAATCATCCTGTTGACTGTACTAGTGACAATCTTTTTGTTGTGGCCATTCCTTTTCCCAGCCACACAAATTGAACTGACCAAGCGTGCAGAGTGGCGCGCAGCGTGGCACCCAAACTTTAACACTTACCAGGCAAACAAATGTGTATGCTGAGACCTTCAATGTTTCGAATTGCTGGATTTGCACAGCTTTGCCAACAGCATATGGGGGGTTGCTGCCAACAAGACCTGGGAAAACTTAATTTATGATGCATCAGATGTCACATCACATGATAAAGTAGCATTGCACTTGTCTTTTCGACAGAAGGGAACTGTGTATTTACAAGAATGATACAGTTCAGGTGGGTTGGAGCAATTGCAATGTGACTGTTCCCTATAGATGCTACACTAAACCTGATAACATCGGATCCTATTGCAACACAAGCTATGATTCATTTGTTGAACTGATGCATAGGACAATTGGTGAAGTAAAACATAATGCTGACCTCTATAGACAACTGTCTATAATCGACAAATATTTTCATGCAGAGCCAGGGCATAGTAACGTTACTACCAAAGTAGAAGATTGTTACTTTGTATGTGGAAGGAAAGCATATAAATGGTTACCTGAGAATTGGTCTGGCAGTTGTTTTTTGGGGTACCTGGTTCCGGCCATACGACACAGCAGTTTTACCTAAAGGGAAAATTCGGAACGTTCGAGAAATCAAGAAGCCTGTCAAGCCAGTGGGGTAAATCGATGTGCGCTGGAAAAACTGTCATGCTGTGGGCTTAGGGAAAAATGGACCGTCCCATATGGACTTGAGTGATACTGTTACCTCGTGGGCAGGTACTGCCAGCATATGGAGCAACGAAATCAATCTGGGAACTGAGAAAATTGTCTAAGCTTCTCGATGAGCAATGCAACCTTTTCTGCCCTAGAATTGGTGACTGAACTGACTGCCAATGAGAACAGTGGTGCTTCAAAATCGCATGGCTCTTGACTTCACCCTGGCGGCGAGAAGAGGTATGTGTGCTTTAATCCAGGAGGAGTGCTGTTCGTATATTCCTGACCACAAACACGAGATGGACAACCATCTTGAGGTAATTCAGCAGGTGTTGACCAGGACCAAATCCATTGACTGACTTTTTTTTCCAAAAATTGGTTGGGGGGGGGGGGGCAGTATCCTGATGAACATTCTGATTTCCATCTGTGTAGGAATAATCCTCCTGGTGATGTGTGCTGCTGCATCCCCTGTGTAAAAAGACTGATTAAGACTCTATAGACATTTCCGTTTCAGAAACCTTATACCAAGGTGCTGAACTTGAAGAATTGCTAAACTGAAAATGCTTTCATGAGTTTAAACTGACTCAACTGCAAATCCTGAGTGGGAAGAGGTTAGGGGAAGAAAAAACTGTTTGCTTATCTTAAGTAGAATAAAAGTATTAAAAGGGGGGGGAAATGTTAGAAAAGTGTGTAATAGTAATATGCATGCTTAGTGCATTCGAGGTTTAAAAGGGTTAATACATTTATTCTGTTCACATTGCATGAATCTGCACAGCTATTAGAAACTGAACAAGAAGCATTTCATTTCTGCTAAAGTCATGAAACTTAAGAGATATTAATTTCTGCTTATGCCATGAAAGTATGCAGCTGCTAGAAGCATTGATAAAGAAAATAGATGCTTGAAAGTTTAAACCATAGTCAGCATTACTTGTACCAAAGCTAGAAATGTACCTTGAATCTAGACAAAATGTAATGCATGTATTAGAACAAGTACAACTGAAGAATTGAAAAGTTAAGGTGGGCTAAAATAGCCCAAGGCCAGGTTGTTTTTCTCAAAATGTTTTGCAAAACAGCAGATAATCTAACTTAGCAATAAGTCTAGTAACATTTTCTGTAGAACATACAGAAAGCTGTGTAACTGTCAGCAATAGAATAGTAACACTTTGTGTGACAGGAAGAGAACTGTATAAGAATAACATAATAATCACCAGTAATTCAGACAAATCTTGTGTCTACATGCTTTGTCTCCTTGCCACAAGTAATAAAGGGTGCCTTGCTTGAACCTAACGTGAATTGGTCTTTGAAGGTTTTTCCTTCAACACTTACTCTGCTCCTTTAAGGAACTTCTGTGGTGTTTTTTTTTTTTTTTTTAGATCAGATGTGGATAAATGGGCAAAACTCTGCTTTCTGCAACAGTGAAGTTCTGTGCTCCCCAGCATTCCTTTCCCAGGCTGTGGAGAAGCCCAGATCATGTGTAGGTGGTAAACCACACTACCTCTGCAGCAGGAAGGAGTTCTCTCTTGCTCCAGGTTATACCCTAGCAAGGGTCATGGGTTGGAACATCCAACATCCTACATGAACTTGCTGTTGGTTCAAGGGTGGATCACTGCAGTCTTGAGTCCTTGACTGGTAGAGGAGGTTCTTTCATATTTAGGCCTGGAGGATGTGGGTCCAAGACAATTTAACTGCTCTTCCAATTCCTCCACTTCCACACCTTGAAACTTGCCAGACCCCCCCCCCCCCCCCCAGGCAGGTTCTCTGATAAACCCGCCTCCGAAGATCAGAAGGGGCTAGGATGGATGTTTTTTAGTGCCCAAAGAGGGGGCCTCTGGCAAGGTGTACATCCCTATTGGAAGTCCTGAGGAAGTGCTCTGAGCCAACTAATCTGTGATATATCTTGTTTTTTGCTTATTTGAGTTATTTATAGCAGTTTTATTGTCTGCATATACGTTGCTAGCTAGTTTCACTGTGTGAGGTATTGACTAGAAATTTTCTACAATTAAGCATCTGGTTGGGTTTGTTTGTTCTGAAGTTTCCAGGTCTCCCTCCCTATTGATATCCTGTTTTTATACTTGGGTGGCTTTGCAGTTGCCAGCCCCTACTGTAAATTTGATCTAGGACACTCCACCCAGTCTAGTGTTACTACCTCATTCTACCTAATCCAGGGAGAACATTTGAAAAGGCCAACCCAGTTAGTTTCTGCTTCTCCTTTCCCCTTTCCACTTGGAAACAAATTTCTAAGCTTGTTTCCTGGCTTTCCTGCAAGTCTATTCCAGATACAGATTTGTTGTATCCAGGACTGTAAGCTTCTGAGCCCCCAAGCCTTTCTGTGATGGAGGGAAGCCTTCTAGATTAATTTAGTTTCTTAGAACTAGCCAGTTGTCTAGTTTCAGCACTCTAATCTGTTTCTTTGAGCTCAGCACGTGTTCAAAACTCATTGTAAGCACTAAAGCTACAAATTACTACAGCACTCAACCTCACTTGTCGAGAGGAAAAACAGTTTTTAGTACTTGATAAGCGCCTATCCAGGCCTGTCTAAGGGTCGGCTCCTAGTGTTTTCTCCTGTCTACCTGATGAATCTGGGCATCTTTGGGGCAATGCAACAATTGCCTCATGTACACAGGCAACCTTCTCCTACCACCAAACACTACAACCTGTGAGAAATGCATTTGTATAGCCAAACTGGAAGCAAAGCTGTCTTCACCCAAGACTGGACTAGAGAGTTGAGAAAGTAAACACTTGCACCGCACCACACTCATCACATAGTCCACCAAAACCTACACCACCAAAACAGACACCTAGAAACACAAAACACACACCTACATTCGCGGAGGCTCTGAAAATAAATCTACCCAAGCAACAGGGACCTCCAAAGCAGAAACGTAAGCAAACTCCACCCCCCCAACACAACCGAAATGACACCTAGCCCACTAACTCGGTGTGCCACTCAAACAGCCCATAAGGTTTAACAACGTTCCAAACACTCTAGTCATAGGTGACTCTATAGTCAGGCACACTGTTCCACTCATGAGGCTAAACAAGGGGAAAGTTACTGTCAGGTGCCAGGATCTGCCACATAACGCATGCACTCGGGCCACTCCACAACACGTACAAATATGATTGTCATTGTCTATGTTGGAGTGAATGACCTGAGATGTACTTCCCTGGACTACATGGAGGAGCTGTCCGATCTTGTAGCCCAGGCAGGTATGACCCTAGCCCTGAGTAGCATCCTGCCATCACCCAGAATGATACCACAGTACAAGGACAAAATGATTGACTTCAATTGGCTAAGCTTCTGGTGCCATTCTAAGGGGATCCAGTATCTTTCTGCCTGGGATGACAAGATCGACAAACCACAATGCTTTGACAGAGATGGCCTGCACCTGTCGTCAATGGGATTCCGGATACTGGCTAAGGCTCTTGCCACCCCTATAGTACCTTTTTTAGGCGAGATTCAAATGACAAATTCACGACCATAACATGTACAAGCGAGCAAAATCTGAGGGTTATGCTACTTAATGCTAGAAGTCTAAACCTCAAAATGCACTCACTCAAGGCACTCCTAAAATGGAGAACATCGACATATGTGCAGTGACAAGAGACCTGGTTCAAGGCTCCATAGAGCACCCCTGCATTACCAGGCTATAATTCATACCACACCTTTCGGCCATCTAACCTGCACTAAAGGCGGAGGAGTGTCCATATTCATTAAGGATATCCACACCTCCAGGCTAGTTGCTCAGCATAATGCATCAGAGATTATCCAAGTGCAACTAACTCTGGGCAAGACCACAATCCAAATTGTAGCTTGCTACAGATCCCCCACCATGCCCCAGGATTCTCACTCTCTTTTTCTTGATACACTGGAAAATATTAGAGTACAACCTAACACCCTAATAATGGGCGATTTCAGCTACCCCACTATTAAATGGGAAAACTACATTTTACCAACTCTTGTGCTCAAAATTTTCTGGAATTCATAAATTCCAGTGCCTTAGATCAACTTATCCACACCCCCATCAGGGGCAGCAATATCCTAGACATGGTCATTACCAACATGGGCAACCGAAGTCAATTCCTTGGTCAGATCAAACCACAAGCAAATCACCCTAGACATCCACATCCCACCCCCACCCCACCCCCATTAGGGAAACCACTGTAAAAAAAATTCTCCAAAGCCAACTTCACGCTTCTTAAGACAGAAGTAGCAAACTTCACGACACCCATGCTGACAGACAATCGAGGTACGACTGAATCTTATACAATTTGCATTTTATAAGCACTTACACGAGTGCATGGATAGTGCAATCCCTAACAGAACCAAGATGCTATCCTCCAAAAAAAGAAGCAAATTTGGTGGTCCCATGCTATAAACTCTACAACAGAAAAAAAATGTAAAATCCCATGATTGGAGGAACTCCAATGTCCGCCTCGGTAAGAAGCTGAGATCCCTATAAAATCCTCCAAAGCTAGTTACGAAAAACTCGCCACCGATTTCTAAAGACCACCACAAAGCGTTCTATAACTGTCAAGAATCTCAATGGCAATACTCTGATCTGCTCTGAGTTACAGCACAATGGCACTAAATATACAGAACCAACTGATATTGCCAACATCCTGGCTGATGGGTTCAGTGCTAATTTTACCCCTCTCTCATCCCCTAAAGGGACCATCTCTACCGGAAGAATGCAAAGTTCCTGTAATCACGGCTGCACAGGTAAAACTCTCTCCAGAGCCAAGAACACAACATCCCAGGCTGCATTCTACATGAACTACAGCATGAACTGGCACCCCAAGTACCATGTTCAGTCCTAGCCTCCCCTCAGGCTTGGTGCCCACTGAATGGCCCACAGCAACAGTTATCCCACACCACAAAGGGAGAGCCACCCCGGGAACTGCCCTATTAGCCTGACAAGCCTGGTCTGCAAGGCTATGGAACATATCATGGAACTTGTAAAACAATGACATTGGTCATCTCTAGACTGGACCCTACCCAGTTCAGGTTTGTAAAAGGCAGATCATGTCTTTTAAACCTGATGGACTTCTTTGAAGCGGTCACCAAAGCTGTAGATGAGGGTAAGGTGGTTCACACAGCCTATCTAGATCTCGCCAAGGCTTTAGACAGCATCCCCCATCTGGAATTTATAGATAAACTCCCTAAACTAGGTATAAATCCGTAGGTCACAAGATGAGTTGCCAACTGGCTCACTGACCGAACCCACACTGAAAGTAGCAGACTCTAAATCAACTTCAGACCAGTGACAACTGGGGTACCACAGGGTTCAGTCCTAGGTCCCCTCTCCTGTTGGCCTGTACTTCAGAGAAGTAGATAAAACACAGAAGGTCTTTGGCTAGCAAAGTTCGCAGATGACTGCAAACTAGGAGCCATAATCAAAACTCCCAACTATGTGGACAGCCTTCAGAAGGGCCTCACTGAGATGCCTGGTGTTAAAGCCATGGCCTCGAGCTCAATGCCAAAGTGCATTGTCATCCCTTCTGGTAAAAACTCTGTACCTATGAACTTCCACATAGGCGCTAGTCTGCTTAACCCCGAAAGTGTGTCCTTGGGACACACAGGTGGACAGTAGTCTCTCCTTTGATAATCACATCGCCACAGTAGTCAGGAAATCCTGTGTGGCACACCTCATCCAGGAAAAAGAGGTCATTGTTCCCCTTTACCCATCAACTCATTAGTATAGAGTACTATGCCCCTTTCTGGTATGTGCCTCACAAGACCTCTACAACTGGAAAGGCCGCAGAAATACCTCAGAGTATTGCCGGCCTCAAACAGATGCCCTACGCAGACAGTCTCAAACTCCAGCTTTACTCAATCGTATATCACCTACTCAGTAGGGTTGCCACCTTTTCAAATGGCCGAAGTGGGACATTTTCGGGACACATCAGATTTTACAGGCCGACACATACCCACTGTCAGTACAAAGGATTTTGCCTAAATATTCTTGTAACAGTTTAGTTGCTTCTGTTTCTTGTAACATTTAGGTATTTTAGATACTGAAATAACGATTTTTATGCAACTATTACATAAAATATGGAACATAATTATGTCCTACAATATCAGGACATTTGCCATTTTTAATATGTTTGTCAGGACACAACTGCCCAAAGTGGGACAGGTGGTAACCCTACTACTTGGAGGCTATCTCTGCCTAACATGGAAAGCTAGGTCAAACACAGAGCTGTTGGGCATGCTCCACTTAAATAAATCCCAAACCCTCCGTGCTACATGCTCTAAAGACCTAAACCTTGTCACCACAATAAACAGAACATGCTGGAGGGATAGATTCCTGTCCCAGAGACTTCCTGTACTCAACTACCTATGTATATCAAACAAAGCTCCTCATTAGCACTCTTCAAGAAAAATCTTGATTGGATGGGAGATGGGAAATTCCCCCCGGGGAACACTTCTGTGGCTCTGCTCGACAGGGGCACAGGAAAATAACTTTCTTGGGTGATGTAAGCCAGGGAACCTTGTTGGCTAGGCTTACTTAGGTAGATACTAGGCTATCGGCCCATGGTCCTATGAACCTTTTATATAGTAAATTCTTTCATGTCTGTTCACAGGAGATTGGATGTGCACAGTTGCAAAGGTCTAAAATGCAACACTTTAAGAATTGGCAAACTGTCCCAAGAGATTTCTGTACCTGTGTGTGTTGTCATTACTAAGCCCCTCTTTCATTTGAGTTTAACTGTACAAGAATGCATGGATCGTGCCATCCCAAGCAAAACCAAGACTCTCTCCTCCAAGAAAAGGAAACCAGTCTGGTGGACTGCCATAAACCAGCTATACAATAGGAGGAAACTAGTACAGAAAAGAGTAAAATCCCAAGAAGGGAAGACCTCCCAGATCAGTATCTGCAAAAAACTACGATCCCTCATAAAATCCTCCCAAGGTGCAATTTGAAAGAAATTGCCAAGGACTCCAAAGATAACCACAAGGCATTCTTTAGCTATGTCAACAAGTGGCAATGTTCAGATCTGCTTGGAGTTGGTGCAGAGTGGCACAAAATACACTGAGCCGACAGATAGCGCCAACATCCTGGCAGACAGGTTCAGTGCAAACCACCCCCAAAAGGGTCCATAACCATACTTGGAAGACTGCAGAGTCCCTGAAATCAGACACTCTGGTTAAAACAGCCCTCTCCAATGCCAAAAACTCAGCATCAATGGGACCGGATGGTGTCCCAGGCTGCGTCTTACATGAGCTCAAAAGACTAACCCCTCACCTAAACACACTGTTCAAACTCAGCCTCTCCACAGGCTACATACCCATAGAGTGGCACACAGCAATGGTTATTCCGCTCCACAGAGGTGGAGCCACAACAGATCTGGAACTATCTCCCTATAAGCCTGACTAGCTTGGTTTGCAAGGCTATGGAGCGCATCATCATGGAACTATTGGGAACCTCCAAACACTGGACCCTACCCAGTTTAGCTTTAAGGGCAGATCATGCCTCCTAAATCTGGTGGACTTCTTCTTTGAGACAGTTACCAATAGACGAGGGAAAGGTGGTACACACAGCCTACCTAGACCTCGCTAAGGCCTTCAACACCATTCCCCATTCTGTGGTATAGATGAGCTTACCAGCCTGAACATAAACCCCTATGTCATAAGATGGGTTGCGAACTGGCTCACGGACAGAACCCACATGGTGAGAGTTGCGTGAGCTAGGTCAGTCTCTAAACCGGTTACAAGTGGTGTTCCCCAGGGCTAAGTCCTAGGACCCCTCCTGTTCAGCATATACTTCTCAGAGGTACAGGCAAGCACAGGAGGACTATGGCTGACAAAGTTCGCAGACTACTGCAAACTAGGGGCTATAAATGACTCTGGCTGACAGACATCCTCTAAAAGGGTCTCACTGAAATGGGTACCTGGTGCCAAAATCATGGCCTCAAGCTAAATGCCAAAAGTGCATAGTCATCCCCTTTGGAAAAAAAGCAAAGTACCCACAAACTACCACAGAGGTGGTAGTCCCCTAAATACCGAAGACTTAAGGGATC
Organism: Protopterus annectens; assembly: GCF_019279795.1. Lineage (NCBI taxonomy): Eukaryota > Metazoa > Chordata > Ceratodontiformes > Protopteridae > Protopterus > Protopterus annectens. The sequence continues at coordinate 1,632,425,266 of NC_056744.1, read as the reverse complement.
TGGGGACCCAAGTAGATGGTAATATCACCTTTTGATAATCACATTGCCAAAGTGGTTAGAAAATCCTTCTGTGGCCCACCTAATCACAAAAGGGTTTGCATCCAGATTGAGGTCATTCTGCCCCTCTACTCATCACTCATCAGACACATCTTAAGAGTACAACGCCCCATTTGGGATGTAAATAACAAGACACCTGCAACAGCTGGAAAGACAACAGAAGTACCTCACCAAGATGATCCATGAAACAGATGCCCTATGCAGCTCGACCTGAAGAAACTCCGATTGTACTCTGTTGCATACCACCTACTCAGAGGTTCTCTGCCTGACATACAAGGCCATGTCCAACCCAGAATTGATGGACATGCACCACCTAAAGAAAACCTTATCCCCTCGAGCCACACTCTCTAGGATCTAAACCTCACCACAATAAACAGGACTTGCTGGAGGGATAGATTCCTGTCCCTGAGACTTACCATGCTTTGGAACAAGATCCCAATCTACATTAGGCAGAGCTCCTCGCTAACGCTGTTCAAAAGAAACCTTGAGTGGATGGGAAACTGTTTACCTCCGGGATCACTTCAGTGGCTCGGCTGGACAGAGGCACAGGGTACTAATCTAAGGGGATGGTGAAAGCCAACACATTCTGGCTAGGCTTATAAATGCCTTCGGGCAGCTAACCTAGTACCAACCTATGAACCTACCTTCAGAGTGTTAAATGCATGTTTTGTAGCAGGAGGTTGCATGTTCCTGCTAGGTATAACCTTAATGTTTTGGGTAACAGTTATGCGAATAAGTCACTAAAACCTTTAGTAATGCATCTCCCTTGTGGTAGGGGAGCATGTTGGTAGGTAAATGTGGAGACTGGAAATGAGGCGTTCTTGTCCCTACAAACATTTCCAGGTATGTATGAGATCTAGCCAATTTGGCCACATGATTTTGACCTGGTACTTCAAACAGCCAAACACGCACACACTTGGTCTTGCCACAAGTCTATGAAAGTGCAGCAGTGGATCAGAGTCTGATAACTGTCATTCCAGGCAGCATGAAAAAGCTAAGGCCAACCAAAACTGACAGGTTAAGCTTTTGCTTTTGATCTACCAGTTGCAGCTAGTTCAGTTTGATAGCCAAGAGGTGACTTATGTTGCATTTAGGCAGTGTGGAGTATGCAATCTTTTGGCGTATCCAAACTCCTGTTGTCTGCTTCACTTTGATCTGAGGGATTAACAAGGATACTGTTTTTGCCAACTGGCCCCCAAACTTTGAGGCTCATCCAGAAAGCCAAACTACACGAGTCCAAGCTTAACAGCATCTCCTCTCTGGCTTACACCTGGTTTCCTGTTAAACACCATATGTGAGCTGCTAGTGCATGCATGTGCACATAACACCACTGTCTCCTTTCCAGTATTCTGGTGCACCTTTTATATGAAGGCTCAGGTGAGGTTTCTACCTTGAAACCAATTGTGATTGCTTCAGTTCCAGTTGGAGCTGTTTAAATGGAATGCCTCTAATGAGGAAATGTGGATTGTGTTCTGGTTGGTCTTTGATCTAGGTCAAGATCGTTTTCTGTCGGATGTAGCATCAGCTGGTCTACTGTAAAGCTGTTTCAACAGCTATTTTTAATTTGGTGAGCAAGAAGCTTCCCTGAAAGCTGGTTAGGCACTTTCTGTGAAGTGCAGTTCATCTCAGACCTACATTAATGGATCTAGTTCTCCCACCCAGATTTTTTTATCTTGGGGAAAGATGACTAATCTCCCTCTCCCCAAGCCAGTATTTGTGGAGGCAAATTTTGTATTGGTAAAAGTTCTTTGTCTGCTGCTAATAATTTCAGAACCCATCAGATTACTGATTGGGCTGCCACCCCACCCAGGTATGTAGTCTGTCAAATGTTTGCTCATCCTTTAATATTTTGTTGTAGGACATAAGTGAGTATCTTCTCCTGGTTTCAAAAGCATGCATGTAGCTTTAGTGGACACCTTTGGAGCATTAGTTGGGGACTTAGTCCATCTAGTATGGATCTTGCATAATGTACAAAAAAATTATCTACTTTGGAAACTAGTCTAAAAGGTCCACCCTGGATAGTGGATGCTTATGCCCATTTATCTCTAGTGGCCTAAGGCAGAATTGGAGGGGGGTTGGTTCTGTAATTTTATTATGGGAAAACACCATCTGCTGTGTGGTAGACTGAACCCAAATGCTGCTTTCCCTACAGTCTCTCCACCACCTGTGGCGATGCATAGCCTAATAGCTGAAAGAACATGTGCAACATGGTGACCTGTTTGCTGTCAAAGCTGTAGAATCTTCTGTCCACTTGTTTGGTCAGTTGAACACATTCCTTCAGTTTTTTATATATAGTTTAATACAAAGTTAATGGCATTTTGTGACTTTGCCAAATGTTAAGCTGCTAGTTGTGTTCTTAGTGCCATAGCACCATTAACATTGCAAGCATTTTCAAACTATACTGTTTGTTGCTAGCTGTGTTGTATCTAGCTAGCCAGACATATTGATGCACAGAGTTTATCAGCATTACTGATCAGTACATTCACCCATCCTGGTAATGGTTTTATTTGCCAGTCTGACCACTTTCAGTACGGATCTACTTGCAGCAATGGTTGGAGAGCTTCTGCTAAAGGGTCTGAGTCATCAGATGGCTGGAGTGACTTGGATGCTGGTGGTGTGCTCTACAAAACTCACTTTGGGTTTTTCAGCCAACTTGTGCTTAATATGTGGTTTGTCATAGACCTTTGTAGCTTTGTCCCTCGTATCCTCATTTTTCATTTCCTTCCAAGTTCAGGGCCCATCCTAAGGTTTTTTCATAGACTGGGTATTTTGAAGAAGCACAGAGCGGGTTGACTCTTGGCAACAGCTGGGTGTTCATGGCTCTGACCTTTTGCTTGCATCAGGTCATTTTAGATCCTGTAGCACTGAAGGCATTCATGACAGTGTTGTATGTTATACTCTAGCCCCCTCTGCCATCTGGGGTAGATAAATGGTACCTATTTTTTCTTGCTGGGTGCTGGTATTTTTGTTTGGATAGGTCTGCCATCACAGTGGTATTTTGACTGTTATTATGTTACGTGGCTGGACCTTGTTAAATGCAAGCACTTTGACCCCATTCTGATGTCTTAGTACTTCCTGGATCCTTGGTTGTAAAACACCTTGGGCTTAATTGGGTAATTTTAGCGAGTTAAGGTCTACTGGTTGCCCATTGAGCTGAAGCGGATTAAAGCTTGTTCTGTCATCTGTATAAGAGCAAGTTGTGTGCGTGCACTCAATTACTTAACTCAGCAGTGAGGGCATTCAGCATAAGCTGTGCATCTCTGATGATCCTCCCCTGGTCATCAGTATGTGGTTTAAATGAGTTGGTAGTTTCTACGGATAACCTTTCATTTGGACATCAGAGTTTTCTGACCCTATGTAGGGGGTGAGTTTTCTGACCCTATGTAGGGGGTGAGAGACTTTGAATGAATTCATTCCAACAACTGTCTGGTCCTAGCCACCTGATTATGGCTACATCCATTATGCAAGCTCAAACGCCTACAAAATGTTTTACCTGATTAGACTAGTGCCACTAATGATTTGAAAGGCTTATGCATGCATTCACATAACACTTGATAAGGTGGCCTTAAGCCTTATAGGTTCATAGGAAGTACTAGGCTAGCTGCCCTTGTGGGTCACTTTAAGCCTAGCCAATTTACTATTTTTCTGCTCTCTAACCTATTCCATTTGGCTGGAGATTGGCCTTATCCATCCCTTGATAATTATATTGCCCTTTAAAGAAAAGAACTGGGATCTTGCCATAGATTGGCCTAATAAGGGCTGAGGTAAGGTCCTAAACTTTCCCTGGTGAGCAGTCTGCATCAGGCAAAGATTTTTGTGGTGGGGGTTGCAGACCTTTTTTGGTAAGGTGACAGTTTTAAATGACCATGGACTGCAACTGAGGAAGTAGGTGCACAAGACAGTAGCTTTTCTGTTTTGAAAACTACTTTTAATCTTAAGAATTGTAACAGTATGTTGTGTGTGTTTTATTAAGAATTATAACAGTATGTTGTGTGATTTTGTTTTTTAGATTTTTGACAAGACACCGTTTAGAATGGCCTTGCGGGTAAGTGCATCAGAAGTAAATCTCCATTCCAGAAAGCCACAGTCCGCTAGAGTCAGAGTGGCGGTTCGTCTTAGACCCTACGCTAAACAAGATGACGAAAAACAGCAGGGCCCATGCGTCCGTGGTATTGATGCACAGTCACTGGAAATAATCAACTGGAGAAACCAGACTGAAACTGTGTGCTACCAGTAAGAATACTTTATATACTCATTCCATTATTACTGCAAACCAGTATGCAACATAGTACTGGGGCAGTGTATGTTTTCTTGGGAAAATCTCTTGTACCATTTCCAGCATACTAGCAGCACTGGAAGCAAAGACTGAGCCCCTGTATTAAGTTTGCATCTAAGAGGATGTTTTTTTTTTTTTTTTTTTTTTTTTTTTTAATTACAGGTTTGACAAGTTTTATGGTGAGAAGGCATCGCAGCTTGATGTATACAAAGGTTCTGTTTTACCAATACTTGGGCATATACTGAATGGACAGAATGCCAGCGTGTTTGCTTATGGCCCAACAGGTGCAGGTGGGTGACTATTTTGATTAAATGCATTTTAACTGAACAGAGCTACACACTCAAAGGTAGTTTGAAAAGGTGCTCTGTATTCCACTCTTTTGAAAAAGTTCAAATCAATCGTGTGTGTGTGTGGTACTGTATTCAGAGCAAGTTTAGACTGGGTAAATTTTAACTTAAATGTATCAGCTTGTTCAACTATTACAACATAAATCAGCTTGCATAAACTTCTGCATTTTTCTCGTCTTTATTTGTATATATTTGTCCAACTAATTTACTTGTCTATCAGGTGTCTTCTCTAGACTTGCTGTCATAACCTTGTGTAGTAATTTGATACCTTTCCCACATTCCTACTTCAGATGCCCTCGCCTAGCTAAACTTCAGTGCTTTACCCACTGTATTGCCTCACGTTTTGTAGCAGTAGTTTTCCTAGCAATTGACCTGTTAGCTGTATACGCTGCCACCTAGTGTTTTTAAGGTGGTTGGTTGTTTTTTCCCGGTAAGGGGTCGCCACAGCAGAACTCCAGTCCACTAATGATTGGCAGTAGATTTTTACGAAATGCTGAGGTGCCAGCTCGATGCCCAACATTCAACAAAGGCACGCCCAGTTACACACGCATGTCTTTCGAACGCTACCCAACCGCGGGGAGGACATGCAGACTCCACACAGAAGGCACTCCCAAGCCACACCGAGAATCGAACGGGAGAACCTCCAGCTGTGAGGTAACAATATACCTCCAAAATCCCCCTTTTTTAAAGTTAACTCTCAGTCCTGGACCCTTGTAAACCTCATTATTCATGTTCTTTACTTTGTTTCAACCTGTTGTGTCCCTACTTGACACTTGTTCCACTGTTAAGTAGCATCTCTCCAGTAACTTGGTAGCAGTTCATTTATTTTCTTAATTACTTCATCTGGTTCATCAAATGCCAACCCTGTTTCAATACACCTTTTAATGTAATTAAACAAATGCTTTTAAGGTCGCTTCTGAAGAACACTCTTCCAGTGACTGCCACACATCCCACAACACTTTTATGAGTGGGGGGGGGGGGTTGCTATTGGCTGGGATTTTCCATACTTGCACTTCACTGGTTCAACATCCAAGGAGTCTTAATGCAGACATTCTGCCACTAGTGTAGAGCATCAAACCTTTAACCTCCTGCAAGATCCTGTGTAATTGTCTACATGCCTTGCCTTCCAGTCCATCGAACTGCATTAACTGCTTCCATTACTTGCTTTTAATCTTGGTTTGCTGCTTAATTGCCTCCATCACATGACTATTGGTCATGCAGTTATTCACCTTCCTGAAGGGAGGAAACTTCCCTAAATTTTTGGAGACCAACGTTCCTTTCAAATTTATATAACATTTGTGTTGGCAGCCTCTCTTTTAGCTTTTTAACACTCTTCTTTACCTTTTTTTCTAGGTGGCAAACACTGGTCATCAGTGATTATTCCATCTTTCAAAGCTTGTGTGGGAAAATTGTGTTATAGAAATCTCATCTTCAAACAGCACTGCACATTTGCAGAGTCCTACAACCCTTACCCAATATAGCTCACTACCTGAAGTATTTGGTCCTTTACCCTTTGACCCTACTCCAATTATGGCTCCCTTTACCCTGACAAAACGGTAAATCACTGGTACTGAATTCCTTGAAGCAGGAAGGAATGCATGCTCCTTTAAGGGCCAAAGGGTTGGATCAGGCAAGGGAACCGAGCTATGCAGTTCTGTATGAAAGATGCAATGGTGAGAATTTAAAAAGGCCACATTTGTTAAAAAGGTAGACTAAACGAAAGTTGTAGCAGCTGTAAAACTTGATACCTCAAACTGACTTGGATTTAAAGGTACTAATATTGTTGCTCTTGCAAGAGACCAGGTAAAGCTTTTAAGGCAGAATGCCAGCCTCTGGACAATGAAAGATGAGACAAAGTAACAGGCAAGTAGGGAGGGCAAAGCTGGTCATGCTTCAAGAAATGGTACCATTTACTTGTGCAGGATTTTTAAAAATTGAAAAGGTGAGCAAGGAAATATGCTTTGCATGGCAGGTTTGCTGAGGACTAAGGTTTACATGCTGCTTAAGGAGAACAGTTTGTTACAATTCTGAATGGCCGATAGACCATATCTGCTTATGGTCACAAGATGTCTTTTTTTTTTTTTTTTTTTAAATCGTACAGATATTTCAGTACCTCTAAAATGATGAGAATTGCCAGAGTGTGGTGAAATTGTAGTTGTCCGGACTCTGACAATATGGATTTGCTTGTATTTCGTTTGAAGCAAATTGAAAAAGCTTGGGGGATTTAACTGTTTG
>NC_056744.1:1632313351-1632408351 GCF_019279795.1 Protopterus annectens | reverse complement strand
CTTGGTTTGAGGCACACTACCAATTTAAGTTCTGGCCAGAAAAAGAAATGGTATAAACTGCTCCTTTCACCTGTATATCAAACCTATATCTCTGGGTAGAGAATTGAAGCTGATTCGACTGTGTACAAAAAAATTTGTTAGCCTGTTCAGACGGGCAGGTTTTCATCTGCAACAGCAGATGTTAAGTTGTCTATCTCGCCTTTATTCTTGCTGGTTGGGTTCGGAGACTCTCCTCTGCTCTGACTCTACAATCTTCAAAAGCTCGAGAGCTGCTTACTGGCTCGAGCCCCCCCCCTCCCCATATCCCATGATGCCTGGCACTAGATACCAATATCTCGTTTGCCGCTTCTGCTGCGAGGTTGTTCTACTGGCTCAGGTCGTATAAGCTTTATTATTGTATTTTTCTTGTCAAAACTGCAATTGTTGGTGTAGAATTAGTCATTTAGACTTTTGTATTGTAGCTAGTTTCTTCCTTAGATAAGCAGTTACCTTTCCCAAGAAAGTCGTTTAAATTAGTTTCCCCTCCCCCCTTCTCTCCATTTTCCAGAGGTTCTTTCCTTTTAAGTTAGAGGTGAACCTTTCTCTCCATCTCCTTTCAAAAGAAAGAAATTTCTTCTATTAGTCACAGTTAGTGTTTAGTGATAGTTTTCTGTAGTTTTTGTTGTGATACTTGTAGTGGGTTGTGGTAACTGTAGTGTGTTAACTTTTGGTTACTTTAATCTATCTGTGTGGGTTCTTGTCCTTTGTTTTCCCCCAGGGATGTTCAAGGATCCAAAACCGTCCAGATTCAAGATGTGTGACTCATGCTGTCAGAAGATGTCCCTTGACAAATGGTCACACTTGTGTTTATTGTCTGGGCGCTGTGCACCTGCAGGACTCTTGCTCGATCTGTCATGCTTTCAGTCCAAGAGTCTTGCATGAGCGCAAAAATAAATTGATCCTGAGGGGTATGCTTAAACCCCAAGATTCACCGGCGAAGGCTCAGCCCGTGAAATCTTCCAGGCCACCTAAACTGTCTGCTCCCAGTTTGGAGCTGTCGTTGGGTGAAGCCACACAATCCATCTCTGCTCCAGCTGGAACCCATGTCCCTCCCTCTGTCGGCTCCGACACTGTCTTTGGAACCGGCTGAGAGTCTAAAGAGATCCAGGTCTCTTTCTTTGGAGTAGATACGTTCGGCTCCAAAGTCGCCCCTGCTCCAATCGGAGCGTAGTCATCTATCATTCCACTCTTCTCGGTCCTCTAGACTTTCGGATCATGACTTGGAGAGAGTTGTCAGTGGGCTGTTCGCAGGCCCTGGCCAAAATGTCCTGCCCTCCTCATCAGGAGTCAGCTCTGTCCACAGCTGTAGATATTCCTCCTATGCCTCACTCTGAGCTCAGAGCCAGAGTTCGTTGGGGTTCGAGTCGTGGAACCGTCGGCGCGGATACCCTCTTTCGGTTCAGTCAGCTCCGATCCCTTCCATGGTACCTTCCCTGGAGGGATCTGGGCGCCGAGACTCCGTCTGCTCCGAGGGGGGGGGGGGCAAGTGGCATCGGACCCTTGTCGAACCCCGCTCTCCCTCTCGGTGCTTCGGCTCAGGTGAGCTCTGCCCCCACATCTGCCTTGGAGCCATCCCCCTCAATGTGGGGAGGGCTTCTGGTTTCTTCGGAGCCTGAGCCTTCTCTGCATCCGGGCAGGGACGCCTTAGAGGTGATTACTGGCCCCTGAGTCAGTCCCACGATCGACCCCATCGGCTCCTCCCACTAGGGTGCCTGCGTCAGCCTCTGTCCCTCTTCCGGACCCCAAGCATGGGGATCCAGAGCTCCAGGACACCCCCTTGGGTGTATCTTCCTCTTCCAAGGCCTCCCCTAATCATTCAAAGGAGCCACCTCGCAAGAGGAAATGCAAGAGGAGGCATGTTGACTCCCCCGAGTCTGTCACATCGGATACCGACTTGGAGTCTGAAGGCTCCTCAAGATCCCCCTCTGAAGATGTCTCCTCAACATCCTTGAGATGCTTTAGGCAGAGGGGAAACTGGACTACGCTAAGCCCTTCCGAGGATGTCTGTATTCCTGGACGCGTTTGGATCCTGACCTTCCACCTCCTGAGTGTCTCTGCCTTTCGACCCACTGATGTCTGTGGTGGCTCGGAAGGTGTGGACGGCTCCAGACACAGTGGAACCGACCTCTAGAAGACCTGCCAAGTTCATTACTGCCCCGCAGGACAAACAGTTCTTGACCAAGGGTGTCCCCGTTGATGCCATGGTGGTAGCAGTGGCCACGAAGTTTCAGCCAACTCCTCCTTTATCTGTCCATCCCCCTAACAAGGAGTCCAGGATGATGGACAGATATGGGAAGCGGATGTTCTCTTCAGTGACATTTTACATGCGGTCCCTGAATTACCTGTGCCTCTTTACCCGTCTTCAGAGGGATCTCCTGAAAGAGCTTGGAGATGCCCTCCAAGATCCATCAGCTGAGGGGGCTCAGGCTAAGGCAGCCTCCAAGCTGGCTACTCTTAATTCAGTGGTAAACTCCTTCATGAGGCTCATTTCATATGCAGCCGATGGTGCGAGTAGAGCTGTAGGCACTGGCGTGGCCCTAAGGAGGCACGCTTGGATCCGGCTATGTAACTTTGTGGAACCTTTGAGCATCTTTCACCTTTTGATGGTTCCTCTCTTCGGATCACAGGTGAAGGATACCCTTACCAGGTGTGAGCAGGGAAGGCAAGACTCTCTCTGCCTTAGGAGTCCGTTTTTCCACTCCTTCCAGACCATATCCTAAGGGTCAGAGTGGAAAGATGTGGTTCCGGAAATCCCAAGGAGCCTTGCCGGACACACGTGAGTTTCCCTCCAGGGGCAGAGGAGGGAACAATAACAGACGCCACCCTCGTGGCAGAGGGGGTCCTCCAAAACCAGGGCAGCAGAGAATCTTTTTCGGACAAGCCCTTCCAGCATCCCTGAAGAGTTGCTCGGCTGCTCACCTCTGGAGGCAGTCGGGGGAAGATTATCGCTGTACCCAAGAACCTGGCAAGACATAACACAAGACAAATGGGTACAGTCCGTCATATCCAGAGGCTACAGAATTCCCTTCATTCGCACCCCGTTAAGGTCAAACTAGTCCCTTCCAGACATTCCAGTCTAAGGGACCAAGCAGTGCAAGAAGTCTCAAAACTGCTAAGAAAAAGGGCCATCCAGCAAGTCCCAGCAGACCAGCAAGGATCCGGAATTTACTCAAGGTTCTTTTTGGTACCAAAAAAGACAGGGGACTGGAGACCCATTTTGGATCTCAGCAGACTAAAAAGTCTGTACAAAGAACGAAGTTCCGGATGGTCAGGCTTCAGTCCATTTTTGTCCTTTCTGGGTCAGGACAATTGAATGTGCTCCATCAATCTTCAGGATGTGTACTACCACATCAAAATGGACAGACGCTCCAGAAGATTCCTTCGCTTCCGGCTGGGAGCCAGCGATTATCAGTTCAGAGCTCTGCCCTTTGGTCGCACCACAGCCCCCAGGGTGTTTACCAAATGTATGGCAGTAGTTACCGCTCACCTGAGATGGCAGGGATTCCAGGTGTTTCCATATCTCGACTGGCTCCTTCACTGCTACCACCAGACATCACCTTCTGCGAGCCAGAGACTGCACCATCGACACCTTGATCCAGGCTAGGTATCTCAATAAATTTTGAAAAGTCTGCATTGTCTCCCTGTAAATCTATAGGCGCAAATTTAAATACCAAAGACATGTTAGCGAGCGTCCCACCAGACAGGGTGTTAGTGATTCGTCAGCATGTCAAGGTTTTATTAGCATGCAAAAGGATTTATGCCAGGTTTGTCCTTCAAACGCTAGGTCTCATGGCAGCAGCGGTCGTACTTGTCCCTCTAGCTCAGTTTCACATGAGGATTCTCCAGTGGCTTTTCACCCAATGGTCCTTCCAGCAACTTCCCATGTCTTACATGATTATGATCACTCAGGCATGCAAGAAGCATCTTGAGTGGTGGATGGTCTCCACATCAGTGCTCCACGGCAGACCATTTGTCCCCCCCTCCAGTGGCTACAGTGACCACAGGTGCCTCCCTTATTGGGTGGGGGGCATTATCAGGGCAGAACAGTCCAAGGCACCTGGCAACCTCACGAGTATCATCTGCACATAAATGTCTTGGAGATGAGGGCCGTGTTCTTAGCATTGCAGGCTCTTCAGGACTCTCTTCCTACCGGGACCATTTCAGTTCAAACTGACAATATGTCAGTAGTGTGGTACATCAACAAGCAAGGCGGAACCAGGTCCTACCCCCTATGTCGAGAAGCACTCGGACTCTGGCAGTGGGCGATCTCTTTCCAACGGTTTCCAATTTGCAATGCACATCCCTGTGAGGTCCAACGTCATAGCAGACAGACTGAGCAGAGCAATTCTCATGCCTCACTAGTGGTCTCTGAACCAGGTAGTTGCGGACCAAATCTTCCACAAATGGGGCCAACCTTGCTGTGACCTTTTTCGTAACTCCCTTCAACAGCAAGTGCAGCAATTTCTTCTCTCTCCTTCCACTTCCCGGGCATTCCCCCAGAGACTCTCTAGTCCACTATTGGCCCCAGGGACTTCTTTATGCATTCCCTCCTTTCCCCCTCATACCGAAGCTAATTCAAAAGGCTACCGTTTTGGGTTGCAAAATGATCCTCATTGCTCCTTACTGGTCTCTACAAATATGGTTTCCGTTCCTGCATCGCTATCTTCTCTAACACCCTTGGACTCTGGACCTAGTTCCATACCTGATTCATCAATCGGGTGGGCTGCACCAATCCCTGCACTCTCTCCAGCTCACAGCGTGGTTGCTCCACTTCCAACCTTAGCCAGGCTCCCAGATGTCTCCCCCTCTGTGCGCGAAATCCTTTTTGTCATCACACAAGTCTACGACCAGAAAAACTTGCGCTAGTAAGTGGAAATGTTTTTCTTCCTGGGAAGAGGCAAAAAGTATAGACCCCTTTTCAGCCCCTGTACACTCCATTTTGGAATTTCTCACTTGCGCTCTTCCATGCTGGGTCCGCTTCCGCTACAATTAGAGTTCAGTTAGCGGCAATTTCAAATTTTCACATTGGCCTGTCTGAAAACAATATCATGTCCCATAAGCTGTGGAAAGCCTTTCTCGAAGGAACCACTCTGCTCAGGCCCCCAGTGAGATCCTCCACCACCATGGGATCTAAATTTGATTTTAGCTTCGCTAATTTTGCCCCCTTTCGAACCTGCAGCTTCTTGTTCACTGAAGTTCTTATCTTGGAAAACACTTTCTGGTAGCTATTACTTCAGCCAGAAGAGTTTCAGAACTACAGGCTCTTTCTATCCGTCCCCTATTCCTCGTGTTCCACAATGACAGGGTTGCTCTTAGGACTAATCTGTCCTGTCCTTCTTGAATTAGTCCATAGACCTTCCTGTGTTTTTTCCCTAACCACTCCAACAGGGCGGAGTATAAGTTGCATCAGTTAGATGTTCACAGGCAGCTACGCTTTTATTTACATAGAACCAAAGACATTAGAAAATCAGATCAACTGTTCCTGTCTTATGCAGTAGGTAAACAAGGTCTTCCGGTCCCAAGGTAACCTTATCCAGGTGGTTGTCTATCATCACATTCATATACCAACTCAGGAATAAAGAATTACCAGTCAAACCAAAAGGTCACCCCACCTGAGCTTTAGCCACTTCGGTGGCTTTTCAGGCTAGGTTGCCCATGGAATCTATTTGTGCTGCGGCTACATGGGCCAACCCAGGAGCAGAGTTGATTTTGGTTCCACTGTTCTGAAGAGTCTTTTCCAATGAGCCATCCAGGATTTTAGGTGCTAGGGATGCTGTCCCAACCAGCAAGAATGAAGGCGAGATGGACAACTTAACATAAAGAAGTTATGTACCTGCCGTAACGTTCCATGTAAGTTGTCGTCTTCTCACCTTCTTTCTCGCGTCCCACCCTCCATCCCCCTATCCTAGTGGACCGAGAAGAGTTACTCTTGATTTTGCACTGGCTGAGTCTTCTCTGGCTATTTCCTTCTGCTTAGTAGTCTCTCCAGTAGGATTTATGCATTCTAGGATAGGATTCATTTATTATTATGTCTGCAGTTAGACTTACCAAACGAGATCTGGGTGTCTAGCGCCAGGCATCGTGGGATATAGGGGGGGGGGGCTCGAGCCAGTAAGCTGCTATCGAGCTTTTGAAGATGGCAGAGTCTGAGCAGAGGATCGGCTCCGAACCAAACCAGCAAGAAAGAAGGCGAGAAGAAAACGACTAACATGGAATGTTATGGTAGGTACATAACTTTTTTTTTTTTTTTAATTCCATGTGTAAATTCTATTGCAATAGTAATACTGTACTGAGACTTGTGTAAGCAACTTGCCTAGAACTGCGTTTTCTTTCAGTATTGGTAATTTTTGGTCTTTATGTGGTCTCATTCTGTGAAGCATTTTGAGCTGTGAAGCAGTGTAAGCCTTGGGTATTTAAAATGTTCCATTGGAATGATAAATAGCTGCTTTTATTTGCCTTCTTCCCTCTAGGCAAGACGCATACAATGTTGGGGAGTCCTGAGCAGCCTGGTGTAATTCCCCGAGCCCTAAGGGATATATTTCAGATGACGAGAGAACTACGTAGTCAAGCTGAACATGAGAACTGGGATTTCACCATTACAATGTCCTACCTAGAAATTTATCAAGAAAAGGTAGTGATTGGATTGTTTCTTGGTGGGGGGGTGGGGGGTGGGGTTAACTTCTGGTTAGAGGGAAAGTGACTGAATTATCCTTCCGTGATAATTTTGGAAAATTATTTTACTCCAGTTGTGTACACAAGCCTGTACATAGTTTTTCAGCAATAAAAATATCAAAGCTATTCCTATTTTTTCCCTTACATTTAGTTCAAAAGTAATTTTTTCAATATTTCTAAAGTGGTGCCCCACCCACCATGTGAAATGGCAATGTAACCTTTACAGGCAGTGTGATTTGGTATTTTGTTGGCCAGATATGGCATTTTTTCCCTGATGCATGTCTCTGGTTATTTTATTTAGGTGCTGGATCTCCTTGAACCAAAACAGCAAGACCTCCCTATCAGAGAAGATATGAATAAAAATATTTTCATCCCAAACCTCACGCAGAAAGTTATTGCAAGCTTTGCAGAGTTTGAAAAGCAGTTCATCCCAGCTAGTCAGAATCGTACTGTTGCCAGCACTAAACTGAACAGTCGTTCCAGCCGTAGTCATAGCGTCTTGCTTCTCAAGGTGAGAGTACCTCTTTAGTGAGGCAGCATGTGAGGGCTTCTGTTGTAATTCTGCATTGTGCAAACCTTGGAGTTGAAATTACTGTGAGCTTTAGCTTTTACTGAGTTGTCCCACATGCCAGCACTGGAGGAGAGCTAAAGCCATAACTAAGTCTCAGTCCAACTTTGGTTTGATTTTAGCAGTTCTTGTGTCCAAGGCAGTTGCGGGAAGGATTTGGTGTGCCCATCCCATGGGTGGAGAGTATTCAACTATGCACTCCCTGTCAGTGTCGTCCATAGTGGGGCGTAGCCTTCAGATGTAACAGGCAAGTGCAAGGAGCAACTTTGGGTTCTATGATGGCATCCGCCACCAAATGGAGATGGCCCTTCTACCGCCCCCAGCACTAGTAGACCTGGTGATGGTTGAGGGCACTAAAGTAGCTGTAAAGAATGAAACAAATGGGGGAGGGGGGTATGGCTGGTTTCTTGGAAGAAGTGGAGGTTTTGGTACAATTAGCATCCACTTTTACTTCAGAGAAGTAATGTAATGTAACATGGTAACTGCCTTTTAACTGTTTAGAACTTGCGATGGCGTTCTGGATCAGGGAGACTGTGCAGAACTGAAGGAAGTGTGCCACGCAGAGATCAGAGTCTTCAAGGTGTGTAATACATGGGAGCCATCTCTGAAAATTTGTAATGTTGATACAAATGATTGAATAGTCGTATGATAGAATGCCAGCATTACCTAGTGGGGAGGTTATGGTGTACAGTAGGGACTGGGCACTTGCCCTTTCCCTGTTGTGTAATCTTGGGAGTTTGTATATAGAAGTGGGTACTGGCACCTTTTCCCCCTAAAGAAAGCTGTTTTTTTTTAGCATGACTTGGTGGGGGTCCCCCCCCCCTTCTAGTATGACTTTAGGTCTTAAAGTTTTAGCTTTTGAGACTTTTCACTCTTTGGTAGTACATTGTGTGACATTCCCCTCCCACTTTAGGGAGTGCTGGGGGGGTGCTTGTCTACTGCAAAATGATTTAAAGGAGTGGAGTATTGTGTTTTCAATATTTGCTCTGCCTGTACGTTTTCGGTGCCCAAGCATTCTAGATCCTTGAGGGTTGCATTGTCTGATCCAAAGTTGTCCCTCCCTTAATCTGGCAGTCACCCTGACCAGTTTTGTTCAGTTGTCCTCAGAGGTCTGTGACAGGTCTGAGGGGCAATGTTTAGCTCTGGTTTGTTTGGATCACTCCCTTTCCCTGGGTGCCTCAGCCCTATACAGCTCAGGCCTGATTCTGTCTGGGCAGTGCGAATCCAGAACTGGCCCAGACTTGCTTTCCTTGGCTGCTTTTCCGGGTCGGTCAGCCTTTTAGGTTGTAGAAAAGGTTTCTCTACAGTTAGGAGAACCGTCCTCTTGTATCTTTGATCCTACCCTTTTCCCTTCATCTGCTCTGAACCCATCTTTTCTGCTCCTTTGGGTCAGCCAGTCCCAGACTGTCTCCATTCACACTCCCCACAGGGGCTCCCCTCTTCCGATACCCCCCAGACCACACCACAGAGGAGGTCCCTCAGAGGACATGCAAAAGGAGGCAGACTACCTGATGGAGTCTGTCATGGAGGACACATTTTGAGGAAGGCAAAGGATCCCCTGACAGTTTTTTCCTTCAGGGACATCTTGGAAATTCTTAGGCAAACAAGTGTCCTCACAAAATAAAATACTGTTTTCTGGAGGTCTTCAAGACTGGCCAATCTACATTTTGGGTACACCCACCCCAGGATGAGGTGATAAATTTTTTATCAACCTTGTCTTTCTGGACTGAGAAGGAGCCAGACACTGAACCAGTACCCAAACACCCAGATAAGTTTCTTTCCTTGCATGCAGACAGTTCTGGAGCAAAGGTTCTCCAAAGAAAACAGGTGACCTAAGACCTATCCTTTACATATAGATTTAGCTTGCTTGGATCCAGAAGTCCAAGTTCTGAATGGTTACGTTCCAGTCCATTTAGTCTCTCTTGGGCAAAGACTATTAGTACGTGTCCTGGAGATTTATGGAGCACATTCATAGCATAAAATACAGGTGCTCCAGGAGATTTCCCAGCTTCAGGCTGGGAGCCAGTCATTACCAGTTCAAAGTGCTGCCCTTTGAGCTCACCACAACCCCCTGGGTTTCAGTAAATGCATGGCAGTGATTGCAGCTCACTTGAGGCTCAGGGTGTAAGTGTTTCCATACCTGGATGGCTCCTTACTGCCAAAACCAGGCATCAACTAATTTAGGCCAGGTATTATTTACTGCACATCTCTTACTCCTTGGGGAATCCTTATCAATCTTGCAAAATGCAAACTAGCTCCAGTACATGATCTAGAGTTTGTGGGAACCCAACTGGATACCCTACACAATGACCCATCTTCCTACACACCAGATCACATCTCAACAGATTTACTATCCTACACTTCACCTGTGAGGCTGGTATTACAGGTACTAGGCTCTGTCAGTAGCAATAACTCTAGTCAGTCTGACCAGGTTCTTAATACTTCAGTGGGCCTTGGTAGTGCAATGGTCAATACTTTCAGCCTCCATCCCTGCCTATAAAGCTTACTCCAATCTGCAAACTTAGTGTCTGATGGATTCAGTCGCAGGACCTGCATGTGGCCAAGCTGTTCCTCTCACTCTAATAGCCACAGTGACCACAGATGCTTCCCGGTGGAGGTGGGTCATTACAAGGGGAAGATCATGCAAGGCACATGGTCCCTCTCGGACCACATTGCATATAAACATCCTTGAGATGAGCAGTCGTATTGTTGCCTTTCAGAATGTTCTCCCTCTGGGGACAATTGCTATACATACAGACGTGTTGGTCTGGTACATCAATAAACCAGGAGGAACTCCTTCTTGCCCACTGTGCACAGAGGCCATGAGGGTCTGGGAATGGGCTCTCCAGACTACTTTCTGGTCCCCGTGCATTCCAGGGAAAACCAGCATATTGGCGCACTTGGCAGATCCAGTCCGATTCCTCACGAGTGGTCCAACGGTCAGTAGCCAGTACTGTTTTCAGCTGTTAGGGCCAGCTTTACTGCCATCTTATTTGCCTTTCCTTGCAACAAATGAGTACTTTGCTTTGATCCCCCCTCAGAGTCCCTGAGGGATGCTGTAGTCCACAATTGGCCCCCAAGCTTTCTCTATGCTTATCCTCTACCTTTGATCCAGAGATTTCTTCAGAAAGCAAGCAACTTAAAGCTCAGTCATCCTCATGGCCTCCATTTTTGGCCTCGTCAGGTGTGGCTCCCTTTTACTATGGTGGTCTCTCTAGTATCCTCCATGGATTCTGGAGCTCACTCAGAATCACCAGTCTCACCCGTCAGAACTTCCACACCCTCAAACTGGCTGCATGGTTTTCCAGTTCCAGTGATACAGTCCAGGCTTGCCTCTCTAGTTTGCAATGTTGTTTTGGCCTCCTAGAGTTCTTCCACCAAAAAGGTATACAAGAATAAGTGGAAAAGATTTTCGATGTGGGCTTAGAGAACATTTTCAGTTTCAGTCCCAGATGTACTTTTTCTTGGTCATCTCTTCAAACAAGGGGGCTAGCTTTTCTAATAAGTTAGCTAGATCTAATTCTTATAGGAAACTCTTCTTGTCTAACAAGTTATGTAAAGCCTTCATGAAGGCAGTTTCTCTTCTAAAACCTCCCATAAAAGCATTCCCCACCTAGCCTTAAGGTTTGACTCCAAATTGTAACAGTTTTTACCAGTTCAAAGGGCTTTAAATTTTGTCTTGGAAAACTATTCCATTGGTAGCTATTGCATCAGAAAATTTTTAGAATTACAAGCATGATCAACGAAAACTCCTCTTCCATAAAGATGGTGTCTTTGCAAACAAATCCTTTGTCCAAGGTAGCAAGCAAAGCCAATCTTAACCTATTCAATCTACCAGTTCTAACAAAAGTGAATGTATGCTACACCACCTTGATCAACAATTACATTACAGGTTGTATCTCATTGTTATCACCAAAGAGGCTTAGATTTGCCTTGTCCACTTGGTGCCCATTCTACCAGAGCCATGTCAACTTCAGCTGCCTTATCTTCCAGATCTTGAATTTGACATTTGTGCCGCAGCCACTTGGTCCATGGTACATATCTTTGTTTTACATTACAAACTGTATCTTCTCTAGCAGCAGAGCATCCTTTGGTTCAATAGAGCTCTGGCATATCCCTCCATGAAAGCCACCCAGAAGTTATGTAGCTGGGGACTCTAACCCAGTGGTGAGGAAGAATATCATCAGATTAAGTTGTGCACTTGGCATCTGTTGTCAGTTTGTTCTTTCATTCCTTCCCCTGTCCACCTCCTTCCAATCCTTCTGGAATAGATAAGCTAGGAGCCCTCAGGTTCCTGGTTTGAGCCTCTTAGGAAACATGGTACTGACTTTTTTTCCTCTCTACCCTCTAGTCTATTGAGGTTAGATGTATGCTATTAATGCTTCAAACTCCATATGAGGGGTTGAGGATGCCCTGGTGGGTTATGAGTAAAAAGAGGAGCATGAGGCACAGATCAGAAGTCTTGAATAATGTGGCAGTCTAATCCTGAGTGGTGAATGAAAATGGCCAGTACAGATGCTAAGTCATGTACTTTTAATTGGTCCTGCTGCTGCTAAACACCTTTATTCCAATCCTACCCTACCCTTTCTGATGTAAAGATGGAAATATATTTTAAGTATGGGAATGTGTGTGGTTCTGTAACTTTTTTTATTTTTCAGCATTTTAAATTGTTAGGGCACACCTTAACATAGTCTTGAGAATTGTGAAAGTATGAGGAATGTTTTGGCTGCACTTCCTTGAATCAAAAATCTGCTTTCATTTCTTGTATTCAGATTGCTACTCATTGTAGTATCACAGTTAAAACGGTGTATACCAAAGCTGTGGCCACTGGTATTTTTGAGGTGGTTTGTTCTCAAAACCTAACAGATAATATTTCAAATTCAACTTTTGATAGAGGTTTATTTTTTGGCACCTTTGCTGCAGAGGTGATAAGTGTGTGGAGAAGGGTAAGATGATACAGGGAATCCTAAAAAGATTTTGGACTTTTCCAAATTTTCCAAGGGATTGTCTAGTCTAATTTGGTAAGAAACAAAATTAGTCTCAGCATGCAGGTAAACATGTTTAAGAAATTGCAAAAGGGTTCCAAGAATTTTGGAAACTCCCAAAACAAAGGACCACCCAAGAAGTCTGACTAAACACACTTCCTCCTTCCTCCTTGTGGAAGACAAAAGTGGGTGCCATGGTGGGAAGTCCAAATCTCCACTTCTCTTTGGCAACAGATTCTGACATATGGTTTCTGAAGATGCATCAAGGTTGCAAATGGTTATGGGAGGAAATTCCTCTCAAAGGGGTAATTCCTCACCCTGTACACCAGACTCTTATTTCCACCTGTTCATCACATGCTGTCTGCGAGAGTGATGAAATCTGTTACTCTTTACTAAGTGGGAAAGGGGGTTTATTCACAGATGTTCAGTGCCAAAAGAAAATGCTTGATTTTAAGATCCATATCCTTATCAGTCAAGTTTTAGGGGGTAATGAAATCCAGACATTACCCTTTGTGAACTCTTCACATAGTGGAAGGTTATCATCCAAAGTGTCTAGACCCACTTGT
Organism: Protopterus annectens; assembly: GCF_019279795.1. Classification (NCBI taxonomy): domain Eukaryota; kingdom Metazoa; phylum Chordata; order Ceratodontiformes; family Protopteridae; genus Protopterus; species Protopterus annectens. Next base: position 1,632,395,521 of record NC_056744.1, on the reverse strand, counting down.
AGCTTATTGTAGAATAGAGTATATCCATTTTTCCCATATTTAGAGTACTTATCTTTGCAAAGTCTTTCAAAGTGTCGGATCTGTCTTGAGTGAGATCTCTTGCACAAGCTGGGATTCTGAAAATATTCAAAACTTTGACTCCTCATAGAACTGTGTTCCTGGAATGTCAACTAGACACCACAGTTGAAAGAACTTTTCGACCACAGTTGAAAAAAATTATCTAGATCTATTTTGAGGGTTCTCCATTTTTTGGTCACTACAAGAGGATACCTATGAGAAAGATAATGGTATCTGAAGTCACTCTGGTCCCTGCACAAACACCTTTATCTCAGTGTTTGGACTTTTCAGAAGAGATCAGTTGGGAGACTACAGGTATTCCTAAATCCCAGATATCTTATTCTCCCTTCTCAATCCAAAGCAGTCTATCACAACAGATGCCTCTGACTTTGCTTGAGCAGTTTGAGGAGGGATAAAAGGGTCTGAGTTGCAGAGCTGATTAGCTGGTTGTGATGGATTCTATAACCATCTGGATATACCAAGCTGATATAGGTATACTTTTTTGCACTTTATCCGTTTCAATGATAGTTAACAAAACTGTACTGCATTTTTTTATTTGCTTCATTGAATTTTGCTGGTCCCTGTCTGCATTTTTTCCCACCCTACTTGCTCAAGTGTTGTATTCTTAAACTTGGTGTCTTTGGAATTGCCTGCCCTTGCTGTAAATTTGCTTCTGGATACCCACTGCAGTCCCATCTCCTTTGCTTACTCAACTGAGTACATTGTGATCATTTGGGAGGACTTCCTCCTTGCTGCTTTGATTTTTGGACACTCCCAACCCCCCTTAGCAGTTACTCAACACTTTAAGACATTTTGTGGTCCCCACTGTTGTGGACAAACCTTTATCAAAATCCTTTCTCCATAAGTTCACCCAAGTATTCAGAACACTATGGACAATTCTCAGCATCTCCTACCAGCCTAGTCAACGTGGGCATACTGAGACAGTGTAGCGACTGCCTCATGTTCACTGACTGGTCTCTTCTCCTAGCACCTAATTCTTTACTTGCAAGAAATGCATCTATGCAGGTAACCTGGAATCCCATGCTCTTGTGCACCACAGTCGGTACTCCTGATAAGAGGAGATTGCCAGCACAAACATCACACCACTCGCATGACATAGCCAAGGGCATCACGCACACCCCTATGCAGAGGTCCTCAATAAAACCTTAAACAGCAGAGACCTTCAAAACACACGCACACATTCCACATACAACACCAAACACATCACAGCAGTCAACACGCTAGTCTCGCTCAAGCTAAGCATACTAGTCCTTAGTGACTCAATTGAGATGCACTGATGTCCCCCTCACTAGGCTCTATAAAGTCCCTGTCAGTTGCCTTGTCAGGTGCCAGAATCCGCCATATCATGCATGGACTTTTCTCCACAACAGGTACAAGTATGAAGGTTATAGTTCATGTTGGTGTGAATGACTTCAGATGTACCTCCCTGGACTATATGAAGAGACATGATCTGAGCTCTGAGTATGTCTCTCAGGCAGGTATGACTCTAGCCCTTGGCAGCACCCTACTTTCACCAAGAATGATACCACAATATCAACAAAAAGTAGGCTTCAAAAATTGGCTTCGCTTCTGGTGCCCTTCCAAGGGGATCCAGTATCCGTCTGCCTGGGGTGACATGGGTGACGGGCCTTGATGCTTTGCCAGAGATGGCCTCCACCTGTCACCCCTGGGATTCTGGATCCTGGCCAAGGCTCTTGCCTCCCTCATTATGCTGGAAGGCTGGTCTTTGGGACATTGCCTAAAAAAGGCACAAACTATCTGTCGAAAAGCGAATTGAAGGTCCTGATGCTTAATGTTGGGAGTCTTAACCTGAAAATGCACTCACTGGAGGCTGTCCTCTCACTGAAAGATGCTGGCCTCTGTGCAGTCAAGGAAACTTGGTTCAGGGATGAAGGGAGCACCCCTACCTAAGCACACTATACTTCATTCCACACATTACAACCCCAAAATGAGGTCAGGGAGACTAAGGGTGGGTGTAGTCTCTTCATTAAGGATAGGCACACCTCCAGACTGGTTTGCCAGCATGATGCACTGTTAACTACTCCAGGTACAACTAAAAGTTGGCAAGGCACCTATCCAAGTTATAGCCAGCTACAGACCTTCCTTCTTCCTGGGCCTACTTGACTCCATCATGGTACCCCCCCAACACCCTGATCCTTGGTGACTGATTTACGGCTCAACTTCTCAAAAACTGATTTTACGGCTCGTAAGGGAGGATATCTGCTTCACCCCACCGCTCCTTCAGAGGATGTAGACAACTATGCTGAACATCTATCAACAGGCTTTACAACAAAAGGATGAAACTGTTGTCCAAGAGTAAAAGAACAAATTCCAAATTAGAAAACATCCCTCCTTAGCCTCAACAAGCAAATTAGATCAGTAGTGAAAACCTTCAAAGCCAATTATGAATCTAAACGAACCACCAAAACCAAGGGAAACCACAAAGCCACCTTCAGTTGAGTCAAACCTCCATAGCAGAGTCCAGGTTTGTTCTGAATTGATACTTAACTGCATCATACACTGATCCTGTTGACTTGGCCACTCTGCTAGCAGGTAAGTTCCACACAAACTTCACCTCCCTGTTCCAAAGGCCTATTCGACATCCCAGATGTTGTTCGTGTTTCATTGTTGCAGTCCTCACATTTGGGTTATCTGCTTGCAGTAGCCCTCAGTCGGCCTGATTATCAAAGTCCTGGGTCCTGCGTCAGTTGCTGTCTCATCCTCCATGACGTCAGATAGTCAGGGGTATAAAGCATGCAGCCGATGCCATTACATCAGTCTTTCTTGCTGTGTGCTGCCCAAAGCAGAAGCGGTTCGCAAGTGACATTCGGCCGACTCCTGAAATTTTCGTTTTCGAGTTTCAGAACCGAAGTCTTTAAGCTAAGCACCCCGTTGGGAACCTTTTTCTTGCTCTAAACCGATGTCAGTAAAAGTTAAGTTTTATTTCTTGTGGAAAGCAAATACCTCAGATTTTAATTCGTACTGCATTCCTTGCTTAGGCCTAGACCACGACATACCTTGCTGTTGGTTTTGTGCTTTATTCAAACCTCAGACTAATCGTCCGTTTATTTACGCTTCTAAATATTTTGGTACTCTGTTCAGTTATCCAGAAATTGCTTCGGTAAGCCACCCGATTACAGACATTCTCAAAAAATGCAGAGATAAAGACAGACCACATAGGTCCAAAGCTGCCAACGACGCTTCTAAGCTAGCCTCCAGTTTGCTGGTACTCAGCGAGGCACTTTCGCAGCTCCTGATGCCCACTACTTCAGATTTGCAGGCCTCTGAGACCCATTCGGAATCTGTTATGCCACAAGATGCTTGTGGAACCTGCAGATGTCTCTACCTTGGATGGGTCCAGAGCCGCAGTGCAGGCACCTTGCTTTAGAGGGTGTATTCAGGCCTACTGACTTGCATATTAAACCACCATCTTCTTCAAGGCCTGAAACTCTATCCATGCCTAGAAAACCGGCACCCAGACCGCATGGTCAGGCCCCTATGCCTAAACAAATAAGAATAGCTGAAGACCTTATTACTGTAATCGGAGGAAGCCACCCTTCCCCCTGTAACAGACCTAGGACTGATTTTCCTTCTAATTTTTCTGATCAGGACTTTGAAATTTGTTTCCTCTGACCAGGATTTACCCTTCTCTACCTAATGAGGATTCTGATACAGAGAACTCTATTCCTTCTGCTTCCCCTCCAGAGGATTTCTCTTTTGGTGAAAACTTGCATACTCTTGGGGAGCATTTTTCGCTGGGGAAGCCAGGATTTCTTACTCCTGCCCCAACACAGGCCTATAGCTATCCCTCCTGTACTGGACACTGATGCCTTCTCTGAATCTAGCCTGGCCTCTGACTCTACCTCCTGCTCCCAGAAAACCTGATGGGTATTATAGGATTCCTGACTCTCAAGTTCCTCTCTAAAAATCCTACTGTGGATCCTGAGACCATTTCACAGGGACCCAAGGGCATTAAGGCTACTACCAAAATTCCTACCCCCTCTGACAGAGATTCCAGGGTGCTGGATAGATGGGGTAAGAAGGTATACACTTCTGCAACCTTGGCCATTAGGGCCTTAAACTGCCAGTTTCCTATGTTAAAGTATCAGCACCATATTATTGGATTGCTTGAACAAAAAATGTTAATTCCTGACTGTGCTGAAAATAAATATTTACAGGATTCAATGCATTCTGCTGAACAAGTTGGAAAATATACTTTGCAACATGGTTTTGATTCATTAGAGGCATCTTGCAGGGCTGCTGTTACTGGGTCTATACTTAAAGGCATGCTTGGCTTAAGGAGCTATCTTTGCCAGATCATGTTAAAGCCAAATTGTTGGATGCTCCCTTAAACCAAGATGGTCTGTTTGGTAGCAAAGCAGAAGTACTTAATGGAGGAAAAAGCTAAATCTATGCAAACTGTTAAAGATTTCCTGTAAGTACAGCCTCCGAGATTTAGTAGGCATTGGCCCTCTAAGAACTGGTCCTTTCCTGCCTCTTCCGGGCCTTCAGTCCAAACCCAGAACCAGCAGAACACCCAGGCTGCAGTCTCAAAGTACTCACAGGACTAAGCAGTGGGGGGCTCCCACTTCCAAAGCAGGGAGTAGTAAGATCCCCCCATGGTAAACTGTCTCAATGACTTATTTAAACATTCCAAGCCCTGCACAACTGACTCTTTCCTTTAGGGGGAAAGATTACCCTGCAGGCAAAAAATTGGGAACTCGTTACCCAGGACAAATGGGTTTTAAATGGTTTCCCCAAGGATACAGATTCCACTTCCACTCCTTACCAACCCCAAACGGTTGGCCAGATATACCCCCAAATCAGAGGGCAGAGGCACAAAAGCAAGTGTTCTCTCTTTTAAGCATCAGGGCTATTCAACCTGTCCCAGAAAAAGAATGGGGACAAGGATTCTACTCAAGACTTTCTGGTACCCAGAAAAGCCAATTCCTGGCATCCTATCCCCTCTGCCTCTCCTCTCCTATCCTAAACACATTTTTGGTAATCCCAAAATTCAAGATGCTAACTCATCAGCTGCTTCCTGTGCTAGGCAAAGATGCTGTTTGGCAACACTGGATTTAAAGGAAGCCTACATGCACATCCCAATAAGGGAATCTTGGCAGAAGATACCATCAGTTCTCTACACTGCCCTTTGGCTTATCTACTGCGCCCTTGGTATTCACCAAGTGCCTAGCTCTAGTCCTTGCATTTTGCAGACGAAGAAATATGCAAATCTACCCATACTGTGACGATTGTCTAATTTAGTCAGAAAGATCAGGACATTCTTTACAAATGCCAGATTTAATAGTAATTGCTAACTTCTCTGGGGTACACTATAAACGAAAATAAGTCACATCTTGTACCCTGCCAACAAATTGTATTCCTGGGAGCAAGCTTGAATGCAGCTTCCCAGATGGCCTACCTCATGCCAGAGAAACAAGTTCATTTGGCAACCTACTTCAAACTACTGGCCACAAAGACCCGGCTATCTGCAAGGATACTGCAAGCCCTGGGGTTCATGGCCTCCTGCATTCTACTAATTCCATATGCAAGACTGCATATGAGGAAACTACAATGGTATCTTAAGCCTACGGTGTCAACCTTCTCAGGATCTAGAATCAAATGATTCCTATCATACCTTGTCCACAGATGGTTCCTTTGGTGGGCAGAGGCCTGCCACCAAAACAAGGGACTGCCATTCACTCTGCCCCCTGCCACCCAAACCCTAACAGACTCATCAGACTATGCATGGGGGGCTCACTTGACACGGAAGTGCATTCAGGGCAAATGGAACCAAAGTCAAATGCACCTGCATATCGATCAAAAAGGAAATGTTAGCTGTACAGAATGCTCTGACAGCCTTCAAAGACCACATTCTTCCAGGACAATTACTGGTAAAGGCGAACACCACCACTGTTATGTGGTACATAAACAAGCAGGGAGGAACCTACTCATACCCTCTCTGCAGACTAGCCATGGCTCTGTGGAACACAGCCTTGAGCTACCAAGTGCACCTACAGGCTAAATTCCTGCCAGGAAAGCTGAAATACACTGGCAGACTACCTAAGCAGTAATCTCATGGAGCCACACGAGTGGAAACTGGAACCAAAGATATTCCACATGTTGAGAAACAAATGGAGCCCATAGATGGACCTGTTTGCCTCCCCCCAGAACTACCAATTGGACAAATTCTGCACAAGGACTCCCCAGAAACGCGCGTGGAAAGAGGTTTTGCCATGTGAAGGACAGGACATCCAATCAGTTTATGCCTTCCCCCTCTGCCTCTCCTCTCCTCTCCTCTCCAAGGTACTAAAGATCAAACAGGACAAACAAAGGACAATACTGATTGCACCAGACTGGCCACGCCAGCACTGGTACCCCCTCTTGTGCAGTGTCACTGGCACCTGCGTCATACCCCTGCCCTGCTGTTCCAGCAGGAGGGCCAGATTCTGCACCCACAGCTTCCAACTCTGAACCTGGCAGCCTGGCTAATTACCTAATCTCTCCATTACCATCCCTCAGTAAGCAAGTGATGGATTCCATTCTGGAGGCAAGGAGGCCTAGTACTAGAAAAATCCTATGCTGAAAAATTATGTTCCTGGAACCAAACTCGGAATGGGCACAGCAGCTCCCAAGTTCTCAGATTCTTCAAAACTTGACGTGAAGGGCCTTTCCTTTTCCTTCATCAAAATTCATGCCTCAGCCATTTCAGCTCATTACAATACAGAACCACCCCTCTTCTGTCATCCACTGCTGAAGCAGCTCTTAAGAGGGACCAAGAACATAAGACAATCAAGGAGAGCCTCTACTCCAGCCTGGGACCTTAACTTTGTATTGGAAAAGATCATTCTACCTCCCTTCTGGAAATGCAGAGTTGAAATTCCTTTCTTGGAAAACAGCCTTCCTTCTAGCCATCACTTCAGCAAGAAGGGTGTCTGAATTACAGGCCCTTATGGCAGTGGAGCCTTTCATCATCTTTCATGCGGACAGTGTGTACTTCAGGACCAATCCCTCCATGCCACAAGGTGGTAGCCAGTGTGGCCCTTATCAGTCCATTCATTTGCCAACCTTTTCTAATCCACAGAACAAAGGGGAACGAATACTGCACTCCCTGGACGTGCACAGACAACTTAGATTTTACTTGGACAGGACTAAACCTCTCAGGAAATCTGAACAGCTGCTGGTTGCATTTGCTGCAGGGGCAGATGGGAAGGCCATTTCAAAGCAAACCATAAGTGGATATGCCACTGCATTCATTTCTACTATAAGCACCATGGAAAACCTACCACACAGAGGATAAGACCACATTCAACCAGGGCTGCATCTACCTCTACAGCCTTTCTCAGAGGTGTCCCTACCAGGGACATCCTAGAAGCAGCTACCTGGAGTTCTGTATATACCTTCACCAAGCACTACCACTTGCCATTTTTTTTCTAAATCCAGAGCTGGCTTTACCACTGCAGTCTTGCAGGGCCTTATAGCTGGTCCTAATGCTATCTAATTACCTCCTCCCATCCTTAGCTTTGGGAATCTACCCAAATGTGGTGATGTGAACATAGTATAGTTGTGTACACTTGCCATAAATGTAGATGTTGGTGTATTCACTGTTGCAGTCCTGGTTACCCTTCCTCCAGCCCCCTGACTTCTATTGACTATCTCTATTCGTGTTTACTATGCTTAAAGCTTTTTTGTGTATTTGCTTTTTTGTTGGAGGTGTAACCTTGTATATAATTGCTTCCCATTATGGGGGCACCTGACATCTGGGACAAGAAAAAGTAATGTAATGACATTGGCTGCATGCTTTATACCCCCTGACTACCTGACGTCATGGAAGATTAGACCGCAACCGACGCAGGACCCAAGACTTTGATAATCAGGCCGACTGAGGGCTACTGCAAGCAGATAACCCAAATGTGATGACTGCAACAGTGAATACACTCCAACATCTACGTTTATGGTAAGTGTACACAACTGCAGTATACTTGTCCCACACCTAACATATCCGTAGATCAAATGTTAAAGGCCGTATCCGTGGCGAAAAACACAGCTTCCATGGGACCTGATAGTATCCCAAGCTGTATTCTACACCATCTCCAGCAAGAACTAGCTTGGCCATTGTGCACCCTATTTAACCACAGTGCAAGTACAGGCTTCATTCCAGGAGATTGGAGAACTGCCATTGTCCACCTTTGCACAAAGGTGGTGCCACTACTGACCCCCTGAAACTATTGCCCCATTAGCTTGATAGTCTGATCTGTAAAGCCATGGATTCGTCAAGGCAGATCTTGCCTGGTTGACTTTTTTTGAGACCGTCATAAAGGCCCTGGATGAGGGGGAAAGTCTGTACATAACAGCTTACCTTGACTTGGCCAAGGATTTTGACAGAATCCCCCACTCAGGCATCATCGAAAAGCTAGCACAACTTGGTGTAAATGCCTGTCTTATCAGGTGGGTGGCCAACTGGCTCACCAATGGAACTCACAAGGTTAAAATAGGCACCTCCAACTGACAGCAGACCCGTTCCCCAGGAATCTGTTCTAGGACCCCTACTGTTTGCCTGGACCTCTGAGAAGTGGATGCCAAAGACAAAAACAGCCTGTGGCTGACTCTCTGCGGACAACTAAGTTTGGTGCAGTCATTGACTCCCCAAATGATAACCTACTGCAAGAGATCTCGCAGCAACAAATTGGTGGCAAAGTCATGGCCTTTAAACGCGCAAAAAAATGTATTGTAGCCTTTAGAAAAAGCATGGCCCCTACTGATTACCACATCAACTGCAACCCCCTAAGCACACAACCTGTGGTGAGACCTAGGTACTCAAGTTGACGACAGTCTCTCATTCAACCATGTAGCTGCAGTGGTCAGGAAAGCCTTTTACTTGGTTCATCTCCTAAGTAAAGGGATTGCATCCAGAAAAGGTTGTTGCCTCTCTGTACTCCTCCCCCATTTTTATTTTTATTTTACATTTGTTTACTGGGAAGGTTAGACTGGACACTGGTCCATTTTCAGTGGAGGCCCAGGGAGAAAAGCTCCAAAATACTAAGCATGGAAATGCAATACAATATAGATATAATATACATGGGAGAAAAGTGAGAATAGCGTACATATCCGATTAGTGAAGTAGAACTTAAACAAAAGTTGGCAATTCATAAATCAGATTAGCAAAAACTTTTTAACATGAATATAGGGATAGGTGATGTGAAGGATAGAATTAGATAAGATTATACTGTAGGATGTTATGTTGAGGGAACAGGTGAGGTTTGCAGCTCTTTTATAGAAGAAAGATATTTGTACTGTAAAGTTAATATCAACAGATTAACAAGCTTTCAAGTGAGCAACTGGTAACCCTTAGCAGAATCCTTAGAACAGTGCATTGGTGTTTCTTAACCTGGGGTGCAGCATGAGCAAAGCCAACTTTTTTAGATAATGGGTTTTCAGGATTTTTTTTAAATTGGATAGTACAGGTTATGTGACTTGGTAGTGAATTCCAGATTCTGGCTGTGATGCAGGCAGAGATATTTACCAGCATCATTTTTTATATTGGATGAGTTATGAGGTTCTGGTTACTAGAGCTTAAGGCTCTTGTGGTAGTGTAGGGTGGAATTAGATGCTGAAGTGCTGGGGTTTTATCTGGAAGGTAGAGCTTGTGTGCTATTGAGAGCTGATTGAGTAGCAGTAGTTGAGGGTAACTCAAGCCAGTTGAGCTGCTTACGGGATGGACAGTGATGGGAACTAGGAGGCTTCAGGAGCAAACCCTATCTTGTAACAGGATTCCATTGTCTTTAGTTCTGTGTGACTGAGATTAGTTAAGATAGGGGAAGTATAGAGGAGGCTGGATAAGAGATGGGTCCTTACAATCATGGCATTGGTATTTTTAGTGATTAACTGTTTGTTCCTATAGAGGAGTCTTGAGTGTTTTTGCTTGCTTTCTTTATTGTGCTATGTGGATGTAGAATTTATAGACTTGTCAATTTCTACACCTAGTAGTTTGATGTCTGGTTGGAGTGATTTGAATCTTGTCTTTGGAGTTTATGGTAAAATCATTGTTTGGGGGGGTCTAGGACTGAATATTTTTTTTTTTTGGGATTAAGAATAAGTGATGTTGGTAAAACCATGTTTTGGCTACAGTAAAGTTAGCTTGGGTTGGGGTTTGTAGTTCATTTAGGGTGGGGCGGCAGTTATAATGGTGGCGTCATCAGCGTATTGCAAGACTGAGGCAGTGGGTAAGGCTGAAGAGAGATGGTTGGTAAATAGAGCAATGGGCTGAGGATGGATCCTTGTGGGACTCCTATGGATACTGGTAGGGGGGACAGCTGGTACTGGTAGTAGGAGAGACAGCTGGTATTGCCATAGAAATGCATTAACTATATTATGTCCTGTTTGGTATGTACCTCTCCAAACACTTACACCAACTGGAAAAACCACAGAAATACCTCGCAGAGAATCCCATGGCCTCCCAACACCTGTTTTATGCAGATGGGCTCAAATCACTCTACTCTATCATGCAGATTGCTCAGAGGTGATCTGCGTCTCTCCTACAAGGCAGTTTCGAAGCCTCCTCTACTTGAGATGCTCCATGTTTGTTAGTCTTAACTCCTCACACATTAGCTACTAGAAAGGGCTAAATCTAATGTGCCATAAACAACCTGCTGGAGAGACAGATTTGTCTCCCAGAGGCTGCCCTGTCCCCGGAATAGACTTCTCATACACGTGAGAGTACCTTGCTGACCCTCTTCAAGTGCAATCTTGACAAGTGGATGTGAAACCACAAATTTATCCCAGTGGTTTCACCTGTGTCCCTCATTGACAGGGGTGACAGGTGCTGGTTGAGGTGTGTTTTGGATAAATTCTTGGCTAGGCTTGTAAGGCCCTCGGGGGCATTAACCTAGTAACCTCCTATGATCCTAAGGGGTGTGTCTGCGAAGGACAGATGCAAGCACATAAATGAGTTGCTTGCCCTGATCAATATACTCTAATCCCTGAATAATTTCTGGTCCCCAGCACCTGCTGTTATTGCAGACAACAGTACAGTTATTGTAGATGGCAAGGGGGCAACCAGGTTGTCCCCCCTTGCAGGCTAGGCATATTGGCTTGGGATATAGTTTTGCAGCGCAATCTCACTCGGTAGGCATCCTACATTCCATCAGAGCAAAATGGTGTGGAAGACTAGGATAGACCTCACACAAACTATATCAAAGGGGATCTTCAAATATTTGATGTGTGGGGAGTTTGTTCAGAGAGGAGGCAGAGGTCTACTTAATGTGGCATGATTCTGCTCCTGGACTTGATGCAAGATGGCCTGGAAGAAAGATTTCTCTTTTTCCTTGAACAGGAATGTTTCTTTATGCTTTTGACTAATATCAAAGAGTACAGCTGAAGATTCAGCAGGAATCCCCAAAGATCTTTGTGGTGACTCCCTTCTGGCCTAGGCAACTGTGGTTCTCCCTTGTTTTGAAAATGGCCAAGGACAATCACTCACTCTGAGGATACTAGTGTATACTTGCACAAGACCGATGTGTTTGATGCACCCCAACACCAATCTACTGCAGCAGATTTTCCTGGATGACAGGGTCTTAATCCTTCTAGACAACACTCTGAGGATGTGCAGTGGGTACTAGGAGGTAAGAACTTGCTACTAGAAAAGTATATATTGGTAAATAGAAAAGGTTTTCTAGTTTGTGCCAACAACGCAACCTATTTGGGGCTAGTTCTCTGGTCTCACAGTATGTTACTATACCATGGCCTTTTTACTGTTCTGTCTAGGTCCAGCGACCATTTTAACATGTCTGTCAATGATCTTCCTCTTTTAATGCAGTCTCCTCTCCGAATGTTTGTGAAAGGGATTTTGCACAGGGTCCTCCAAGAAGACTGGTGGCCCCTTCTTGGGATCTTAATTTTGTGAGAAGCTACCCTTTGCTCCATTTGAACCATCTAGCCTGGCTGGCTTGAGGTTCTTAAGGGGAAATTTTTTTTTAACTGATTGATTGCTCTGCTCTGACTTGCAAGCTGTTGTGAAGTCAAATCCTACCTCATTTTCCACAGGTACAGGATTTCTTATGCCTAATTCCCCCTGTTCTTTCAGGAAAAGATGCGCCATACCTTGGATGTCCAGTTAACTTATTAGAATTTGTGATCCAACTTATTTCTTGTGAAGGTAAGATGGGACCATCAGTGTCAGACACTCAGAATGGTTGTCTAAGGCTATTTTGTTATACTCGCCAGCCAAAACAGAGATTTGACCCTGCCAAGGATTCTTTACCAGGGCCTTGACTTCATGTGTGGCTTTTTAGAAAAGTATTCTAGAAGCAGCAACTTGGTTTTCTGTACATGCTGTTACAAAGCACTGTAAGCTTGATTGGTCTTGGCAAAGCTTGATCTGGAACTAAAACTTCCTCCAGAGGCTCCTGGGCTTGTCTCCTTCCACCTCCCAAATGTAGTAAGCTAGGGTAATACACCCATATAGCCAAGGCTACTGCAGCAGTTATTCAGACATCTACTGGTATAGTTGTGCAAGTAAACATGAGTCTTTGGAGAAAGGCTGGTGTTTACAAAAAAATCCAGGCTGATTTGTCTGTAATCCGTAACTGCAATCACTAAGGCAGCATTGCTTTTTTATGACTGGGATCTGATGTCTTTCTCAACCCATGAATTTGGATCTGATCCTTGGATCCAGCTCTACCACATTCCGGACTTTGGATCCAACTCTCTAGCTCCTTCCTTTACACACAGTGCCTTAGTCCATCCCCATTACCTCAGATCTTGTTTGCTGCTATGGTGCATAGATGCAGGTTTTTTCTGAGGTATTGGTCGTTAATTGTAAGTTTACCTTTAAAAAAAAAACTGCTTCCCTCCCAATTTATCACTGATATTAGGTCTGCTCCTATTCATAGGAAGTTACAAGGCTAATGTCCCTTGGGCCCTTACAAGCCAAGTTAAGTTCTACCCTTATTTCCACGATCAGCACCTATCGTCCCTGTCAGAGAGGGACATGGGTGGAACCCCCAGGGTGAATTTACAGACACCCAGTGCATCTTTTTTTTTTTTTCTTAAATAGCTGGTATTTTGCTTACCTCTTAAGGTAATTGTTTTAGAATACCATTGTTGGTAACATATTTTTTTTTTTTCTCCTTGTTACATAAACATGTATACAGTGTGCGTGCATGTACACGTGCTCACGTGTGTAATATAATATAAAACATATTGTTTACATCTTTTCTCTTACTTGGTCTTTGTTGCATTGACCATGTTACCATGTCAGATAAACTGACACGCACTTGTGGGCATACGATTCCCAGTTTGGCTGAGAGTGCATTTGTATCTAGATGACTGGCCCCTAGACCATAAACTGTTCATTTTGCTCCGCCTTTTAACCCCAGGATCTTGGCTGATGTCTACTTTTTTTATATATATATATATATCTCCCTGCTTCTATATCTTCAGAGGCTCAACCCCCCCCCCCTCTAAAATGGTCCAGTTCACACCATTGGATCTGCAAGCTCCACGCTGAAGTCCCCCAGGACTTTGTCAGTCGTCCGTAAAACGCTGTGAAAATTTTTTTTGTATAGATCCTGCACATTGAACATCCCCTGGAGAAGGAAGTGATTAGAAGACTGAGTTCCTCTGCTGGAACTGGTTGGATACGGTTTGATCCAAATTTTTGTGTTTTGAGGGCGGCTCTGACTAGGGTGACTATGTATATGGAGAAGGGTCCCCAACATCTCCGGAGACATTTTACAGATCCTCTGACAGAAAGGTAGCTAGTCTTCCGAAAATAACTCTCTAGAAGAATTGGTATGTTTGTATGCTTTTGGTTCTGGCCCATCTACATCTTGGGTTAACCCCCCCCCCCCCCCCCACCTAGATGAACTCTGGTTTCTTTGGTGAGAAACTAAATAAATCTGAAAGACACTACATTTTTAGCGCTCCAAAAGATAGAACCCACTGCTGCAGAGGTGTCCTGGTCAATGCTGCTGTGTGGTGACTGCTACCAAGAAAGCTGGAACAAAGCTCTTCTGTCCATCTGCCAAGCATGGAGTCTCTAGTGTTGGACAGATTTGGGAAGCAGGTGTTTACCTTGGTGACAGTTGCCCTGAGATCTCTAAACTACTTGGCACACTTAACTCTGGTCAAATCTCTTTGAAGCCTAGTGATCAAATATATGGTTCTGAAAATCTCTGCTTTCAAAGACCCACGCAGTGATTCCTCTAGAGGCAGAGGAGGAAATTCTAATGGAAGACCTTACCCTTGAAACTAGGTCTGCAGAACCAGGGTTTTCGGGATTCTTTTCTGGATAGACCTTTCCAGCACTCCTGACTGCCTCTGGAGGCAGTCTGGGCACAATTGTCTTTCCTTCCACCCAGACTTCTGAGCAAATGTAACCCAAGATTCATGGGTGCTAAAAATATATACATAGGTTATTACATGCCATTCTTCCAGCTCCCTACCTATACTGGAAAAACTTCTGAGGTTCTAGCTAGTCAGAGGAAGGCAGCAGCTCAAGAAATCCAAAAGCTGCAAAAAGTCCTCTAAGAGGGGGTTTATGTCAGTGCAGCAAACTGGCAAAGCTGAATGGCACTGCATCGAAAATGCAGCATCTCAAAACTGTTCTATGGAGATCATATGGAATCGGGAAATTTGCAGTCTTCTCCAATGTAGTATGATCTGAGATGGTATATATAGTAAGTGGGTTGGGGGGGCACAGTGCCCCACAAAGGGGGGGGGTCGAGCTGCATTTTCAGTGGTGCCATTCAGTTATGTCATGGTTTGTTGAATTGCTGTAGACCCATCCAAGACCTCTCCAGACCAAATAAGATTTGGAACTTGCTCTTCCCTTTAGTGCCCAAAAAAGGAGATCTCTGACCAGTTTTGGATACAAGCAATTGAAAACAATATGTGAAGTCAAAGTTACGAGTAGTTATGGTGCAGTTCATCCTAATTTTTCTCAAGAATAATTGTGCTCTATATTAGTTTGCATTCTCAGGTCTGTATTTTGATGCAATAGATCTCAGACTCTTGCACTTCGGCTGGGGACCATTCATTGCCAATTCAGAGCCCTGCTCTTTGGACTCATCACAGCCCCCAAGGTGTTTTACCAAATGTATGGCATTGGTAGCCATTCATCTGAGACTATAGGGATTCAAAGGATTTCCATATCTGGACAAATGGCCCCTCTCCTCCCCCTCAAAGCATCTTCTCCTACATTCCTGGGACTATTTGCTCCAGATTTGCGAGTCATTGGGAATAACAAGCTATATTAAACCTAACACCAGTACACACACAAGTTCTTCAGGACACTTCTGGATCCAAAAAAGTAGCATCACTGCCACTACATTGTAATCCACCATCAGGAATCTGGTTAAATTGCTCATTTACCATCCATATCCTCTAGCAGGATCAGTCCTTCAAGCACTAGGTTCCAAGGCAGCAGCCATAGTATTACTCTGACACATTTCTTTATGCATATTCAGTGGACTGTAGCTGTGCAGTAGTCCATTCTTCATCAACCCTTGCCTTTTCCTGTCATGCGTATTCTGATTTGCAAACACATCTGGTGGATCCAATCGGGGGCCATCCATTTATGCCGACCTTTTGTTCCAACACCTCCAATGGGCACAGTGACCATGGATACCTCCCAACTGGGATGGGGGGCATTTCTTAGGAAGAATGGTCCAAGGCATGTAGGCCCCCCCCCCCCCAAAACCTCAATCTGCATATCATTGTTCTAGACAGGAGATCAGTCCTTGCATTGCATGCCTTTCAAGAGGCTCTTAGGACTATTGTAATTCAAATAGACCAATGTTTGGTGTGGTGCATCAACAAACCAGGAGAAACCAGATCCTCTCTTCTGCAGAATGCCCATGAGTGTGTGGGGAAAGGGTGGTCTCGTCAGACCACTTTCTAATTGCGATGCACCTTCCAGGGCTAATATGTTGGTGGGCAAACTAAGCAGATCCACCCTAATGCCCGAGTGGTCTCAGTCAGTGGTGGAAGTTGTCTTCAGTCATTGGGGCCAACCTTGCCGTGACCTCTTTGCCCCCCCCCCCCCAAGTGCAGCAGGTTCTTTGCTCTTATCCTCCATCAGGGGGAGTCTCAAAGATGCTCTAGTTCACATTTGGCCCTCCCAGTCATCTCCTGCTTATCCCTCTCTCCCCTGGATTCCAAATTTCTGTAGCAGAAAGTCTGCTGAAGAGCCCAGTCTTCCTTATTGCCTCTATCTGTCCACTACCTATATGGTTCCCTCTTTTTTTTTTTTTTTTTTTTTTTTTTTTTGTCTCATCTGTTATCCTCAAGGGATACTGGAGCCAAACCCAGATCTCCCCTTACACCCATCAGGGATCCAACATCCCAACCTACAGGCCCGCAAACTAACTGCATGGTTTCAGCTTCCAGCAATGACCGTTCAGGCTCTCTTCCCATGTACGTGCTATTTTTGGCTTAATGAGAAGAGTCCACTAATACTTTACAAGAATAGGTGGAAAAGATTTTCACTTTGGATAATGAGCTTAACCCTTCCTGCTCCAGTGTCTGCAGTACTTCAGTTTCTAGCAACCCTTTTCAAAAAACAAGCTAGCTTCTCTACCACTAGACTTCAATTAGCAGCTACTTTTAATTTTTGCCCCAAAATTATTCTTTGGCTTGGTCCAAATTATGGAAAGCATTCCTAGAGGGTATTGCTTTCTCTACTAAAGGACCCTTCACTCTCTTGTCATCTCATCATTAGTGCAACAAGCCCAAACACACAATCCTTCAGAACATTCGGCAAAAACTGATGTGCAATTCCTTTCACAGGAAAACTTCCTTTTTAGTAACAATTACTTTTGCAAGGAGAATATATGAACTCCAAGCGGTTTCCATTTTTTTCATAACAATAGGATTACTTTACTGGCAATCTCCTTTTTTTACCTAAAATTCTGAGAATGACGTTAATCCTATTCATTTACCCATTTTCTTCCCAAGTTTTTCAGAGAGAATGCATGCTTCATCTCTAACACAGGCAGTTATCTTCACAGGACAAAACAAATCAGAAAATCAGATCAGCTTTCTTTCATCAAAAATGCTGGGTAATCAGATTTCCAAGGTTACTTTAGCTAAGTGGATCATACATTGTATTTCTTCAAAACAAGTACCCTTGACAGGAAAATACAGCAGTCAGTTGTTGTTTGATGCAAAAATCCAAGTTTAATTCACACAAGCAGCTTCCAAGGTTTAAAATCAAAGCGCACAAAGGCACTGCTTTTATGTGCGTTGATTTTTAAAGCCTTTATGTGCTTTGATTTTAAACATTGGAAGCTGCTTGTGTGAATTCAACTTTGATTTTTGCATCAAAGAACAATTGACTACTGTATTTCCCTGTCAAAGGTACTTGTTTGGAGATTGTATTTCTTGTATCTACTCTCAACAAGGCATGACCTTACCCAGAACCCCCCCCCCCCCAAAAAAACAGGCTTGCTCATCTAGATCTGTGGCTGCTTCATCTGCCTTTTGGTCAGCCTCTAGTGATTTGCGCTGCAGCCACATGTTTCAATGCTCATACCTTTGTTGCTCATTACAAATTGGATACAATTTCTACAAATTAAGCTGCCTTTGGTTCTGTGGTACTCCAGAATATCTTTCCATGAGGGCCACCCAAGATCAACATAGCAGGGGACTCTGATGTCCTCTTCTGTCTCAGTGCATGGGACAGCCTTCAGTTATGCACGCACTCACCATAACTAGGCATCTGTGTTAGTTTTCCTTCTTTCTCATCCCCCAATCCACCCCCCCTTCCTTTTTTCTATAAAGACCTGTTGGAATGCATCCTGTTCAGCCCCTTCTGTGTCTGTTTTGTGGGTCTAATGGCAGCAAACATGGTCTGAGGTAATGGAAATGGACTATGGTAGTATGGGTAGATGGAGGAGCTCTAGAGTTAGATCCAAAGTCTGGAAATTGCAGCCAAGAGAACCCATGGGTTGAGGAGGAATGAAAATAGAAAACACTGATGTCTAGTTATGGTGAGTACATAAAAATTGGTGAGTACATAAAAAATTAAGTGTAACAATTGATGTGGGTACTGGTGAAATATTTCCCTTTGTTCTAACAGAATGTAACTAAATAAGCTGAAGAGTTGGTGGGGAAAACGGAATGTTGATATGGGTGGAAAGGTGGTAAGATTCTACTGTTTATGGCGATGGGTAAGATTCTACTGCTTTATGGCGACTGGTAAGATTCTACTGCTTATGGTGATGTGAAGCAACCCTCTAGATAGGAAAGTAATGTATCGCATGGATTTTTCAGACTTGGATTGTTCTAGAGTGCGCTCAAACTATTTGTGGACCCAAAACTGGTGCTAGTGAGACTGGTAGGAAATGGAGAAGAGCCTCATGAGCTTGACATTAACTTAAATGAAATCTATTAAATTAGGAGACTAATGGAAGCTGTAAGGTGCTGTACTTGATTAGGGCTACCTTCCCTTATCTACCTTTTTATTCAACTCCTGCAATTTTCAATCTTTTTTAGGTCTAATTTTTGTAATGTGAGATTGGGTAAGAGTCAGGCATTCAGTAACTGTTAATTTATCTTAGAAGGAATTACACCATGTCCAAGCAGTGTCTCATCTACAGTCTCCTCCCTCTTCTGTTACCAAACCATGTCTGTCAAGTCCAATTTATATTAAATTGTGTTACTTTTAACTTTGTCTAAGTTTCCTGGGCTGATACTGAAATGGGTCCTTTTGACTGTCTAGCCGGGTTTACAAATTTGGATAAATGGTCTAGTAGTGTTAGCAGCACTGCTTCTGCACATAGATCCAAGTGCAGAAGAATGCAACTAAAGCCATTAGGATGCTTTAAATCTGGCAGTTAGCACAGAGGACTTGACTCATCTGTTAACAAAAACAAGCAGATTCCTTTAGTCCGGGATACATGGTTAAACTCCTTTCAATTGCATTTGCCTACTGTGCAACTCTGATCAAGTCACTAACCCAACAGAGTTTTCGGATGACAGTTTGTGTTCATTGGGCTTACATGGTCAATAAGTGGATAAATTATAGGTAAGAATTAATTGACCTAGAGCATCATTCTCCCACTTTTCCAGGCACTGGATAACAATCTGGGGTTCTTTGTGCTGTTCTGGATGCCAGACTGGGACTGTACCATTACAGAAAAGGATTCAAAGATGAGTTAAAGGGGTTTTATGGTCCCAAACCATGAAGAGGCTAGTGCTCTGGGAACTTTTACGCTTAAAGAATCAAGAGGGAGGAGTTAAATGATAGTGATCATGAAAGAGGATTTGAAAGCTGGTTTGAAGGAAGAGCAGAGTCACCTGCAGGTGCTAAATGAGTGCAACAAAACTGATTAATGTACTCCTGCCATAGGTGGTATGAAGTTAGAGAAATTGGTGCATTCAAGAAGGTTTGACTAGTTAGAGTGGGACAGGTGCATGATGCCAGGTATATTGGAATCTAGTATTTGCTGCTCTTGCTGGCAGTAGTATGCATGTGTGGCTGGCACTTTGACGAAGTGCTTTGCCTGGTGATGCTAGTAAAATCACACAGTGAATAAGGAGGGAAATGATTACCTGATAGAAGTATGCATTACAGTTCATCTACAGGTCACGGTCACTTTTGAGGTTAAATTGCCTTCCAAATCTATTTTTGGAGAAGCTTTTAGCTTTAAGTATTTCAATCATGCAAAGATGATCTGTTGGTTCAGTGTCTGGTTTGTGGCAGTCTGTTTGCTCTGTTCATGTGGATTTTCACTGGTTTGCTGTGGCTTGCCTGTTAAGAGGCATGCCATAAAAGAAGTTGTGATCGTGGATTATCCTTAACAGGGTGTCAACCTACAGGACAAAACATGCATGTAGTTTACTACTTTCATGTACCACTTAATGCAAGGGTATGCGCCACCTCCCCCCCCCCCCCCCCTTACACTGAAGTGGACTGGGTTGGTAACCTACAAATGAGCGGTCCTACTTTTGGCCAAATACTGAACAGGATTGTTGTAAGTTTAAAAATACTGAATTTCTAGAGAAACGTTAATATTTTTATGTATTCGTGTTTAGGGACTGAAGTCTTAAGAGGGGACTGTCCTCTGATGCAACGAACTGTGCAAGAGGTTATAATTTTGCCACCTCTTTGCTATACTTTCTGTATCCTTGCAAACAGCATCTGGCCCCACATCACCAGCTCTCACCTGGAGTTTTGAGGGTTAGGTATCCAGGTCTGGGATGGCTATTACCCAGCTCTGCACCTTCCTAGTTTCCACATGGCTTTTAACTAGGGTATTTAACTGGAAAATGTGGTGTGACTAGGTATTTAAGTCTGAAGCATTTAGATGTGAAATGGGAAGGGTCTGTCCTGTCCCTCTGTGTTTAGTAGCAGTAAAAGAAAAAACGAATTTTCTTTAACAGCTGTACTTATGTAATGCTTTGTCTCATTTTTTAGGTTGTGAAAAAGGAGCGAGTTTCCCCCTTTAGGCAGCTTACTGGCAAGTTGTATCTCATAGACCTTGCTGGCTCCGAGGATAACCGGAGGACTGGGAATCAGGGTATCCGGCTAAAAGAGAGTGGAGCTATCAATTCATCCCTCTTTGTATTGAGCAAGGTCGTAGATGCCCTTAATCAAGGCTTGCCCAGAATCCCATACAGAGACAGCAAACTCACCAGATTACTACAGGTAAGCATTTTAACTATTCCTTTGAACACTGACTTTTTATATTTTGATAGCTTGGACCTGCTGGGATGTTTGTGTTACCCTGCTGCAGTCATCGCACTTGGGTTATCCTGCCATCAGGCGGTCCCGCAGTCGGCCTGAGTTCCAAAGTCTTGGTCCGGCGTCTGTTGCTGTCGCTTCTTCCCTGACGTCAGTGCGCCAGGGGTATAAAAGACGCCATTTTCTTCAGTCTTTCTTGCCGCGCAGTGCCCGAAGCAGAAGCAGTTCGCAAGTGCCGGTCGGCCGACACCTGAGATTTTCGAATCTAATTTCAGTCTGAAGTCTTCAATAAAGCTAAGTACCCCGTTGGGGAACCTTTTCTTGCCTCAATCCGAAGTCATAAAAAGTTAACAATTGCATTTCTTGTGGGAAGCAAATACCTCATAAGGACTTCCATTCTTATTGTATTCCTTGCCTAGGCCCAGACCACGACGTCACAGGTTGTCAGTTTTGTGCTAGATTTAATAAACGAACTATCAAACGCCGTTTTGACTTTGCACAACATTACTTTGGTAGGAAATTTAATTATCATGCCATCGGAGCAGCAGACGACCGGCATGCATAAAAAACGCAAGGATAAGGACAGGCAGCCTAGGAACAAGCCAGACTCCGAGGCCTCTGCTGGGCCTGTCGCCGGTTCTCCTGTTTTCAGTGAGGTGCCTACGCAGCCCCTGACTACCGCAGAATTGGAACCCCAGACAGCTTCGGATTCTCAAGCGGAGTGTACTAGGCCGTCACAGCCATCTTCATTAGGCCCTTCTGACACCGGAGCAGAAGGAGATCTCGGTGCAGTAGAAACACCTTCGGTTGCAGAAGGTGTCTTCAGACCGACTACACTCATCATTAAATCTTATGCTAAGCTTAAAACTCCATTAAAACCAAAAAAGACTGTACATCAGTCTCCAGTTCAAGGCCCCATGCCTAAGAAACATGCTTAAGATGGCTGAAGATTTGATTGCCCTAATTAGGGGTTCCCATCCCCCTCCAGATAAAAGACCAAGACAAGAGGAGGATTATGCTTCCTCTGACCAGGTTTCAATTTCCTCAGATTCTTCTGAGGTACAGGATTACGCTTTTCTCCCTTATGAAGACTCTGATGCTGAAGACTCTATTCCCTCAGCATCTCCCCCTGAAGACTACTCCTTTGGGGAAACTTTACATTCCATGAGGGAACATTTCCACTGGGAAGGCCAGGACTACTCTGATAATAAGAAAAGGCTCAGAGTTCCTTTTACTACCCCACACACCACTTGCTATCCCTCCAGTTTTAGACATTGTGGATGACGTTTACTTTGAGTCTAATCTAAATCCAGACTCTCTACCTCCTGCTCTAGCCAAACCAGACAGATAGAGTGCCTGCCTCACACAAGTTCCTTTATAAAAGCCCTGTGGCTGACCCAGAAACAATTTCCCAGGGTCCCAAAGGGGCTAAAGCTTCTATGGCTAAAAATCCTGTGCCCTCTGAAAGGGATTCCAGAGCCCTAGATAGAATGGGAAAGAAGATATACACCTCTGCTACTCTGGCTATGAGAGCATTAAATTGTCAGTTTCACATGCTGAAATATCAGAAATTCCTAATGTCTCAATTAAAACAAAAAAATGAGCACTCATTCTGAACAGTCTGAATTCAAGGAAATGCAGGATCTGTTGCATGCAGCTGAACAGGTGGACAGACATGCTTTACAATGTGGATTTGATTCATTGGAAGCTTCCTGTAGAGCAGCTGTTACTGGGTCTGTCATACATAGACATGCTTGGTTAAAAGAACAAACCCTACCTGATCATGTTAAAGCAAAATTATTGGATGCGCCTTTACAGCAGGATGTATTTGGTGTCAAAGCAGAAGAGGTTTTAAAGAAAATGGAGGATAAGGCAAAGTCTATGCAGACGGTCAAAGATTTTTTACAGGTACAACCCCCTTGTTTCAGCAGAAATTGGCCAACAAAAAACTGGTCCTTTCCAGCTTCTGACAGATCGCAGAGGGGCAAATACAGACGTCCAAGGGGCAGAGGTCAGTCACAAGGCCCTTACAAACCTCGTCAATGGGGTACTGCTACCCCGAAAGGAGGAGAAGACAGGCCCCAAGCTAGCAGAAGACAAACACAATGACTCAATCCACCAAGCAAATCTCTCTTGGCAGCTCCCTTGGGAGGAAAATTAGCACTTTTTGCAGACAACTGGCACATCATCACAAAAGACAAATGGGTCCTAAACATTGTCTCACAAGGTTACAGATTCCACTTTCATACCTTGCCAAGGATAAAAGGAATGCCAAACCTGCCACCAAATCAATGGGCAGAGGCACAAAAATAAATTTACAGCTTTCATGGACATGAGCCATTCAACAGGTACCTACACAGGAGCAAGGACAAGGATTTTGCTCAAAGACTTTCTAGTCCCAAGAAAGGACAAAGAATGGAGACCCATTCTGGATCTTTCAGTTCTGAACACTTATCTGCAAGTACCACAATTCAAGATGCTAACACTACAGCAGCTTCTTCCCATGCTGGGCAAGAATGCTTGGCTAGTAACGTTGGACCTCAAGGAGGCATACCTGCATGTCCCTATCAGACAAAATTGCAGAAGATACCTCTGCTTCATTGCAAGTTCAACCCATTATCAATTCTCTGCACTGCCCTTTGGCTTATCTACTGTGCCCAGGGTCTTCACAAAATGTCTGGCACCAGTAATTGCATACTGCAGACAAAGAGGAATTCAAATATACCCATACCTGGACGACTGCCTTATTCAAGCAGAAAGCAAGGACATTCTTTTAAAGCATCTGGCATTTGTCAAACCCCTTCTAAGTTGCCTAGGGTACACAAACGAAAAATCAAAATTGGTTCCCTCACAAAACATAATATTCCTGGGTGCCAGCTTGAATAAACCAGCCCAGATGGCTTATCTCAAGCCAGACAAGCAACCACAGCTGACTCAATACTTCAAAATAATGGCAACAAAGACCCAACTCCCTGCAAGAAAAATTCTGCAGGCCTTGGGATTCATGGCATCTTGCATACTACTAATACCATTTTCAAAACTGCATATGAGGAAATTACAATGGTACCTGAAAACCGTATGGACTCTGCACAGCCACAGCTTGGAAACAATGATACCACTCATTCCCTGCCTTCAACAGGAGTTTCTGTGGTGGGCACAGGCATGTCACCTCAACAAGGGTCAACCTTTCACCTTGCCCACAGCCAGGCAAACTGATAACAGATGCATCGGACTATGCCTGGGTAGCACACATGGCAGGACAGTGAATTCAGGGCAAATGGACTACAGATCAAAGGCATCTGCATATCAATCAAAAAAATGCTAGCAGTACAGAATGCCCTAACAGCTTTCAAGGACCTCTTGCACCCAGGACAACTAATAGACTGACAATACCACAGTAATGTGGTACATAAACAAGCAAGGGGGCACACATTCCTACCCTCTATGCAGGCAAGCAATGACCTTGTGGAACACAGCACTGTCTTACCAAGTTCAACTACAAGCACAATTCCTGCCATGAAAGAAAAACACATTGGCAGACGACCTAAGCATAAACATCATGGATCCCCATGAGTGGAAACTAGATCCACAAGTATTTGCAATGATAATCGAAAATGGGGACGCCCAGACGTAGATCTGTTTGCCAACCCCCAAAACTACCAACTTCAAAAATTTTGCACAAGGACATTCCACCCACAAGCTTGGAAAGTGGACGCCCTCTCATTCAGTTGGAAAACAGTGTATGCCTTTCCTCCACTGCCTCTTCTAGCAAAGGTACTGCTGAAAGTCAGATTAGAGGCCACAAATGATGCTCATTGCACCAGACTGGCCACGCCAGCACTGGTATCCAATTCTAAGGAACATGGCCCACGGCCCACCATGGATTTTACCACAAATTCCTCACCTGCTCACCCAGCGAGACAATCTGATTCTACACAGCCAGCTCAAGACTTTATAAAACTTTCAGCTTGTACCTACTCAGCACAGACTCCACGTGGGCCAGCAGAGTAATCCAGGCTGCAGAGAGCTGAATAAGCGACTTTTCTTGATACTAAGTATATTTTTTGTTGCTTTCCACATCTGAATACCTAGCAACTGTATTTCGCCTGCCTTTCTGTTACGTTGAAGCTGTTTTTACTGCATTTAACTTAATATTGCACTTGGAATCCTTGTTTGTTACTATTTGACTGTATTTGTAGCAAATTCTTCTGTGTAAGCTAGTAGCTGATTCATAGCATTTATAAGTGTTTGCTGTACCTGTTTCTGCCTGTTTTGTGAAAAAAAAAAAAAAAAGAAAAAAAATATCTCTTGTTTTTCCTGCTTTACTAGTTTAGTCCAGTTTCAGAGTTGCTGATTC
Organism: Protopterus annectens; assembly: GCF_019279795.1. Taxonomy (NCBI): domain Eukaryota; kingdom Metazoa; phylum Chordata; order Ceratodontiformes; family Protopteridae; genus Protopterus; species Protopterus annectens. The sequence goes on along the minus strand of NC_056744.1, from coordinate 1,632,370,400 downwards.
CTGGGCTTTGGTTGTAGTTCCTGTGTACTGTTTCCTTGCCTTATTTGGGGAAGGAAGCTACCTTGCTTTCCTGCTTTACTAGTTTAGTCCAGTTTCAGAGTTGCTGATTCCTGGGCTTTGGTTGTAGTTCCTGTGTACTGTTTCCTTGCCTTATTGGGGAAGGAAGCTACCTTGCTTACCAGTGGGAGTGGAAGCATTGAGCTGCCTTTGTCCAGTTTTGTGAGGTTTCAGCCAGTACCTAGTAGTTTATGGGCCGTTTTGGGCCAGTTTCTAGCTTTTCCCACCCCCCTGGTATAAAACTTCCAGCTTCTACCTACTCAGCACAGACTCCGTGGGCCAGCAGAGTAATCCAGGCTGCAGAGAGCTGAATAAGCGACTTTTCTTGATACTAAGTATATTTTTTGTTGCTTTCCACATCTGAATACCTAGCAACTGTATTTTTCTGTTACGTTGAAGCTGTTTTTACTGCATTTAACTTAATATTGCACTTGGAATCCTTGTTTGTTACTATTTGACTGTATTTGTAGCAAATTCTTCTGTATGGCTGTAGTAGCTGATTCATAGCATTTATAAGTGTTTGCTGTACCTGTTTCTGCCTGTTTTAGAAAAAAAAAAAAAAAAAAAATATCTCTTGTTTTTCCTGCTTTACTAGTTTAGTCCAGTTTCAGAGTTGCTGATTCCTGGGCTTTGGTTAGTTCCTGTGTACTGTTTCCTTGCCTTATTTGGGGGAAGGAAGCTACCTTGCTTTCCTGCTTTACTAGTTTAGTCCAGTTTCAGAGTTGCTGATTCCTGGGCTTTGGTTGTAGTTCCTGTGTACTGTTTCCTTGCCTTATTTGGGGAAGGAAGCTACCTTGCTTACCAGTGGGAGTGGATTGAGCTGCCTTTGTCCAGTTTTGTGAGGTTTCAGCCAGTAACTAGTAGTTTATTGGTCGTTTTGGGCCAGTTTCTAGCTTTTCCAGCCCCTGGTATAAAACTTTCAGCTTGTACCTACTCAGCACAGACTCACGTGGGCCAGCAGAGTAATCCAGGCTGCAGAGAGCTGAATAAGACTTTTCTTGATACTAAGTATATTTTTGTTGCTTTCCATCTGAATACCTAGCAACTGTATTTGCCTTTCTGTTACGTTGAAGCTGTTTTTACTGCATTTAACTTAATATTGCACTTGGAATCCTTGTTTGTTACTATTTGACTGTATTTGTAGCAAATTCTTCTGTGTAAGCTGTAGTAGCTGATTCATAGCATTTATAAGTGTTTGCTGTACCTGTTTCTGCATGTTTTGTGAAAAAAAAGAAAAAATATCTCTTGTTTTTCCTGCTTTACTAGTTTAGTCCAGTTTCAGAGTTGCTGATTCCTGGGCTTTGGTTGTAGTTCCTGTGTACTGTTTCCTTGCCTTATTTTGGGGAAGGAAGCTACCTTGCTTTCCTGCTTTACTAGTTTAGTCCAGTTTCAGAGTTGCTGATTCCTGGGCTTTGGTTGTAGTTCCTGTGTACTGTTTCCTTGCCTTATTTGGGGAAGGAAGCTACCTTGCTTACCAGTGGGAGTGGGAAGCATTGAGCTGCCTTTGTCCAGTTTTGTGAGGTTTCAGCCAGTAACTAGTAGTTTATTGGTCGTTTGGGCCAGTTTCTAGCTGTTTCCAGCCCCCTGCTATAAAACTTTCAGCTTGTACCTACTCAGCACAGACTCCACGTGGGCCAGCAGAGTAATCCAGGCTGCAGAGAGCTGAATAAGCGACTTTTCTTGATACTAAGTATATTTTTGTTGCTTTCCACATCTGAATACCTAGCAACTGTATTTCGCCTGCCTTTCTGTTACGTTGAAGCTGTTTTACTGCATTTAACTTAATATTGCACTTGGAATCCTTGTTTGTTACTATTTGACTGTATTTGTAGCAAATTCTTCTGTGTAAGCTGTAGTAGCTGATTCATAGCATTTATAAGTGTTTGCTGTACCTGTTTCTGCCTGTTTTGTGAAAAAAAAGAAAAAAGAAAAATATCTCTTGTTTTTCCTGCTTTACTAGTTTAGTCCAGTTTCAGAGTTGCTGATTCCTGGGCTTTGGTTGTAGTTCCTGTGTACTGTTTCCTTGCCTTATTTGGGGAAGGGAAGCTACCTTTTCCTGCTTTACTAGTTTAGTCCAGTTTCAGAGTTGCTGATTCCTGGGCTTTGGTTGTAGTTCCTGTGTACTGTTTCCTTGCCTTATTTGGGGAAGGGAAGCTACCTTGCTTACCAGTGGGAGTGGGAAGCATTGAGCTGCCTTTTGTCCAGTTTTGTGAGGTTTCAGCCAGTAACTAGTAGTTTATTGGGCGCTTTGGGCCAGTTTCTAGCTTTTCCAGCCCCTGGTATAAACGCCTAGCGAGCTGCCACTGTTGCACATTAGGGCAGTGCCGGTTAAGCAGGTTTAAACTATTCGGGCTACCTAAAGTCCACTCTTCAAATTTTCCCTTAAAACTACCTTCCTCGAACTATACTACTGATCAAATCAGCGTATCCTATAACTAAAAGATCAACTCTACTTGACTCCAAGTAGACTATTCTCTATCTATTAAACCTAGCACTTGCTCCTACAGTACTTATTACCTTGATACGGCACTCTTGTCATAGATAGTACCCCAAAAGGCAACCCCATTTCTCGGTCACCCACGTCCCCGGAATCTTTTTTAAAGTTTTGTCTACCCTTCTAGCATGTCGGGATCAGTTGCTAGTGTCCTCTCCTGCTCAGCTGGTGAACCTGGGAATATTGAGGCAATGTTTCAATTGCCTCATGTACACAGACAACCCTCTCCTCCTCCCACAAAACACAAATACATGCGAGATGCAACTATACGGCCAAACTGGAGGCTGAGCTCTCTCAACATAGGACTGGCAAGACCAGTCAGGAGGAGAAGGTTACCACACACACTATAGACCCAGTCTCACATAGTACCATTACAACCTCAAATCATACACATAAACACACAAAGACATACTGGAGGCTCTGATCAAAAATCTACCAAAACAGCAGAGGCCACCAAAGCAGACACCCAAACAACCACCACCTCAGAACACAACACCCACACATAGACCTCACAGTCAGAGTGTCAAACAGTCACAGCCCTTAAGGCCAAACACAATGCCAGACACACTGGTCATTGGTGACTCTCCAGTCAGACACACTGATGTCCCACTCACCAGACTGAGTAAGGAGAAGGTCACAGTAAGCTGCCTGTGGGCGCTAGAATCCGCCACATAACGCAAGCACTCAGGTCTCTCAACAGCAGGTACAAATATGACTCAGTCATTGTCCACGCTGGTGTAAGCGACCTGAGACGCACCTCCTGGACTACATGAAAAGAGACATTGAGGAGCTCTCTGATTATGTAGCCCAGGCAGGTATGACCCTGACCTTGAGCAGTATCCTACCTTCACCAAGAATGATGCCACAATACAGAGATAAGATGATCAGCTTTAACAATTGGCTTAAACACTGGTGTCATTCAAGGGGATCCAGTATCTGTCTGCCTGGGATGACATGCTGGACAAGCCACGCTGCTTAAGGGCGCCATGCTTGCACCTGTCACCCTGGGATTCCGGATATTGGCAAGGCTCTTGCCACCCCATAGTGCCTTTTTAGGCAAGGCTCAAATTCTAAACCTACCACCCTAGAACACAAAAAAGGCAAAAAAACTAAGGGTAATGCTGCTCAATGCCAGAAGTCTAAATCTCAAAATGCACGCACTCGAGGCCCTTCTCAGTATGGAGAACATCGATGTCTGTGCTGTGACAGAAACCTGGTTCAAGGCTCCTGAGAGCACCCCAGCGCTATCAGGTTTTACCTCATATCATGTGTTCCGCCCCAAAATCCGGACAATACCAAGAAAGGAGGGTATCCATATTCATCAAGGACACCCACACCTCAAGACTGGTGGCAACGCACGATGCATCGGAGACCATCCAGGTGCAATTAACCATAGGCAAGACTGCTCTGCAAATTGTAGCATGTTACAGGCCACCCTCACAAACTCAGGAAACTCACATGGCCTTCCTGAAAACACTAGGGAGGATAAATGTATCACCAAACACCATCATACTAGGTGACTTCAATTACCCTAATATAGACTGGGAACACTACTCAAGCCCAAACACCCTAGCCCAAAAGTTCCTGGAATTCATAAACTCAAATGCCATGGAACAACTAGTCACCATCCCCACAAGAGGAGATAACATACTTGATCTCATCATCACGAACATGGGAGCACAATGTTCAACACCGGAAGTACGGCGCGCACTGGTGAGATTAGACCACAAGCTAATCTCGCTGGAGGTCGTCATGCCACCTGCACCTGAAAGAAAAAAGACCACAGTAAAGAACTTCAAAGCCAACTTCACACTTCTAAAGACTAGTGTGGTCTCCTTTCAGGCCCCCGAGCCGGGAAAACAATACTCAAGCTGAATCACTTACAAACGCTTTCTACCAGCACCTGCAGGACTGCATGGATAAGGCAATCCCAAGCAAAACAAAGACTCTTTGTACCAAAGGCACAGTCTGGTGGACTCCAGCCATAAACAAACTCTACAACAAAAGGAGGAAGCTACTACAAGATAGAGCAAAATCCTTAAAAGGTAAGACACCCTTGATCACTATAAGTAAAAAACTAAGAGCTCATAAAATCATCCAAAGCAAATTTCGGAGAAAAATAGCTAAAGACTCAAAAGACAATCATAAGGCCTTCTTTAGCTATGTTAGAAACCTAGGAGGAAACTCCCAGATATGCTCAGAACTAGTTCAAAATGATGTGAAGATTACTGATCCTACAGACATTGCCAACATACTGGCTGACAGGTTCAGTGCAAACTTCTCCCTCCCCCAAAAGGAGATATCTATACCAAATGAGTGCAGCCCCCAAACATCTCCAGCGCCCAAGTGAGAACTGCTCTCCAAAGCAAAAACACAGCATCCATGGGACCCGATGGTGTCCCCGGCTGTGTGCTCCACGAACTCAATGAGGAATTAAACCCACAGCTAGGACAGCTGTTTAATCAAAGTCTTACCTCTGGATACCCAGGGAGTGGCGCACTGCAACTGTGGTCCCACTTCACAAAGGCGGTGCCTCCACAGACCCTGGAAATTACCGCCCATTAGCTTGACAAGCCTTATCTGCAAAGCCATGGAGAGGATCATAATGGACCTCATAAATAAAGACATAGGGAATTTGCAGACTTTGGATCCAACCCAGTTTGGCTTTGTCAAAGGCAGATCATGCCTTTTAAACTTGGTTGACTTTTTGAAACAGTCACCAAAGCCATTGATGAGGAAAGGCAGTCCATACAGCCTACCTCGATCTGGCTAAGGCCGATACAATACCCCACTCGGGTATCATTGAAAAACTCATCAGCTTAAATGTTAACCCATACATCACAAGATGGGTTGCAAACTGGCTGAGTGACAGAACCCACAGGGTCAGAGTTGCTGGCGCCATGTCAGACTCAAAGCCTGTCACAAGTGGTGTCCCACAGGGCTCAGTCCTGGGCCCACTCTTGTTTGGCATCTACTTTTCAGTACAAGCAAACACAGGAGGGTTATGGCTGACAAAGTTTGCAGATGACTGCAAACTGGGCGCCATAGTAGAAAACACATCTGACACAGATATCCTTCAGAAGGGTCTCACAGAACGGGAGAACTGGTGCCAGAGCCACGGCCTAAAGTTAAATGCCAAAAATGCATAGTCATACCCTTCGGGAAAACAAGGTTACCCCTAGCTACCAAATAGGTGGCAATCCACTGAGCACAGAAGAAGTTATCAGGGACCTGGGGACCCAGGTTGATAGTAGTCTGTCATTCGACACCCATGTAGCTAAAGTAGTTAGGAAGTCCTTCTACATTGCCCACCTTATCATGAAGGATTCTCATCTAGATCAAGGGAGGTCATAGTCTCCCTTTACTCATCACTCATCAGACCAATGATTGAGTACAATGCCCCATCGGAATGTATCTGACCCGACACTTGCAGCAGCTGGAGAGGCCACAAAGTTCCTCACCAAAAGGATAAAGGGTCTCAAAATCTGTCCTATGCTGCCCGACTGAAAGAACTCCAGCTCTATTCAGTCGCCGCTTGCTCAGAGGTGACCTTTGCCTAACATACAAGGCCATGTCAAACCCAGATTTGATGAATATGCTTCACCTCAAAAATCTAAATCCATCAGAGCCACAGGCCACAAGGCGGAGACTTAAACCTCGACACGGCTATTAATAGGCGTGCTGGAGGATAGATTCATCACCCAAAGACTCCCTATGCTGTGGAACAAAATCCCGGTACATGTGAGGCAGAGCACCTCGCTGGCCTTGTTCAAGAGAAATCTTGACCAATGGATGGGAGATCGCAGATATACCCCAGGAATTACCTCAGTGTCACTGCTCGACAGAGGCACAGCAAAATAATGGGTATAGTTCCCCATACTAAAGGGGTGGCGTAAGCCACAAAACAATGGGCTAGGCTTATAAATGCCCTCGGGCAGATAGCCTAGTATGAACCTATGAACCTATGAAACCTGGCTGCATGGCAAATTACCTAAACAACCAGCCAACACCTCTATCCAAAGCTGTTATGGATGTCATTCTGGAGGCCAGGAGGCCCAGCACCAGGAAATCCTATTCAGACAAATGGAAAGATTTTGCGCCTGGAACCAGGCTAAAGGCCAAAATCCCCTTGATCCAAACATTCCTCAGATTCTACAATATTTAACTGAGATGTTGCTCAAAGGCCTTTCCTTTTCATCTATTAAGATCCACGCCTCAGCAATTTCAGCTCATTACAACACTGATCCTCCTTTATTTTCACATTCACTCCTAAGACAGTACCTCAGAGGGGCTAAGAACATAAGACCACCCAGGAGAGCACCAACACCTACTTGGGATCTCAACTTTGTTCTGGAAAAGCTTACACTGCCGCCCTTTGATCCAGCTTTTTCAGCTGGTTTAAAAATACTTTCATGGAAAACTGCCCTGCTACTAGTGATAACTTCAGCTAGAAGAGTCTCAGAGCTACAGCCACTAATGGTAGTGGAGCCTTTCCTCATTTTTCATAGACAGTCTCTCTCTCTCTACGAACTAACCCTTCCTTTATGCCAAAGGTGGTATCCAGTGTGGCCCTAAACCAAACCATTCTTTTGCCCACCTTTTTCCCAAATCCCCAGAACAAAGGAGAAAGACTCCTGCACTCTTTGGACATTCACAGGCAATTACGTTACTACTTGGATAAAACTAAGGCCTTCAGAAAATCTGACCAGCTTTTTGTAGCCTATGCTGCAGGATCATTAGGAAAAGCCATCTCAAAACAGACTATTTCAAAATGGATAGGACACTGCATACGTTTCTGCTACACGCATCATGGGAAGCCGGTACCTGCTAACATTAGGTCCCACTCCACCAGGGCTACAGCTACATCAGCAGCCTTTCCCAGGGGGTTGCCAACCAAGGATAATTCTGGAAGCTGCAACTTGGAGTTCAGTGCACACCTTCACCAAACACTATCACTTACCTCTATATTCTAAGACTAGAGCTGGTTTTGCCACTGCAGTTTTGCAGGGCCTACTAGCTTCTTCTAACCCTGTTTAACTCCACCACCCATCCTTAGCTTTGGGATTCAACCCAAGTGTGATGACTGCAGCATATTAACACTATGAACATAATAGTTTTGTACCTACCATAAATATAGATGTTAAAGTGTTCACCCTGCTGCAGTCCAGGTTACCCTCCCTCCATCCCCTCTGAACTAGCTGGATGTATCTCTACCATTCTGTCCTATACAACCTCTGTGGTGTATTTGCTTGTGCCTGAAGGTATTTTTATATAGCAATATTTATATATTACCTACCTATTGAGGGCATCTGACATCTGGGGCAAGAAAAACTGAAGAAAATGGCGTTGAATGCCTCTTGTATACCCCTGGCACACTGACGTCGGGGAAGAAGCGACAGCAACCGATGCCGGACCAAGACTTTGGAACTCAGGCCGACTGCGGGACCGCCTGACTGCAGGATAACCCAAGTGTGATGACTGCAGCAGGGTGAACACTCTAACATCTACATTTATGGTAGGTACAAAACTGTACTTTTTAACTTGTTTAAAATGCTTATTCTGGACATTATTATGTCCCTTTCCTATTTAAAAGGAGTGCATGTTTTTGTTTGGAAGAGCATTTGTTTTTGTTAAAATATGGTGTGGGCCAGCAGTTTTGCCAAAATTAAATGGTCAAAGAGTGTGGGTAATTAGGACTGAATCAGTGTTTAGAAAGGGACCCCTCAAGGTTTGCACTGACCAATTTTGTGCTGCACTTTGTCACCTTATGTGACCAGAGTTTGTTTTAGCGCCTATTGTGTGTGTAAGCTAATCTGTAGGTCTTATCTGGAATTTGGTTCCAGATAATGGCAAAGCCTATTGGATATAATCGGTTTTAAGGTGGCAGTATTAAGCTTTGCATCAGTTAATTTGGTTCTTGGTCTTGTGGAAGTGGTGGTGGTGGTTGTGAGAAGAATGGGGCGGATGTACATGTTATAGGACTGGTATGACTTCTAGCCTAAGAACCAAGGGTGGCATGACTTGACAGCTTTGTATTTGTATGTGACTCTTCCCATTTTAGCCATAGTGCTGAACATCAAGGGAGAATTCTGCAGATCTCCTGCTGTGTGCAAGGTACAGCTGACATCTGTAAATGGCCTCCTGGACACGCATCTTAAGTTTTTCCAGATCTGTCCGCATCTGTTGTAGATTCTGCTTCAAGAAAGGTAGATTCCTATTTTGGTGTGGCATCCTTCAACCTTTCAGCTCTTAGACTGAGACTTATGAAGCCCTCCAACTGTTTCTTGACCCTTAAGAACCTGCTCCAAACCTCTGGATTTAGTGTTGGACATAATACTGCTATTGGCTTATGATCTATCCATCCTCACTGGGAATTTGTCGACCAGTGTCAGCACTCTTGGTCATCTTGACCTTCAGCTTGCCCCAAGAGATGTAGCTCTTTCAAGGCCCTATAATCTCAGCCTTGAGTTTTATGTCTACCTTTTCCACCATTTTGATTTTTGGTCTCCAAAACTGTGTACTCGAGCAGCTCTGACGGTTGTCAATTAACAACTTGTTTTACCTGCAATATTTTGCTCTACTTGCATTTGTTTTTTTACACAAACAGCAATTTGGTTAAGCTCACCCTCTTAAGATAGACAAGGCATCTTTTTTAAACTTTGCCACCTTGTACAGACACTCCATACTCCTTTTTGTATTACTGGAGGTGGAACTTGTATGTTATATAATTTGGAATCTGGCATACACTGTGCTGTCAGCTCCACCATTTCCTTTTTTGGCTATGGAATGAGGCCTGGATGTTGTCCTTCAGCTGTTATAATGTACAGACATTTTATCACCACCAAGCCATTCTTTCAACTTTTGGCATCCATCCTCTAGTCTAAAGGGAGGTGGAGGTGAGATTTGTGCCAGTTTGTCCAAATCTTCTTCAGGCCCTTTATATTCTAGGAAATACAAGATCTATTAAAATACTTAAATTTGTTTTTTCTCCTTTTTCTTGTTGAATGGCGACTAGCTATGTACAATATCTGTATAGATGTGTGCTTAAAATTTTCTGTACTTTGGATAGTCCAGTAACAGCATTAATTCAGTTATCACATGCAATACCTTTTTGAACTGGCAGTTGCTTTTCTGTCTCCTTTAGTCTTTGTTTCAGACCCCCAATTTTGTTTAGGTCAATAACTATGTAAGGCTGCAATCTCAAATTCTCCTGAAAGTAATAAAGCCCTTTTACTTTGACTACAAATTGGTGGTGGGGGTATGGGAAGACAAAGTACAGGGTTATTTTATTACCCCTGATATCCGAATCAAATTCTAATCACTTCTATAGCTTGAATAACCTTTTTAGCATGTCTAGGTGACCATATATACTGTGATGCCCCTGCACTCCCAGTAATCAAGGAGCCTCAGTCCTTACCACTGTTTAGGAGTGGCCTGTTATGGTGTCACCAAATACATATGCAAGTACTCAAAGAGCTTAACTGTGTCTCGCAAATAGCCACACATTAAATATATTTTAATAGAAGAACTAGACAATACGCAGGGAAAACAGTTCAGAATCACCAGAAGTGTGTTAAAACTTTGCAGGACAGTCTTGCATACAGAAAACATTTAAACTAATCTTTACTATATTCCTATCTGTATCTAAGATACTATGCCTAAATATTACAGGCAAATGCAGATGTTTCCAGGTTAAATACAAAATGCCCTGTCTTAAAGTTTTTAAATATCAAATGTTACTGCTGGGTTAGCTTGGATGACATCACTTTTGTCACCTGACTTCATTTCCCAGGATAAAAGAACTTAACATCTCTACATTAAAATGCATATCTCTCAGATGTGCAGCTTCTAGGAAGTCATAGAGCAATAAAACCTGTTTTAAACCTAGTAATTACTTCTCTCCAAGACAAAAAAAACTTCTAGCTCTAGACATCCTTCTTTCTGCATTGAAACAGCACACCGTAAAGCACTTAATTTAAGTTTTGTAAGTTGATGTTTTGCATAAATCATATCAAAATGCACAAATGACATGGAATTTACAAAATTCCAGATGGATGGGCTGGCAGCATCAATTACCCCCCCCCCCCCCCCCGAAAACTCGAGCTAGTTTTTCAAGTGACCCTTGAGAAATGTTGCTTGAGAGGGTGAACCTATCTGGGAATACACTACCCCATTCCCTGTCGTGACAGCCGATCTGCGTTGGCATTGCAAACCCCACTGTGGTGCTGCACTGTCATATATGCTTGCTGGCCGGCTCAATGTAGCCATGTTAAGGGGTTGTAGTCTGTAACTAGAGTGAATCTCCTTCCATATAGGTGAGGCTGTTTTGCAGTGCCCACACTATATATGAATAGGCATTACTTTTCTACAGCTGCATAGCATTCCTCCCTAGGTTGGAGCCTATGACTGAAATATACCACTGGGTGCTCTTCTCCCTCTGAGGAAAGCTGGCTAAGTACAGTCCCCACCCTATGTGGTTTGAAGCATCCATCTGCACAAAAATTCTTTGCTGTAATTTGGACTGGCTGACACAGGGGATACTCCCAAAGCTCATTCAACCTTCTGGAATGCCTGCTCACATGCTTGGGTCCACACTACCTTTTCTGGCCTGTTTTTCCTCGTCAGGTCTGTGAGGGGAGCAACTGTGGTATTATAATTGGAGACACCTTTCTGTAGTACCCTGCTGTCCTTAAGAATGCTATCTCTGGGGACAGGCCATGCCTGAATTGCTTCCACTTTGGCAGGTTCTGGCCTGATCTTGCCACTCCCCACTCTTTCCCATGTAGGAGACCTCTGCCTTACCCACCTGACACTTGGTCAACCCTGCCCAGCACCTCCCTGACATGCTGAAGGTGCTCTTGCCAGGAATGGCTGTAGATGGTAATATCCAGGTAAGCAAAGGCAAAATTTCCTGCCAGGATATGATCTACCAGCCTCTGGAAAGTCGCTGGGGCATTTTTCATCACAAAGGGCATCTTTGTGAACTAGTACAAGCCAGAGTCACAAACACTGACCTCTCTCTAGCACTGGGAGTCAAGGGCACCTGCCAGTAACATTTGGTAAGATCAATAGTGGTAAAATACTTGGCCCCACCCAGCTGCTCTAGGGCTTCATCTGTTCCTAGGCATGGGGTAAGCATCTGAATCTGTGTGACTAATTTCCTGTAGTCCACACAACCTGGTGCTGCCATCATTTGGTACCAGCACCACTGGGGAGGCCCAGGGACTGCTGGACTCTTGAATTACCCCTAGTTCCAACATTTCCTGCATCTCCTTCCTCAGTCTGAGACTCTGGCATACTATAAGGGGCCTTTGGGGTACTGTACCCACATGGTGCTGCACCAGGTGATTGCACCCTGGGTTGCCCATTGAACATGCCCCAAACTCCTGTAAAACTGCTTGGATTTCTCAAATCTGGGTAGGTGTTGGCTGCTTGGACATTGCTACCCTTTCCACTGAGGTGTCAGTCCAAGCCTCACTGAGGTCGGTCACCAGACCCCCCACCACCACCTCAGACTCCTGCCATACACTCCAAATACTCAGTACAAGGGCCTGCCTGTCATGGCAAGGTTTCATCATGGAAACATGGTACAACTTGTGCCCCAGCCTAGTAGTTCTACCATGTAGTTGGCATCCCTGACCTTCCTTACCACCTTGTAGAGTCCCTCCCAAGCTGCCTGCAGCCTGTCTGACAGGAATGAGAACCATTACCTGCTGCCCTATAGCATACTCTCTAGCATTCCTGTCATACCAGACCTTTTTCTGCTGTTGGGCTTCTGCCAGGTTCTCCTGGGCCAAGCCCGTGAGTTTCCTGAGGTTTAGGATATGTGCCGCAACAGATTCCTTGTGGGATTCACACTCTCTCTCCCACTTGTCTCTAATCAAATCTAGTGGCCCTCTCACCCCATGCCCATACAGCAACTCAAAGGGTGAAAACAGCGGATTCCTGGGGCACCTCTCTGTAAGCAAACAGTTGGTGCAGATATTTGTCCCACTCCCTCTTACACTGGTCTGCAAATGCCCGTAGCATGGACTGGGGTGTAGAGTTTAACCTCCCAACAAGACCATTAGGCTGGTGTTGGTAGGGGTGGCCTTTGTGTTCACTCCGCAGTACTCCCACAGACGAGCCAACAGCTCTGAGGTGGGATTGGCACCTCTGTCACTATTCATTTTGGGAAACCTACCCTGCTGAAAGTCTCTAACAAAGCATTTGCCACCTTCTCTGCCTCAGTGAAGAACTGAGCCACTTCTGGTAACATATGCTACCACTAGGATATACTTTTTTTTTTTTTTTTCCCCTGTGGAACCTGGGGTACTCAAACCCCACCATATCCATAACTACCCTCTAAAATGGCTCCTCAATCACAGGCAAAGGCATCAAGGAGCTTTCACCTAGTCTCCTGCCTTGCCTACCTTTTGGCACTGCTCACAATTCCTGCAGTACCCTGTTACATCTCTGGAAATCCCAAGTCAAAAAGTTCGGCATAATACGTCTGTTTTATGCCCATATTCATTCCCATCACTTCTGTGTCTCTGTTGGATAGAGGCACAGTATACTAACCTCTAAAAAGGGCATAGCAAAATTAATTTAAAATGGGTGGCGAAAGCCAAACACACACTCTGGCTAGGGTTATAAATGCCCTAGGGCAGATAGCCTAGTATGAACCTATATGACTTGCAAAGGGAATACCATGGGCTATGGCTAGAAATGCCAGACTGTAGGCTCTTGGCACTACCAAGTACCATATTCTCCCACCCTGTAGCCCTCTCTCAAGGGTCCAGTCTCTATACAGTAACCCTTTTTTCCAGTATACAGGTTCTCCCTTCCCTTGAAAATAAGGTGCCTCACTAGCTACCTTGCTCAGGCCTTGTAATGTAGGGTCTGAGAGCAGAACCTGTCTAAACTCTTTAAACCTTTCCAGCTCCCTTCCACATGCTGTCTGGTATTCTGACAACAGTGCCTCACTGTCCACTTGGGTACTACTACTCACCTCTGCCCTTGCAGTCACTTTGTCCAAGGGAACATCAGTACCCAGAAGCAGCTGTGGCTCGCCTTCAATCTTACTGATACAGGGTAGCTCCCTCCCTGAAGTAACCACCTCACTAGTCCTGGCCACAAGTGTGCAGTTTGTCTGGGTTCTCCCCAGGCTACCAGACCCACATGCTTGTCTCCAAGCCTGACTGCATGCACACACTACTGCATTATCAAAATCATTCGCTATCAGGACATCTGCAGGGATATCCTCAAAACACACCTACTTGCTGGCTTCCTTTTCCACCCTCCCAGTCAAGGTGAACCCTAGCCAAAGGTATTTGGAATGGTGTCCCTCCTAAAGCTCTCTTGTAGACTGCCAAGCAAGTAGTGCTCCTCTATAACCATTGCAGGCTTCACAATGGTTGAGTCAGAGGCTCTTAGCCATGGCCTCTTTCCCATTCACTAAGGATAAAACCTGTTGTGGTAGTTTGGTACCCTTGTCTCGAGACTACCTTCTGTTGGCATCTTGTCATTCCCCTTACTGGCTCTCCCACCTTTTTGTTCCCACCTTACCTCCAGTGGACATCTATATGCTACATGGCCCCACTGGTTGCATTTAAAGCGTGTGACCCTTGGTTATGTAAATGTACCTGGACTAGTGGCTTCCCTTGCTACTGGCAGACTCTGGGGTGCCCACCATGGGTTCCCTTAGACCCATGAGCAGCACTGAGTGTCCTTTCCTGTGCAGTGATGCCCTGCTTGCTTGGGTATAGGTCTCCCTTCTTTCCCATCAGCTAACCAGATTCTCATGTCCTCAGGCAAAGTCCTAAGGGCTTGTTCCCTCACCAAAAGGTCTGCCAATCCTTTAAATGTGATGACCTGACATCCACTCACCCACCCATGAAAATTAGTGCTCGGTTCTGCAATATATTCTCTCACACACTCATCTGCTTTGCGTCTATGCTCAAATCTTTTTTTTTTTTTTATGAACTTCAGGTGTTGACTTTAAACATTCTAAGACCGTTCTTTACAACATTAACATTGCAATTTAAACGGTCAGTATCAGCAATTTTATAAATTGCAATTACAGCTTTCCCATGGAGTAAAGTGGTCCGAAACCATACCCAGAGCCCTTGGTCAAAATACTGTTTACCCTTTCAAACGTGAATGAAACTATCAAAATTATCCCCCCCCCCCTGTAAATTGTGGAAGAAACTTGCTGACCTTTGCTTCTGGGGTTCGGTTACTCCCTTCCCCATTATGTCCATGACTCTCTGGCTGAGAGTCCGCATTGCTTTTTCATGTTGCCTCTCTCTCCTCAGCAGTTTCTCATTTTCCTCGGCCTCCAGATTTCTGTTTCTGCTGCTTCTATCTCCAAATGCTTGGCCTCCAGCTCCAGTCTCTCTCGAACTCCAGATGGATTTTTAAGTCCTCTGTGGAAAGGTTGAGCTGTCCATTTTCTGGATTGTAAATCCCCAAGGCCAGTCTGTCATCCTGGTTGCTATTCTGTGATGCCGCTGTGACTAAAGCTGCAATCATATCTACTTTAGTCAGGTTGGGATGCACCAGTCCTTGGCACATCTCAGCCTACTGGCTCCTTGTCAGCTTGCCATACTCCTCTGCTGACATGCTTGCCTGTTTGACTAAGCTAACAAAATAATTGTGATGTGTCTGAATGTTCACTGCGTGGCTGAGGATAGACGCCTTCCATGACCACTGTACACAGGCTACAGGAATTGAATATCCACATCACCTACAAGCCAATTAATATGTGATGTGGCTATCCCACCACTGCTAATGTGATGCCCCTGCACTGGCCCAGTAATCAAGGAGCGTTTATCCTCGCCACTGGCAACAGTGAGGGGCATACACAATGGAAGGATGACAAGTGTACACACTCAAGTACAATTTCCCTTAAGAGCACACAGATCAGTCAATCTGGGGCTGGTTTCTGCCTCTTTCTCCAGATCCCCAATAAAACTACCCACTGGCACAGCTGTAAGTTTAAGATCTCAGCTGAGTGGTTAAGCCAAACCCTCCAGCACCCTCTGTTCACCCACACACACATGCTCTTTGAAATTTGATTTGTATACAAACACATGCACTCTCCTAGGGAAGGCTGGCATAGGTTTACTAGCTATGCCCCTTCCTGACCAGACTATACGGTAGTTATCACTGCCACAACCAACTCTTTATCGGCTACTTTAAGGCCCTTACAAAGAGTGTCCAATCGTACTGTGTAATGTTACTATTATCCAAAGGGTAGTTGTGACCAAGATTTGCAAGGCTATTTAGGAATGGCCTGTACAGGGTCACCAAATACATATGCAAGTACTCTGAGCTTAAATGTGTCTTTCAAATATCAGCCACAAAGATGGGTTTAAAACTAATAATAAAAGAGGGTTTAAAACTAATAATAAAAGAATAAGGTAATACTCTGAAAACGTTACTTTAGAGTTCAGAATTGCAGGAAATACTTGCAAACAACTTTGCAGGACCGTCTCAACTACAGAAAAAGTCTAATCTTTACTGTATTCCTAGCTATATCCAAGAGATACTATGCCTAAATCTTGCCTAGAAACAGGCAAATGGAGATGAGTGGATGTTTCCAAGTCGGTCGGTCTCTGAGGATTCTTTAAAGCAAGATCCAATATTACTGCTGGGTTAGCTTGGATGACCTCACTGGCACCTGACTTCAGGTCCCAGGCTAAACAGAAATGTAACATCTGTTAAAAATGCATCTCTCTCAGATGTGCAGCTGCTAGGAAGTAATTAACAAAGAAAACACTTTACATTTTAAACTCAGTAATTCTCTCCAAGACAAAAGAAAAAATATCTAGCTCTACATATCCTGTCTTCTTGCTGCACATCATAAAGCACTTTTCTTGAAGTTTTGTAAGTTTAAGTTGAAATTATTCTATGTTCCAGCAGGGTATGCTGTGGTTACAATAACCTACAGTTCTGTGTAAATCATATCAATATTCACAAATAACTTAGAATTATTTGCAAAATTCCAGATAGTTGGGCTGGCAACGTCCCATACAAGGCTCGTTTTAACTAGTCACATATGGATAAACTGATGGTTGTCCAACTTGTTTCCAGACGAAACACTAGGCTGGGGAAGGGAGCTGAAAGTCACTTTCAGAGAACTTTGTTCTGCATTTTTTGCAGGAGTTGAACCTCACTTCCCTCCTCCTTGTGGGAAGCCCCCCCCCCCCCAACTTGTAAATGCCAACACCATGGTCTTGCGTCATTAGAGCCATGTGGTCTGTGAAAGTGGCTTTCAGCAATATGTTCACCCTATTAGTTGGACGGGTATTTAGAATTAAATGCATGCTTCCAGATGTCATTGGTCACCATCCTTAAATCTAAGGGTTTTTATCCTCTCTGGGATAATTTTAACTGGTGGATTGTCCTGACGTACACTTTCTACCAGTCCATTTAGGATACTATGGGCAGGTGTTGCTCAATGTTAAGCCCCTTTATGTAAGGTGTCAGAAGAATCGGTTACCTGACACTTATTCCTTCTGGCACATGTTATTCCACCCTTCCTATTGCCTCCTACCATCAAACAACTTGGATATTACATTTACAGGCAGTCAGAGCTGAGCACTTGTGCATACCTTTTGTTTGAACCACTTGTGTACCTCAATTCTCTTTGCAAGCTTTTTCAACAGACTATCTTGTTGGTCCTCTTTCTTTGCATAATCTTACTGCCAGTCCAGGGTATTGTTTCAGGGCTCAAGACTGACCTGCACCATCTCCACTTGCTTGATGCCACCCACTTGTAAATAAGTGCCATTGTTAATTTGTCAAATTGGTGTCGAATGAGGCTCTAAACTATATTCCAGGTACAAGTCTGAATGTATCGCTTTGTCATGATGCACATCATTCAGAAAAAGGGATGCTTTCCTCACAGAAGTCTCTGGTAGTTGCAAACTAAACCATCTTCAAGTATGAAAACTTTGGTACATGTGGCTACTGCCCCATTATTACATTGATGTCCCCCTAAAAGTCAACTTAAGTATAGACTGCATTCCACTTCATGAAAGTTAACTTCGCAGGTATCCCACATTATTCTACAGGGCTTCTTGTTTTCTTAGTTGCTTGGCTGTTTCTTAACCTTGTCACTTCAGTAGTCACATTGTTAGGAGCCTCTTTGTCACTTGCGACTGAAGTGTCTCTTATCTTGTACAAAAACTTGCTGTGCTACAAAGAAGGGATTATAAAGGTTAACTATATGGCATATGTAGCAGTGTTCAGATTTTATAGGAATTTTCCTGCCCAGGGCATTTGTAATATCTTAAAGGATTTCTTGCTGGATAATGACTGACCTAGACTTTCTAGTTTAATACTGTTTCAGTCCCACCACACACATGCACATATATGCACACTCATTTTCAGATTTAATTTGCCAACAGCTAACCATAAGGGTAGGCCCCCTTTTATAAACTCTTAGGATATGGGTTTTCAGTGCTTTTATAGGGTATGCTAGGGAAAGTTTCTGCTTATGACTACACTTTTTGCCTCATTAGGTTAGTCATGCCCTTATGCCTAACCAGAAAATTTTTCCACCCTTTAATCCCTTTATTTCTCCATTTTTGACTGACTAGTATTCTAAATCCTTGAAAGCCTCTATAGTTCAACTTTATGCCTCTGCAAATGTGACCTACAGTAGTTATAGTCCTTTAGCCTGCCAATATAGCCCCCTGCATGGCTCCTCCTGCTAACTTGTACAGGCTGGCAATTTTTCATAGTGTAGATCTCCTTCAGTAGACTTTCCAGCTTCTCTGTTTATGCTTTGAACTGGGTTTAGTCTCCAGACTAGCTTTGTCCTGTCATCTGGGTTGTACTATTTCATTTAGTCTAACGAGCTTTTTTTTCCTGCATGTTGTATGCTTTCATAACAAAATGTAGTACACCTTGGCAACAATTGATTTGATTTTAGTTTTGTTTGTCATTCCAAACCCATCATCCTAAGACTGGGTCTTTGCCTTTAACTTCTTGGATCTCTGCAGAATACTACATCTAGTCTGTTTACAATATTTTCCAGAACTGACATTAAGCAGTTCAGCCTGGGACATTGCTGGGTCTGCACCACACAAACTGCTTGTGTAAGTGATTCTGATATTTTTCTCTGGTCATGTCCCTAGTGGATGAGGCAGGCTTTTAAAGAGTTTTAGGATAGTTTTTGAAGATATTCCGGACAGGCAGGTTTTGTAAGGATCCTCTGTTCCACTACTCTATGGCTGGAGGAAGATGTACTGGCACTGTCACATTTACTTAATGTTAGATGTGGGACCAGCTTGCCCCTGTGAACCCTCCATCCTTCTACACTGTCCTACTCCCCAAGGTTCATAGGTTGGTACTAGGCTATCAGCCCTAGGGCCTATACAAGCCTAGCCATAACAATTCCCTGGCTATTTCTTCCCACATTTATTTACTTTCCTGGACCCCTGTCTTTTATAGTATTTTAGGAACTCCTTTTAGAAGTGTGCGTTTCACATTGGGAAAACTGGTAGAGAAGGGTGAAGGCTACCAGCCTAGCCAGATAGAATTGTCTATCATTTGTTTTAAGTTCAACATTCATATTTACAATGTGGCAACATAGCTTTCTTTACAGCAAATGGCAAAGTCAAGCATTTCTTGAATGTCCTTTTGAAGTTGAAATGTCTCGAAGTTAAAGATCCAGAGTCATTCCGTCTGGGCTAGCACATTCTTTCTGTTTTAACCAAGAGTTAAATTGCCAGATTTAAACATGCAAATATATTTTTATTGCTCTGTTCCTGACCAGCTGCAAGATAACAAAAGGGGAGATGTAAAAAAATGTAAATGTAGATGTTCATCGTGTTTCACTGTTGCAGTCCTAACAGATTGGGTTATCCGGCTCCTGGTAGCCCTCAGTCGGCCAGAATACCAGAGGTAGTAAAATGTCTGTTGCTAGACGTCAGGGCATCCAATACAAAAGAAGGTAGCCAATGTCACTTCCTCAGTCTTCTTGCTGTGCAGCCCGAAGCAGAAGATTTCATGCAAGAGTGCCGGTCTGCATTTTATCTTTGTTGGTTTCCGGCTACTAGTTGAAGTAGTCTACAGCCAAGTACCCCGTTGGGGATCCTCTCTTCTTGCCTTAACAAATGTCAGAAAAAGTTAATCGCCTTACCTGTAGAAAGCGGATTTTCATTCCTATTGCATTATTTGTTTAGGCCTTGACCACGACGTTCCCAAGTGTGATCTCTGTGCCTCCTTTAATCCGTGTACTATCCATCGGGCTAAGATTTTGGCTAGGCATTTTTGAGTTTGGCCTAAGTTCGTTGGTATGGCGTCCGTCGGTCTTCAGGCTTCAGATGTTCTGAAGAAACGTAAGGGTAAGGACCACGACAGGCCTCAAACACCAAGTCCTCGGATGAGGTTAAGTTGGTAGTCCGTCACGTGGTAGCCAGTGAGATGCCTTTGCAGTCCCTGCAGTCTGCAGATGTACAACCACAGGCCTTGAGTCCCTTAGGCCTCCATTTTGCCTTCCGATCTGTTGCCAGTTGACTCTTCTGCTGGAGCCACTAAGCTGACTCTGGTCTCTGAGGCCTCCATTTTACATTCTGACGGCAAACTTCTTCCTTCAACCTGCTGCAACTTCAGCTGTTGCCAGGCCTCCTGAGTCCTTCATGCTTGCAGGTAAAACTTCCATTCGTAAGCCTATGAAAAGGCAGACTCCAGCAGCTTCTCGTTCCCCTCAATCCCAAATGGTTAAAATAGTAATGATTTGCTGACTCTTTTCTCCCGAAGTTTTGTCCTGCTCAGGGGTCTGATTCTTCCAGCATTTCTGCTGATGAGGAATTTTCTCAGGCTTTTTCTCCTTTTGAGGATTCCGATGCAGAGTCCATCCCTTCGGCGCCTCCTCAAGAGGATTTCTCTTTTTTGGTGATGCTTTAAATACCTTCAGAGAACATTTTAAATGGGAAAGTCAGGATTATACCCCAATCAAAGAAACTGATTAGTGAGTTTCTGGGTTTACCTCTGCATAAGCCTCTTGCTATTCCACCTGTGTTGGAAGTTGTTTTTCTGGAAAATTCCTAGTCTCCAAATTCGGTGCCTCCTGCCGGTACTAGAGTTCCTGATTCTTGTCTGTTTCTTTTCAGGAATCCGTTGGCAGATCCTGAGGTTATTTCTTGGGGCCCTAAAGGAGTTAAGGCCACTGTTGATAGGAATCCTGTTCTTTCTGGCAGGGAGTCTAGGAACCTAGATAGGTGGTGCAAGAAGGTTTTATACTTCTGCCACCCTAGCTATTAGGGCTACCAATTGTAGTTTTCATATGCTGAAGCACCAGCAGCACACCTTGGAGATCTTGTCTAGGCTAGCAAGTGTTACTCTTTTGGCAGAGAGTGAAGACATGCAGGATTTACTAAATTCTGCCAGTCCGGTCAATAAGCATTCTTTGCATTGTGGTTTTGACAGCCTTGAGGCCTCCAGCAGGGCTACGGCTACTGGATCTGTTATTAGAAGGCACGCTTGGCTCAGAACAACCTCTTCCAGAACCTGGCAAGACTAAGCTTTGGATGTACCTTTGCATAAAGACTGCCTTTTTGGCAGCAAAGCAGAGGAGGTACTGAAGATGGAGGATAAGGCCAAGTCCACGCAAACTGTTAAGGATTTTCTGCAAGTTCAATCCCCTTGCTTTAGCAGGAATTACCCTTCCAAGAATTGGACCTTTCCTGATAGCAGACTGGACTGTTCCAGGACTAAAGGTTACAAATAGTCTAGGTGTTGGCATGCTTCCTCTTCTAAAGGGGGAAGCTCCAAGCCTGCATCTCTATCAAAACGCTCTTGATGACTTTTTACAACTTCTACCTGTTCTTGCTTGCTGGGAGAGTCCTTTAGGGGGAAGGTTGGCCCTTTTTGCAGATGTCTGGGCCACTATCACGACATCAAATGGGTGC
The DNA here is from genome assembly GCF_019279795.1 of Protopterus annectens. Lineage (NCBI taxonomy): Eukaryota > Metazoa > Chordata > Ceratodontiformes > Protopteridae > Protopterus > Protopterus annectens. The sequence goes on along the minus strand of NC_056744.1, from coordinate 1,632,348,944 downwards.
TCAGAATGGTGCCCCTAGGGCACAGGTTTTCTTTCCACAGATTTCCAGCTCCCAAGGGATTCCCAGATGTCCCTCCAAACCTAAGGGCAGAAGTAGAAAAACAAATTTTTTGTCTCATCTGGGAGCAATAGAATCTGTTGCTGCTCAGCAGGTAGGCCAGGGCTTCTATTCCAGGCTTTTCTAGTTCCAAAAAAAAGGCACCTGGCATCCCATCCTGGATCCATTCTGAACCTCTTTCTAGTGATTTTCAAAGTTCAAAATGCTCACTCTGCATCAGTTACTACCACTGCTAGAAAAGGATTCCTGGCTGGTAACCTTGGATCTCAGAGGCTTATCTGCACATTCCTATCGGGGAAAGTTGCAGGCAGTACATTTCGTTTAAGTGGGCGAGCAACATTACCAATTTTCTGCTCTGCCCTTTGGCTTATCTACTGCTCCCAGAGTCTTCACAAAGTGCCTGGCCCCAGTCATTGCTTTTTGTAGGCAGAAGAAAATTCAGATTTACCTATACTTGAACGACTGTCTGATTCAAGCAAATTCTCGGGAACCACTATTAAAGGATCTGGAATTTGTAAAGACTCTTCTCTCTTCCCTGGGTTACACTCTCAATGTGGAAAAATCAAAAATGGTACCATCCAAGGAGACAAGCGAGTCTGAACACCGCCGCCCAGATCTATCTCACCCAGGAGAAGCCGACAACTTTCAGTTTATTTCAAGGACTTGGCAAGCCTGTCCCAACTCCCTGCAAGCTCTGGGATTAATGGCATCTTGTATTCTCATGATTCCATATGCAAGACTGCATATGAGGAAATTGCAATGGTACCTCGAACATTTGGTGTCAACACAGGGGACCTGGATATGATGATTTCTCTGCTTCCATCTCTGCAGATGGAGTTTCTATGGTGGGCAACAGCCTGTCTACGAAACAAGGGCATGCCTTTTCAGACCCCTCCTGCCACTCAAGTTCTGACTAGACGCACTGGACTACGCCTGGGGACCACACCTGGATGGTAGATGCATGCAGGGACATTGGCATGCCCAGCAGATGCACCTACACATAAATCTAAGAGTTTATTGCAGTTCAGCAGGCATTATTGGCTTTCAAGATTTTCTTTCTCCAGGGACTCTGCTTCTCAGAACAGAAAACACCACGGTCATATGGTACATAAACAAGCAAGGAGGAACTCGCTCTTACCCCCTGTGCAGACAAAGCATGAATCTTTGGTCCATGACAGCATCCCTGGACCTGCATCTCCTAGCTCAGTTTCTTCCAGGGAGGCTCAATGTTTTAGCAGACCAGTTGAGCAGGCAAACCCTGGATCCTCATGCGTGGCAGCTGAACAGAGCAGTCTTTTTTACAGCATCATTCCGTGTTGGGACACTCCTCAGGTGGATCTTTTCTCTTCCCCAGGCAACCATTTGCTACCTCTCTTTTGCACCAGACAGCAGCACAGCAGAGCCTGGAAGGTGGATGCTAGTATCTGTGTACGCCTTCCCTCTTCTTCCCAGAGTATTGGTGAAGATCAGGGACGAATGTCCAAGGACTATTCTTGTAGCTCTGGACTGGCCCAGGCCGCATTGGTATCTGCTGCTTTGCAGTCTCTCCCATCTTCCTCTGAAGCCAGATCTTCGTTCAGGGAAGGGGAAAAATTCTACATCCTAATCTTCCGTCACCATTTGGCAGCATAGCTCATTGTATGACTCCTTCCCTTTCTTCCTCTCTCCCAACAGGTGGTTGATGTGCTGAGGGAGGCCTAGCACTAGGAAATCTTATGCTGGCAAATGGGAACGATTCTCTCAATGGATGCAGGCTAGAGGAGTCTGCTTCTCAACCTACCCTTCCTCTGATCCTGGAATATCTGACTGCTTCAGGGTGGTCTTTCTTTTTCCTCTGTCAAGATCCATGCTTCAGCTATCTCCGCTCAGTGTTCTCTTGAACAGCCCATTTTCTCTCGTCCCCTGATGAAAATGTTTCTCAGAGGTGCTTGTAATTTAAAACCTCCCAGAAGAGCACCTACTCCAGCCTGGGATCTTAATTTTGTTCTGGAGAAACTCACACTTCCTCGTCTTGAGCCAGCTGCCTCTTCAGATTCCAAGTTTCTCTCTTGGAGGACCACCTTCCTCTTGGCTTTTACTTCAGCAAGGAGGGTTTCAGAGTTTCAAACTTTGATGGCTGTGGAGCCTTTCCTTTTTTTCCATGCAGACAGTTTTGCTGAGGACTAATCCCTCCTTTTATGCCTAAGGTGGTTTCCAGCCTGACTCTTAATCAGTCCATACATGCATACCTTCTTTCCTAATCCTCGCAGGCAACCATTTGCTACCTCTCTTTTGCACCAGACAGCAGCACAGCAGAGCCTGGAAGGTGGATGCTAGTATCTGTGTACGCCTTCCCTCTTCTTCCCAGAGTATTGGTGAAGATCAGGGACGAATGTCCAAGGACTATTCTTGTAGCTCTGGACTGGCCCAGGCCGCATTGGTATCTGCTGCTTTGCAGTCTCTCCCATCTTCCTCTGAAGCCAGATCTTCGTTCAGGGAAGGGGAAAAATTCTACATCCTAATCTTCCGTCACCATTTGGCAGCATAGCTCATTGTATGACTCCTTCCCTTTCTTCCTCTCTCCCAACAGGTGGTTGATGTGCTGAGGGAGGCCTAGCACTAGGAAATCTTATGCTGGCAAATGGGAACGATTCTCTCAATGGATGCAGGCTAGAGGAGTCTGCTTCTCAACCTACCCTTCCTCTGATCCTGGAATATCTGACTGCTTCAGGGTGGTCTTTCTTTTTCCTCTGTCAAGATCCATGCTTCAGCTATCTCCGCTCAGTGTTCTCTTGAACAGCCCATTTTCTCTCGTCCCCTGATGAAAATGTTTCTCAGAGGTGCTTGTAATTTAAAACCTCCCAGAAGAGCACCTACTCCAGCCTGGGATCTTAATTTTGTTCTGGAGAAACTCACACTTCCTCGTCTTGAGCCAGCTGCCTCTTCAGATTCCAAGTTTCTCTCTTGGAGGACCACCTTCCTCTTGGCTTTTACTTCAGCAAGGAGGGTTTCAGAGTTTCAAACTTTGATGGCTGTGGAGCCTTTCCTTTTTTTCCATGCAGACAGTTTTGCTGAGGACTAATCCCTCCTTTTATGCCTAAGGTGGTTTCCAGCCTGACTCTTAATCAGTCCATACATGCATACCTTCTTTCCTAATCCTCGCAATAGAGGTGAAGGAATCCTACATTCTCTTGATGTGCACAGACAGCTCAGGTTTTACCTGGACAGGACTAAGGACCTTCGGAAATCAGCACAGTTATTGGTCAGTTTTGCCCCTGGAGACCAAGGCAAGACCATTTCTAAATGGATTGCAATATTGCATTACTTTGTTCCTTTCATGGCAAAGCTCTGCCTCAAGGGGTTAGGACCCACTCTACTTGAGCGGCTTCCACTTCTGTAGCCTTTCTAAGGGGTGTCCCTACTAAAAGACATTTTGGAGACTGCCACATGGTCTTCTGTTCACACCTTCGCAAAACATAATTTGCCTGTTTTCCAGAGCCGGGGCAGGGTTTGCCACGGAGGTGTTGCAGGGCATTATCTCCAACCCTTTATGCTGTTGGTTCCTCCCCCCTTTTTTCTCTAAGCTTTGGTAATCAACCCATCTGTTAGGACTGCAAAAGTGAAACTCTATGAACATAGTACAGCTTTGTATACTTACTATAAATGTAGATGTTCAAGTGTATTCACTGTTGCAGTCCTGCTTTCCCTCCATCCTTCCCCCTTTGGTGGTCCTCTCCTATTTTTTCCTGAGTTACAGGCTTAATTTATGTCAAATTGGTTTTTGGTTTAAGCCTTATTTTCTGGGGGCTCCTGACTGTTATGGCAAGAAAATCTGAGGAAGTAACATCTGCTGCCTCCTTTTGTGTCTGATGCCCTGATGTTAGTTACAACCAATGGCAACTGACCTTTTTACTACCTTTTGGTATTCTGGCCAACTGAGGGCTACCTAGACCTGGATAACCCATCTGTTAGGACTGCAACAGTGAATACACTCATCATTTATGGCAAGTGTACACAGCTGTACTTTTGACAGCCTGGGAACACCAGGAAAATGTAAAAGATGTAATCTTTATCAGAACTGCAATAGCAATTTAAACGGTGAGAACCAGAGATTAAGCAGTTTTGACTTGACTATCCAACTCTGAGCACTCTGTCTTGCTCTATATGCAAGTTATTTTAGAAGTGTATTTTCTTTTAGGAATAACTAGAAATTAGAAACATTAGACTGTTTTTCTGTGTCAAAACTGCACTAATTTATTTTAAGTATTCCTGTGTGATCTCTGAACTTTTGACTAGCACTGTAGTAGAAAGTATTGTTTTGTGGTTTTAATTTTATTAAATATTTTAAAACCTTTTTAACTGTGGCTGGTTTGTGTAGAGAAGTTACGCTCTTTAGAGTACTTGTATGCCTTTGGTAAAATTGTACAAAACCACTTCTATAACTTTATCCTTGGGCTTTAATGCAGAGTAATGATGATGCAGAGTAATGATGATGCAGAGTAATGATGATGCAGAGTAATGATGATGCAGAGTAATGATGATGCAGAGTAATGATGATGCAGAGTAATGATGATGCAGAGTAATGATGATGCAGAGTAATGATGATGCAGAGTAATGATGATTGGACACCCTTTTTAAGGGCCTTTGAGTAGCTGATAAGGATTAGTGGGTCGTGGCAAGTGGAACTACTGTATACTCTGGGGCAAAAGGGGTACAGCTGGAGAACCTGTACCAGCCTTCCCCAGAAGTGTGTGGTTGTGTAAACTGTGTGTGTGTCAGCTACTTGGGCAGGGACGCAAAGCACTGGTTGGACAGAGAGGGTGCTGGAGATTTTAGCTTGTCCACTAGGCTGAGATCTGGACCCTATAGCTGTGCTGGGGGGAGGGGTCTTATACGGGACCTGGAGAGCAAGGGAGCAACCAGCCCCGGACTGACTAATCTCTGTGTGCTCTTAAGGGAAATTGCACTTTACTGTGTATTTGTTATCCTTTCCTCATGAGATGCCCTCTTTGGTGTTAGTGGTGAGGATTGAGACTCCTTGATTGCTGGGCCAGGGCATGTGCTTCTCATATTAATTGGGGCACGGGCTGGGATAAGATATCCCCTCATAATTAATTGGTGGCAGTGGTTGGGATACCCACATATATTAGTTTGGCAACGGTGGGATAGCCACATCATATATTGTTTGGCCAAATACTAATTGGCTTGTGGTGTGGGTAGAGTGAATCTTGTAGTTTGTGTATAGTGAGCTTTGAAGGCGTTTTGTACTACAGCCACGCAGTGACTACTGAGTTCGGATCACAATGGTTTTATTTCTTTCGTTAGCTTAGTCGGGGGGAGCAGACAGCCTGTCAGCAGAGTATGGAAAGTTGACAAGGAGCCATCTGGTGGTGATGTGCCAGGCTAAGGGACTGGTGCATGGAAACCTGACTGGGGCAGACCTGATTGCAGCCTTGGTTACAGCTGCATCAGAAAACTGCAACCAGGAGGACAAATCAGACTGGCAGTGGAGATACAATTCCTTGGAGAATGGACAGTTCAACTTTTCTGCAGTGGACTTAAAAATCTAGCTGGAGCTAAAGTGACTTGAGTTGGAGGCCAGGCGTGTGGAATTAGAAGAAAATGAGAGACCTCAACATCTGCAGGCTGAGGAGAATGAAAAACGTATGTCTGCAAGCTGAGGAGCAAGGAGATGCTGACTCCTCTTCGCCAGAGTCAATGAGGTAATGGGGTAGGCAGTAACTGGACCCCAGAAGCACAAAAGGTCAGTATATTTCTTTTGCAGTTTAAAGAGGAGGATAATTTTGATAGTTTCATATGTTTGAGAGGGTATGTAAACAGTATGAAGTTAACCAAGGGCTCTGCGTGTGGTTTCTGACCCCCTTACTCCATGGTGAAGCTGCAACTGTTCTGTCCAAAATGTCTGACGTTGCATGTTTTGATTATACTGCTGTAAAAATGTCTTTTAGAACTGTTTAAGCTAACACCTGAAACTTGTAGGAAAAAGGTTTGTGAGCATAGACGCAAGGCAGGTGTGTCTGTGTGTGTGTGTGTGTGTCTGTCTGTGTGTGTGTGTCTGTGTGTGTGTGTGTGTCTGTCTGTGTGTGTGTGTCTGTCTGTGTGTGTGTGTGTCTGTCTGTGTGTGTGTGTGTCTGTCTGTGTGTGTGTGTGTCTGTCTGTGTGTGTGTGTGTCTGTCTGTGTGTGTGTGTCTGTCTGTGTGTGTGTGTCTGTCTGTGTGTGTGTCTGTCTGTGTGTGTGTGTCTGTCTGTGTGTGTGTCTGTCTGTGTGTGTCTGTCTGTGTGTGTGTGTCTGTCTGTGTGTGTGTCTGTCTGTGTGTGTGTGTCTGTCTGTGTGTGTGTCTGTCTGTGTGTGTGTCTGTCTGTGTGTGTGTCTGTCTGTGTGTGTGTGTCTGTCTGTGTGTGTGTGTCTGTCTGTGTGTGTGTCTGTCTGTGTGTGTGTCTGTCTGTGTCTGTGTCTGTCTGTCTGTGTGTCTGTGTGTGTCTCTGTCTGATTGTGTGTGTGTCTGTCTGTGTGTGTCTGTCTGTGTGTGTGTCTGTCTGTGTCTGTGTGTCTGTCTGTGTGTGTGTCTGTCTGTGTGTGTGTCTGTCTGTGTGTGTGTGTCTATCTGTGTGTGTCTGTCTGTCTGTGTGTCTGTGTGTGTCTGTCTGTGTGTCTGTGTGTGTCTGTCTGTGTGTCTGTGTGTGTCTGTCTGTGTGTCTGTGTGTGTCTGTCTGTGTGTCTGTGTGTGTCTGTCTGTGTGTGTGTCTGTCTGTCCTAACCTGAGGATCTGGTTAGCTGATAGACATTGTGCTACTTGGGAAAGAAGGGAGACCTATACCTGGCAAGCAGGGCAGCCCTACACAGGAAAGGGGGACCCCCCCACCCCCCCCAGTACTGCTCATGGGTCTAAAGGAACCCATGGTGGGCAGCACAGACTGGCACAACAGATCTGCCAGTAGCAGGGGAAGCCACTAGTCCAGGTACACTTCCAGGAGCTAGGGTTAAATGTTATGAACAACCAGTGGGGCCGTGTGGCATACAGATATCCACAGAGGCAAGGTGGGGAACAAAAGGTGAGGGAAGCCAGTAAGTGGGAAAGACAAAATGCCAATAGTAAGTTGTCTTGAGACAACAGGGGTACTGAACTACGATCCTGCAGATGTCCTGAGAAGGTAGGATTTAGATGAGGCAGTAGGATGTGCTTATGCAGTTACACGTGGTCAGGATAGGAGACCAGCGTGCGAGTCTGGTAGCCTGGGGGAGGAGCAGACTGCATACTTGCAGCCAGGACTGGTGAGGTGGTCCCTTCAGGGAGGGAGCTACTCCTGTAGCAGTGAAACTGAAGGTGAGCCACAACTGCTTGTGGGTTTTATCCCTTGGACAGAGTGACTGCAAAGGTAGAGAGGTGAGTAGTAGTATGCAGGTTGACAGTGAGGCACCACTGTCAGGGGATGCCGGACTTCCTGTGGAAGGGTAGCTGGGAAGGGTTACAAGGAGGGATTTGACTGGCTCAGCTCTCAGACCCTACATTGCAAGGCCTGAGGCAGGTAGCTAGGGAGGCACCTGATTCTCAAAGAAACAGGGAATCTGTATACTGGGACAAAGGGTTACTATACAGAGTGGACCCCTGAAAGAGGGCTAGAAGGTGAGAGTACAGCAGTTGGTAGTGCCTAGAGCCTACCAGCTGGCGCTTCTAGCCATAGCCCATGACATTCCCTTTGCAGGTCATATTGGCCTGGAATTTCCAGAGATGTAACCGCGTACTGCAGGCCCTGTGAGCAGTGCCAAAAGGTAGGCAAGGCAGGAGACTAGGTGAGAGCTCCTTTGATTCCTTTGCCTGTAATTGAGGAGCCATATCAGAGGGTGGCTATGGATATCGTGGGTCCTCTGAGTACCCCAAGTTCCACAGGGAAAAATTATATCCTAGTGGATTATGCTGCACTATACCCTTAGGCAGTGGTTTTGTCCTCCATTGAGGCAGAGAAGGTGGCAAATGCTTTGTTAGAGGTTTTCAGCAGGGTCAGTTTCCCAAAAGACATACTGACGGACAGAGGTCAATTTTATGTCAGACCTGCTGGCTTGTCTGTGGAAGTCCTGTGGGGTGAAGCACATGATCACCCCATCCCCAGACTAATGGTCTTGAGATGTTAATCAAGTCCATGCTACAGGAATTTGCAGATCAGTTGAGGGAATGGGACAAATATTTGCCCCATCTGTTTGCTTACAGAGGTTCCCCAGGAATTCACAGGATGTTCTTCGTGTTTCATTGTTGCAGTCATTATATTTTGGGTTATCTGCTTGCAGGTAGCCCTCTGTCAGCCTGATTAACAAACTCTTTGGTCCTGCGTCAGTTGCTGCCCTTTTTCCATGACATCAGGGGTATATAACATGCAGCTGACGCCATTACCTCAGTCTTTCTTGCCGTGTGATGCCCGAAGCAGAAGCAGTTCGCAAGTGCCGGTCGGCCGACTCCTGAAATTTTTGTTTTTGAGTTTCAGAACCAAAGTCTTCAACTAAAGCCAAGTACTCCATTGGGGAAACTTTTTCTTGCTCCTTACTGATGTCAGTAAAAGTTAATTGCATTACTTGTGAAAAGCAAATACCTCAAAGATTTTCATTCGTACTGTATTCCTTGCCTAGCCCTGACCACGACGTACCTTGCTGTTGGTTTTGTGCTTTATTTAATCAGCGCACTATCCATCGTGGGTATATTTTCGCCTCTAAATATTTTGGTTCTCTGTTTATCCAGAAATGTCGTTTAGCCATTCTTCCACTGAGATTCCACAAAAACACAAAGATAAAAGGATGCCGAGGTCCAAAACTGCCAACGCTTCTAAGCCAGTCGCCAGTTTGCCGGTACTCAGTGAGGCGCTTTCGCGGCCCCTGATACCCACTACTTCAGATTCACTGGCTTTTACTGTGACCCATTCGGAGTCCGGTATGCCGCGAGATGCTTCAACTATGGAACCCGCGGATGTTTCTACCTTGGATGGGTCTGGAGCCGCTGTGCAGGCACCGGCTTCTGAGGGTGTATTCAGGCCTATGGACTTTCATATTCAACAGACACCTCCTTTACTTAGGCCTAAATCTCGATCCATGCCTAAAAAAAACAATGCTCAGGTCCCCTATGCCTAAGAAAACAAGAGTGGCTAAAGATCTAATAACTAATCAGGGGTAGACAACCCCCTCACCCCTTCTAAGAGGCCTAGGACTGAAGTGGATTATGAATCTTCTGATCAGGATTCTGTTTCTGATTTCTTCTGATCTGGATTTGCTCTTATCTACTTATGAATATTCTGATGCAGAGGACTCTATTCCCTCTGCTTCCTTCCCCTTATGAGGATTTTTCTTTTGGGGAAACCTTACATAGGGGCATTTCCACTGGGAAAGCCAGGATTTTTCTGATTCAAAAAGAGGCTTGGGGATTTCCTTCTCCCACCTCTGCATAGGCCTTTAGCTATTCCTCCTGTACTAGACATTGTTCACGATGCTTTTTCAGAATCTAGATTGGCCCCTGATTCCCTGCCTCCTGCTCCCAGAAAATCTGACTGATACTACAGGGTCCCTGAGTCCCACAAGTTCCATTTTAAAAAATCCTATTGCAGATCCAGAGTCTATTTCACAGGGGCCCAAGGGCATTAACCTTGGCCATTAGGGCTTTAAACTGCCAGTTTCATATGTTAGTATCCGTAACGTTATTGGAGTGATTAAACAGAAAATGATTCCTGACGGTGTGGAAAATAAATTACAGGATTTAATGCATTCTGCTGAACAAGTTGGAAAACCTACTTTTCAATGTGGTTTTGATTCATTAGAGGCCTCTTGCAGGGCTGCTATTACTGTGTCTGTGCTCGGAAGGCATGCTTGGCTTAAGGAGCAATCTTTGCCTGATCGTGTTAAAGCTAAATTGTTGGATGCTCCTTTAAATCAGGACCGCCTGTTTGGCAACCAGGCTGAGGAAGTTCTTAAAAAGATGGAAGATGAAGCTAAATCTATGCAAACTGTTAAAGACTTTTTTTACAAGTTCAGCCTCCTAGATTTAGTAGGCACTGGCCCTCTAAGAATTTCCTTTCCAGCCCCTTTCAGGTCTTAAGCCAAACCCAGACACGGCAAAACCCCCAGGTTTTAGTCCCGGGGGGACACAGAACTAAGCAGTGGGGGGCTTCCACTTCCAAATCTGGGAATAATAAGACTCCCCCTATGGTAAACTGTCAATGACTTCCTTTTAAAATTTCCAAGCACTTATCAACTTAGTCCCTTTGGGGGTAAAAGATTGCTCTTCATGCAAAGAATTGGGAACTCATTACCAAAGACAAATGGGTTTTAAATAGTGTCCCAGGGATACAGATTTGACTTCCACACATTGCCAACACCAAGCGGGTGGCCGACCAACCCCCAAATCAGTAGGCAGAGGCCCAAAAACAAGTACTTTCTCTCAAGCATGGGGGCTATTCAACTGGTACCATGGGGGTTATTCAACTGGTACCATGAGGGCTATTCAACTGATACCAGAAGAGGAAAAGGGACAAGGTTTCTACTAGAGACTTTTCCTGGTACCCAGAAAAGACCATTCATGGCATCCTTTCCTGGACCTGTCTACTCTAAACACATTTTGGAGATTCCAAAATTGAAGATGCTGACTCCTCACCAATGTCTTACTATGCTAGGCAAAGATGCCTGGTTGGCAACAATAGATTTAAAAGCATACTTGCACATCTCAATCGGAGAATCTTGCAGAAGATACCTACACTTCAAAGCGGGCTACACGCACTGTGAGTTCTCTGCACTGCCATCTACTGTGCCCAGGGTATTCACAAAGTGCCTAGCTCCAGTTATTGGATTTTGCAAGCAAAGAAATATTCAAATATACCCATATCTGAATGATTGTTTAATTCAGGCAGAAAGCCAGGACATACTTTTGAATCATCTGGTCTTTGTACAAAGAGTTCTAATTTGTCTGGGGTACACCATAAACTAAAAGAAATCACACCTTGGTACCCTGTCAAATTATATTCCTGGGAGCAAGCTTGAATACAACTTCCCAGATGGCTTACTCACACCAGAGAAACAAATTCATTTGACAACCTACTTCAAACAAGTGGCCACAAAAACCCTGCTGTCTGCAAGACAAATACTGCAAGCCTTGAGGTTCATGGCCTCCTGCATTCTTCTAATTCCATATGCAAGACTGCATATGAGGAAACTACAGTGGTATCTAAAAAGCCTATGGTGTAAACATTCTCAAGACCTAGAAACTGATTCCCATCATACCTTGCCTACGCCTAGAGTTCCTTTGGTGGGCAGAGGCCTGCCACCAAAACAAGGGACTACCTTTCACACCACCCCCGCCGTGCAAACCCTAACAGACGCATCAGATTATGCATGCGGGGCTCACCTGGCAGGGAAGTGCATTCAGGGCAAATGGAACCCAAGGCAAATTCACCTGCATATCAATCAAAAAGAAATGTTAGCTGTGCAGAATGCCCTGACAGCCTTCAAAAACCGCATTCTTCCAGGACAACTAATGGCAAAGACTGACAAACACCACTGTTGTGGTACATAAGCAGGGGGGTGCACATTCTTTCCCAGTCTGCAGACTAGCTATGGCATTGTGGAAGACAGCCTTGAGCTACCAAGTGCACCTACAAGCTCAGTTCCTGCCAGGAAAATTAAGTACACTGGCAGACTGACTAAGCAGAAAACTCATGGACCCACACAAGTGGAAACTGGAACCAAGGATTTTCAACATGTTGACAAGCAAATGGGTGAGCCCAGATATAGACCTGTTTGCCTCTCCTCAGAACTAGCAATTGGACAAATTTTGCACAAGGACTCCAGAAACAAGCTTGGAAAGTGGATTCTCTGTCCTTCGGCTGGAAAGTGGATTCTCTGTCCTTCAGCTGGAAAAACCTATTGGTCTATGCCCCCCCCCCCCCGCCTCTGCTCTCCAAAGTACTACTAAAAATCAAACGGGACAAGCCAAGGATGATTTTGATTGCTCCAGACTGGCCACACCAACACTGGTACCCCCTCCTGTGCAGTGTCATGGTTATCTCCATCGCACCTGCCTCAGACTCCTTCCCTGCTGTCTCAGCAGGAGAACCAGATTCTGCACCCTAAGCTTCTAACATTAATCTCAGCAAACCTGTGATGGATATCCATTTTAGAGGCAAGGAGGCCTAGTACTAAAAAAATCTTATGCTGAAAAATGGAAGAGATTCTGTGCCTGGAACCAGTCTCAAGGGATTAGCACAGCAGTGCCCAATTTACCTCAGATTTTACAATACTTAACTGATGCTTCAAAAGGGCCTGTCTTTTTCCTCCATTAAAATCCTCGCCTCAGCCATTTCAGCTCATTATAACACAGAACCTCCCCTTTTCTCTCATCCACTGCTCAAGCAGTTACTCAGAGGGGCCAAAAATTTGAGACCATCCAGGAGAGCTCCAACCCCAGCCTGGGACCTTGACTTTGTCTTGGAGAAACTCACTCTACCTCCTTTTGAGCCAGCTGCTACTGCAGACTTAAAATTTCTTTCTTGGAAAACAGCTTGCCTTTTAGCAATCACTTCAGCTAGAAGGGTATCTGAATTACGGGCCCTTATGGCACTGGAGCCTTTCATCATTCATGTGGACAGGGTGTCCCTCAGAACCAGTCCATCCTTCATGCCCAAGGTGGTATCCAGTGTGGCTTAGTCAGTCTATTCTTTTGTCCTGAATGGAAGATCACAACCCCCCAACATGGTTAAACAGAGCCAGCCAGCAAAATGCCAAGTTGCTAAGATGGAGTCAGGGGTTGCAAGCCTACATCCGTGCAGCACCGCAGTGGGAGTAGCAATGCCAATGCAGATGGGCTCTCAAGACAGGGAATGGGGTGAGGTACATGCAGGTGGACCTAATCCTCTCAAGCGGCGCTTCTCAAGGGTCCCTTGAAAAACTAGCTCGAGTTCTCTGAGGGAGGGGGGTGTGAAGGCTGCCAGCCTAGCTAGATAAAATTGTGCAGATAATTCTCATTTGTAAATATGAATGTTGAATCTTAAAAATACAATGTGGCAACATTGCTATCCGCGAAGTAAAGTATTTCTTGAATGTCCTTTTGAAGTTAAAATGTTTTTAGAAGTTAGATTCGGAGTCATTCCATCTGGGCTAGCACATTCTTCCTCTTGTTTTAACCAAGAGTTAAATTGCTAGATTTAAACATGCAATGTATTTTTATTGCTCTGTTCCTGACCGGCTGCAAGATGAGAGATGTAAAAGAATGCATATGCAGTTTCTATCCGCCTGGGAACACCAGGAAAGTGTAAAAGATGATGTAATGTTTATCAGAACTGAAATAGCAATCTAAACAGTGAGAACCATAAGCATTTTTGACTTGACTATCCAACTCGCAGCACTCTGCCTTGCTCTATAAGAAAGTTATTTTTGAAGTGTTTTCTTTTAAGGAATAATTAGAAATTAGAAATATTAGACTGTTTTTCTGTGATGTCAGAACTGTACTACTAATTTATTTTAAGTATTTCTCCGTTGTCTCTGAACTTATTAGCACTGTATAGTAGAAAGTATTATCTTGTGGTTTTAATTAAATATTTTAAAACCTTTTATCAATGGCTGGTTTGTGTAGAGGTAAGTTAAACTGTTTAGAGTACTTGTATGCCTTTGGTAAAATTGTACAAAGCCACTCCTATAGCTTTAGCCCTTGGCTGTAATACCAATTGAATAATGCACAGTAATAGTTGAACACCCTTTTAAGGGCCTTTGAGTAGCTGATAAGTATTGGTGGTGGGAAGTGGAGCTGCCGTATAATCTGGGGAAAAGGGGGCACATCTGGAGAACCTGTGCCAGCCTTCCCCAGAAGTGTGTGTAGGGACATAAAGCGCTGGTTGGACAGAGGGTGCTGGAGATTTTTAGCTTGCCCACTAGGCTGAGATCTGGACCCTATAGCTGTGCCAGTGGGGTGTTTTACTGGGGACCTGGGGAGCAAGGGAGTGATCAGCCCCAGACTTGACTGATCTCTGTTTTTAAGGGAAATTGCACTTTGTGTTTATCCTTTCTTCATATGAGATGCCCTCTGTGGTGTTAGTCATGAGGATTGAGGCTGTTTGATTGCTGGGCCAGGGCAGAGGCGTCGGACACAGACTAGAGCCACCTTGGCATGAGTTCAGAGATTTGGAGTAGGGTTTCTGTGCAAGGCCTTGTGGGTAAAGGGAAGGAGCTTGTAGTACAAAAATACCTTTGCTACCAAAGTCCTGCTGGCCTTAATTCTAAGGGTAATTGCATCAGAGTTGCTTCAGTCCTTGCTGAACAGATGAGAAGCTTGCTTTTTAGTCTTTCACGGAAAAGTTGTTTTTAGTGGCTCTGCATTGCTGTTTTAATTCCACTTAATATTTTTCCTCTTCTGCAGTAAATGAAATGGTCATACTAAATATACAGTTAATGCTTTGGATGAAGGACCATTATTTTATTGTGCTTGATAAAAGTACCGTACAGCATGGATATTCACTTTCTCTTTCTGGCTTGTTTTGAAAAGGACTCTCTTGGTGGCACTGCTCACAGTGTGGTGGTAACTAATATTTCCCCAGAGCACAAATATTATTTCGACACACTCTCTGCTCTCAACTTTGCAGCCAAGTCGAAACAAGTAGTCAACAAACCTTTCACACAAGAAACTATTCAGAGCATGGGTGAGTAGAAAATATTTTTGGTGAGGTGTGGAATGTTTTGAAATGACTAGTGTAAATGTTTAAATATATAAATGCTACACAAAGCACTTTCAGTTGCTTTCTTTTGCATCTCATGATTTAATACAGTTTTGAAGACTAATTCCATGGACATCCATTCTGAATCCTGCACTTATAGCTTCAGATAATCTTGATTCCTGGCAGACAAAGTTCCTCTAATATCCTGTAACAATCCTGTCTGTTTATAGGTGTAACTGCATATTGAAACCTTTAGGATAATTGAGGTACAGAGGTCTGCTTTGCCGCACATAAGTTAAGCGGGGACATGGGGCACAGATTCCATGCAAAAAAATTTTGTGTAACTGAGTCTGAGTTCCCTATTTTCATGTTTGGAATCACATGGTGTAAGAACTGAGACAGGAAAACCTGTAAAACGAATAAACATGTTCAGTCCCTACTTGCAGAAATGCTGAGCTAGCCCTGTGCTGTGACCATATGAATGGCTTGCTTAAAGGAAAGACTATTTATACATTTTGATACTTAGTGCAAATGCTATGAAGCTGGGGGCTTTTCTAGGCATTTGTTTATTTAAAATTCTTGCATCTCTCCATTAGAACTGTATTCAGTCTGCATGGAACATCCATGGTTTTTGTACAGCCTAATGGTGAAGACTGCTTTCAGTCTGGCTATACCAGCAGACAAAGCCTAATAACACTTCACTGGAGGCATGTCTGATAGTCTGATACTACAATAGTAGTGCATGCCAGTAGTTCTTGAATAGCTGACTAATTTTTCTAGTAGCTTTTTACACTTTAATATATGAATGGGTTATAGTTTGTAGGGCTTCATGCTGACGTTTCGGCCATGGTTCTTTTTGCTTCCAGGCAAAGTAGGCTCTAGATTTTCCTGTGTTCGATTTAAGTTGCTTTAATTTTTTTATCTTTGTGAAGATGCTTTTTCATCCTACATTTTCTCTGCATCTGCCAAGCAGAACAGTTGAACTCTTAATACTTCCATCCCCTCTTGGCTGGGCTGGATGCCATGGTCATCTTCAGGTGGTGGTCTTATCAGTTTTTTTCTGGTGATTAGGGAAACAAAACATATGGGGTCTGTCATCCCAGTCTCTAAACCTTCACATGCAGATCTTATTTACAACTAGAATGGTCTGCTTTCTAGAGGGGAAATGCCTAAAAGAAACTAGGAAACTTGCTGAAAGGAAAACCTATAGGGCAGATGAGTTTCTATTTTTTTTTTAAGAATAGTACCCCAGGTTTTCCACACTAATTTTTGTGTAACTGTGTGTGGGATTTTATCAATGTCACTGTCTTTGAAGGGACCCGGTTCTCCATGTGACGACCTATACAATGCCAAGGTCCCTGGCTTCCAAGTCAACAGTTGTATTCTCTTCCATTCTGGAGTACACTTTTCTCCTGCTTCTACATTCTGTGACCTGCACCATCCTTTTGGTCCACTTTAGAATCTGAGCCTATATGTTCTTTTATTGGTACTTGTTGGGCTCTCCTATATTATACATTTTAAATATCAGTTCAACCACTGACTTAAGAGCCAAGACATAAAACTGACCTGTCTCTCCTGCCAGGAAGAGGCACACCGTGGTAAAGTACTGCCAAAAGTACCAATAGTTGCATCCAGGCCACCCATATACTTAGCAATGAAACTTCTCCTGATCTACAGTACTTGCCTGTATGATTGCAACAGTTTAAGGTCCTTGCGGGGTTTGAGAGTCCCATGCACAATGTTGGGTTTCTGCTGGATCAGAAGAGAATCAAAGGAGAAACCTATGTATAATTTGAGAATGAAGAATGTCTTTGAAATGGATGTCTTCAATATTTCTGGTCATAGTCCTTTAACATCTGTCCATCTTACTGTTTAAGGATGAAAACTGATGTGTATCCCTGCCTCGCTTCTTAGTGAGGCAGGTGCTGCCTGCATTGCAGTTGATCACCTATTGCTTGCTAATGACTTTTTGATCCTGAGAGTTTCGAGAGTCTCATCAGGGGTACTAAAGGTGGAGAATTCTGGGTCTGATGCCCAAATCAGGAGAGTCCACTGGGTCTTGCTCAACAGTGCACTCTTTTTTGTGCTGTAACCTCAAACATTTTGAGGTAGAAATTCTAATGTAGGCAGGAATGCTGACTTATAACATGGCTTGATGCATACAATGTTTCCAGCTAATTATGGTACAGTATTTTTTTACAATGGCACCTGACATGAGGCCTGCTGTCTGGGGAGATATGTATAATTCTTGCAACCCAGCAAGCCGCTAAAACCCTTTCACATCAGTTTCCAGTACAGCATATTTTAAGTTAACAATGACCGGTTATACAGCAGAAGTACTATAGCAGCAATCCGGAGAGCAGACAACCCTTTCAGTAAAGGTATCATTCATTTCCAGACTTGGTCACACTACATGTTTTCTATATACAAAATAGCAGTGATGTTGTGTAGTCCAGTCTCGCCTACATTCTTACCTGTGGGATCTGAGCCAAACCTCCGCTCTGACTCTGCCGTACTCTAGCTCGAAGTCTTTCAATTGGCTGGGCTAAGAGGTATCCCATGCTGCACTGCTCCCTTTCCCCAGATCTCGTTTGCTGCTCGTAAAGCTCAGATGTGGTCTCGCTCTTGGGTGTGGCTAAGTATAACTTTTTGTCTTCAACTAAAATTGTTGATCCAAAAGCTATTTTCATATCTAGGTGTGTGTTGGTTTGTGGAAGCTTTTTGTATGGCCTTTCGTGGCCGTTGTCTTGTTGTCTTGGTATCCCGTTGGCTATCTGTTTCCCCTTCTGTTAGTTTGGTTTTTAGGTGCCTATCCCTCTGGGCTAAGGCCATTAAAGTTAGAGGACCTAGTCCTTCCCCTCGTTTCCTGTCAGGGCCGTTTTGAGTTAGAGGTCTTTGTGTGGTGTCTGCAGTTTATTTTAGTCTAGTTCCCGTGCTTTGATGCTGGTGTCTGTTTGAGTTGTGTCTAGTGTCCTGCCCACTATGTCCAAGGATACGAAAGAAACATAAGCCTTCGGGCTTTAAGAAATGTGGTTATAAGATGTCGATTACTGATGGGCACTCTGTGTTTTATTGTTTGGGGGTCATCCACCTTCAGGAGTCTTGTGCGTTCTGTCACGCATTCAGCCCTTGTGTTCTTCAAGAAAGGAAGAACAAACGAATTCTGAAGGGACTACTGAAACCCTCCAAGGAAGATTTGGAGAGGTCTTCTAGTGCTAAGTCCTCTCCCTCTAAAAGACAAAACATCCAAAGAAAAAAAGCCTATCTCCGGCTCTGTCAGTATTGTCTGAACCTCCAGAGAAAGTTACTAAATCTACCGTGTCATCCTCTGCTCCACTGTCTTCGGTTCCGAAGGAAGTTTGTGACTCGACAGAACCTACATCAGCTCCCAGCCCCCCCCGGAGCCGGTGTCCGAGATACTAGTTCGGAGCTGGTCTACAATTTTTAGATCGGTTTCCCCTCCTCGCAGGTCTCCAGAGAGGAAGTCTAGATTTACTACCTTGTCCTCTAGGTCCTCCAGGACACACTCTGATGTGGCTAGAGTGGTGCAGAGACTGCCTCAATCACCAGTGCGGGCTAAATTGTTGGCTGCGGAGCCTGTCGCCCATCCATAGTCGATAGATCCTCTGAGCAAATCTCAGCCTTCGGAGTCAGAGTGGTCTGAGCCATCTGCTTCTAGGTCTGCTCCGATAGCCCATCCTGGCTTAACTACTCCAATCTCCGCTCTAACCCTGTCTGCTCCGTCCATGGGGTCCAGGAATCATGGTTCCTCGGTCGGACCCGAGGGGGAGGTCTTGGGATGCTCTTCGGCTCCTAGCCTCCCTCTCGGTGCTTCAGCTTGGGTGAGCCTGACTCTTGCTTAGGACCTTGTCCCTTCTGCTCTCAGGTCTTCCACGGTGGGTCGATCTTTGGAGCTGGGGGACCAGCATTTGGGGTCATGTGGCGTGTGCTGGCCAGGTCCTCAGCTGCATCATACAGCACTGACATTCTACCTGCTACAGCTCCGGTATCCGTCTCTGATCACCCTCTATCTTTGGACAGCAGAGACCCAAGGCCTCGAGATACCTCCATGAGTGGTCCCCAAATTTCTGAGGGCCCCCCAGAGTTTTTGCCTGAGGAGCCACCCAGAAAAAAAAACATGCAAGAGGAAGCACATAGACTCCCAGGAAGAGTCTCTCGCGTCTGACACGGACCTCGAGGAATTTGCGGGGTCCTCCAAGTAGTCATCTGAGGATATCTTTCTCTGATATCCTAGAGATCTTGAAGCAGAGAGGCGACTGGCCCTCTAAACCCCCTTCCGAGGAGGAGTCTGTGTTCCTGAAGGCGTTTGGGGCTCAGCCCTCTGCCTCCTGGGGGTCTCCACCCTTCGAACTCCTGGATTTGGTTTGTCACTGACACTGTGGAACCAGTCCCGAGGAGACCCAACAAATTTCTGTCTGCCCCCGCTGACCGTTTCTCACGAAGGGCGTTCCAGTAGATGCCATGGTGGTGGCAGTGGCCACCAAGAAGGAACTGGCTGAGACTCCTCTACCATCCATCCCCTAACAAGGAGTCTAGGACCATGGACCAGTATGGGAAGCATATGGTTTCTTCAGCGGCCTTTACTTTAAGGTCGCTGAATTACTTGTCACATTTTACACAGCTCCAAAGAGATCTCCTGAAAGAGTTTGGAGATGCTCTACAGGGTAACATTTCTGACGCAGTGGCTTAGAAAGTCAACGCTCAGATGTCTACCCTAAATTCTATTGCCAACTCCTCTATGAGGCTGATCTCTTACGCAGCCGAGGGGGTGTGTAGGGCAGCGAGTTCTGGAGTTTCTCTCAGGAGGCACACCTGGATGCGCCTCTAATTTCGCGGAGGCCTTCAGGTCTACATTCACCAACACCCCGTTTGATGGTTCCTCTTTGTTCGGAACCAAGGTGAAAGACACTCTCACTAGGTGCGAGCAAGAGGGAAAAACTGTCTGCCGTGGGAGTCTGTTTTTTCCATGCCTTCTTGACCCTATCCCAAGGTCCAGAAGAGTGGGAAAATGTGGTTCAAGAAATCGCTGAGGTTTTTTCATGACTCTCGGTGCTTCACCCTCCAGAGGCAGGGGAGGGGATGGTAACTTGGGTAGACGCCGCCCTAGAGGTGGAGGCGGCCCACATAACCAGGGAGACTGGGATTCCTTTCGTGGTTCTCCTTACCAGCGCTCCTGATGGGAGGCCCAACTGCGCATTTCCGGAGCCAGTCGGGGGTTGCATTTCACTATACCCAGAAGCCTGGCAAGACATCACCCAGGACCAGTGGGTATTAAAAATTAGTTTCCTGAGGATATCGCACCCCCCCCCCCCCCACGATCAAAAGAATCCCAGATGTTCCACCCAATCAAAGGGATTCCGCAGCTTCAGAGGTTATAAAGCTGCTGGAAAAAGTAGCCATCCAGCATGTCCCCTCAGATTAGAGTGGATTAGGGATTTACTCCAGATTCTTTTTGGCGCCGAAAAGAACAGGGGATCTGAAACCCATCTTGGATCTCAGCCGCTTGAACCTCCACTTGAAGTCCAAGTTCTGGATGGTCACGTTGCAATCTCTTCTCCCATTGTTGGGAAAGGAAGTGTGGATGTGCTCCTTTGACCTCAAGGATGCTTACTACCATATAAAGATGGACAGGGCATCCAGAAGTCCTCTACGTTTCCGGCTGGGAACCAGTCATTTTCAATTTCGTGCCCTGCCCTTTGGTCTCACCACAGCCCCCAGGGTGTTCAAATGTATGGCAGTGGTGACTGCTCACTTGAGACGTCAGGGATTCCAAGTGTTTCCATACTTGGACGACTGGCTCCTTTCTGCCACCACCAGGCATCTACTACTACAGACCAGAGACTCCACTATCAAGCTGTGTGAACAATTGGGTATCACTCTAAACTGGGAAAAGTCTGCCCTGTTGCCCTCTCAGCGTGTCACCTTTATAGGCGCCTAGTTAGACACCGTGCTCATGAGGGCGTTTTTACCACAAGAAAGGATTCCAGGTTTGCAACAACAGATATATGCGTTGGTCCCGCTGAAAAAAGTGAAGGCAAAAACGGTCCTCAAATTGTTAGGGACGATGGCTGCAACAATTATGCTGGTTCCTCTGGCGAGGCTACACATGAGGCTTCTTCAGTGGCTGCTCTTCGGCCAGTGGTCTCTACGACATCTTCCGCTTTCTCATCTCATAATGATCACAGGTGCAAGCAAGATCTACACTGGTGGCTTCACACCAGCAACCTCAATGCGGGAAAACCCTTCGTCCCATCCCCTCCTGTTGCCACAGTGACCACGGATGCCTCCCAGATGGGGGGGGCATTATCCCAGCAGGACAGTCCAAGGCACGTGGCAGGAACACAAGATACATCTGCATATCAATATCTTGGAGATGAGAGCGTTGCAAGCACTTCAGAGCTTTCTTCCTCTCGGGATAGTTGCGATCCACTTGGACAATGTCGGTGGTATGGTATCTGAACAAACAGGAACCAAGTCGTATCCCCTTTGCAGAGAGGCCATTAGAGTGTGGCAGTGGGCAGTGTCTTCCCAACTTTTTTTTGTAGCAACGCACATTCTGGGGAAGTCCAATGTGATCGTCAACAGGTTGAGCAGAGCTTTTCTGATGCCTCACGAGTAGTCAAGTTGCGGAGCAGATTTTCCACAGATGGGGTCAGCCTTGCTGCGACTTATTTGCCAGTCCCCTCAATACAAAGTGCAGCAGCTACTTCACCCTTATTCCCCTTCAGGGGGAGTCACCCAGGGAAGCTCTAGTTCATGATTGGACCTCCGGTTTACTTTATGCCTTCCCGCCTATTCCTCTGCTGACAAAGGTTATTTAGAAAGCGCAATCCTTGGGAAGCCGAATGATTCTGATTGCTCCACACTGGCCTCGTCATATTTGGTTCCCCTTTCTCCATCCCTATTTCATGGACTCACCCTGGATTCTGGACCCACAGCCAGATCTGACTCTTGTCAGTGCAGTTCCATCCCTGTCTTCAAACCCTCCAGTTGACAGCCTGGCTACTCCACTTCCATCACTAGTCAGGCTTAATCATTTTTCTCTGGAAGTGATTCATATTCTGTCTTCCCATAAGCTTTCGACCAGAAAGATTTATTCCAGTAAATGGAAAAGATTCTCCATCTGGGCTCATGCAAGACAAATTGATCCTTATACCACTCCAATTTCTTCAGTTCTGGAATTTCTCTCCATGCTTTTCAATCAGGGGTTAGCAGCCACAACCATTAAAGTCCAGTTGGCGGCTATTTCCACTTTTCACGTCGCTAATGAACCTAGTCTAATAGCGCATAGACTTTTTGTAAGGCATTCTTGAAGGGCACTATGCTGCTTCGTCCAAGTCTTTGACCCATCATGCCTTGAGACCTCAATTTTGTGCTACAATATCTCACTTCGTCCCCCTTTGACCATCTTCTTGGTAGCCATCACTTCAGCTAGACGTGTCTCAGAGCTCCAAGCTTTGTCAATCAAACCGCCTTACTTGATATTTCGCAAGGACAGGGTTTCCCTCATGCCGAAAGTGGCTTCGGTTAGTAATCTCAACCAATCCATTGAAATGCCCGTATTTTTTTCCAGAGTTTTCTAATAAGGCAGAATTTAAGTTTCATCAGCTGGATGTTCACAGACAGTTGCGCTTTTATTTGCATAGAACGAAGGATCTTTCGGATCAGTTATTTTGTCTTTCAGACAATAGGATTGGGTCGCCTGCTTCCAAAGTGACCTTGTCTAAATGGATCTCTAGTTGTATTTCCTTCATTTATGCCTCAGGTGGTAAAGATTTACCATTTAGAGTGAAGGCTCATTCTACAGAAACACCACAGAGCTCAAAGGGAAACAATGAAAATAATTTATTGTATAAATGAAATTTATTATGCTGGAAAATTTGGAGTATTAATTCAATGTTTACATTTTTGTAAAAAGTGTTAGAAAATTTGTATATTAAGCAAAAAATGAACTTTAAATGGTTACAAAATGATTATATTTCTTTCCCTGGAATATGTTTCAGTGTTGAAAGAGTTAAAATGTCTGAAATAATTGCTTAATTAGTTAATTGATGTATGTATAAAAGTATATCAAAAATGTTAAGGTGTGTCCCATTGAAGGCAAACAGCTGAGGTACCAGGATGGAGTGAATAAAGATGGATTTAAGCCACGTCTGTGTTTTCCTTTGAGCTCTGGTGTTTCTGAAGAATTTTGAGGTTTGGTTTCCAGTGGTTCTTAGTTTTTGAGATGAAGGCTCATTCTAGGTTCATAGGTTCATACTAGGCTATCTGCCCTAGGGCATTTATAAGCCTAGCCAGAGTGTGTTTGGCTTTCGCCATCCATTTTAAATTAATTTTGCTATGCCCTTTTTCGAGGTTAGTATACTGTGCCTCTGTCTAACAGTGACACAGAAGTGATACCCGGGGTAAACCTACGATCTCCCATCCACTCATCAAGATTCCTCTTGAAGAGAGTCAATGAGGGACTCTACCTAACCTGGACTGGGATTTTATTCCAGAGTGAAGGGAACCTTTGGGTTATGAATCTGTCCCTCCAGCATGTCCTATTTATTTCAGTGCTGAGGTTCAAGTCTCTTGAACACGTAGCTCGATGGGATTTGGATTTTCTGAGGTGCAGCATGTCCATTAATTCCGGGTTGGACATGGCTTTATCGTCAGGCACAGATCGCCTCTGAGCAGGCGGTATGCCACTGAGTAGAGCTGGAGTTTCTTTAACCGGGCAGCATATGGCATCTGTTTGAGCCCTTTGATCCTCTTGGTGAGGTACTTCTGGGGTCTTTCCAGTTGCTGCAGGTGTCTGGTAAGGTACATCCCAAAAGGGGCATTGTACTCAATTATGGGCCTGATGAGGAATGAGTAAAGAGGCACGATGACCTCCCCTGATCTAGATGTGAATTCCTTCATGATTAGGTGGGCTATATAAAATGTTTTTCTAATAAACATGTTAGCTGTAAAGGAAAACCCTACCTAAAAAATGTTAAACTTTGTTTCTCATATAAAAGAGGTAAATTGTTGCCTGTAGATAAAAGGGGAGGTGACCAAGTGGAGTTAATAAAGTTTGAGTACATGTAAAAGATTCTCCTGCATTTTGTTTTGCCTTCCAGTGTGTTGTTGCTTCTTAGTTGGAATTTTTTGGCCATACCTTGGTTGTCTTCTTTCCTTTTCAATTTTTGTTTCAGTTGGAGTTATTGATGGCTTCTGGAGGTGATAATGAATTGCTGGATCTTACTACCTATATGATTCCTGAAACTCAGGACCTCAATATTTTATAGGTTCATAGGTTCATACTAGGCTATCTGCCCGAGGGCATTTACAAGCCTAGCCCATAGTTTTGTGGCCCCGCCAATTGAAAGACTTCTACCCGATCAATGTCTAAATCTACAGCATTTCAGGCCAGTATGTCTATGGATGATTGTGCTGCGGCTACATGGGCATCTCCTCGCACCTTTATTACTCACTACAAATTTGGTTTGGTATCCAGAGGCAGATCTTCCTTTGGTTCCACAATGCTCAGGAGTATATTCCACTGAGCCTCCCAGAGTTTAGGTGCTTATGCTGTCCCACGGGTAAGAATGTAGGCGAGATTAGACTACATAACATCAAGAAATTATGCACTCCCATAATGTTCGATGTATGTAGTCCATCTCGCCACACATTCTTTCTTACCCCCACCTGCCTTCCCCCATCCTGGAGCACCTCGAGGTTAGGTCTGGTTTCAGTGCTCCTTTTTATTGTTGGAATGTTCTTCTGTGTTATATGTATGGAGGGTTAGTGAGCTTGCAGCAAACAAGATCTGGGGAAAGGGAGCAGTGCAGCATAGGATACCTCTTAGCCCCGCCAATTGAAAGACTTCAAGCTAGAGTATGGCCAAGTCGGAGCAGAGGTTTGGCTCTGAACCCACTGGTAAGAATGTGAGGCGAGATGGACTACATACATCGAACGCTATGGTGAGTGCATAACTTTTTTCATTCTAGTGCAGCACTTGTTTCGTTCAACTACATGTGCTAAAAAAAACTTTAACAAAAACAGCTGCAGTAAATTGTTTTCAAGTATGGTTTTACTGCAACAGCTAGCTTAACTTCGAGGTTTCATTAACAGTTTATAGAGACAGCAAATGTTTCATAACAAACCTTTTCAGCAGCATACCAGTATCTTTTCCATAAACAGCTGTGAACTCTACAGAATAATCTAAAAATTATGGCATAAGGTTCTCATTAAGACAGCATTACCTCATGCAGAAAATTGACTCAGCATATCACCTCTAACCAAAGTGCACAGCACCAGCGTTTGCCGGTACTTCAGCAGACCAGTATTAAATCAAAGCAGTGTTTCTTCAGTACACAAGATATTATCCAGTTAACCGCTATCTCCACAACCTTTCATGTTTCCAGTGTGACATCACACAGCCAAAAAGCAAAAAAGGTTAAGCTACAGACAGCGGCTCACTTTATTCAAGACCATAAAGTTAACAGTTCAAATTTTAAATTGATCAGCATGTTTGCATGTAAACATGTAGAGTAATTCTGCTACAGTTGATGTCAAATCTTTGAGAACATTTTTAAACTTAAACAAGTTGTTAATACAAGAATGTTAATTATTTTTAAACACAAAAGGGTTAATCCAGCTTATGTCTGCTTCTGTCAATACTGGTTTAGACTCCATTAATCCTTGTGTATGTTACAGCACATACAATTCAAAATACAGAAATATGTTGCTGTAGTAAACATACAAATGTCAACACAGTCAATGTACATAACATGCAGGCAATGTTCTCACTAAAGGGAGACACGAGAAGTCAGAGTGCAAAGTTTAATACAGTAAATTGCAATATAACTGAAAAACGTACTTCAGCCTTAAGTAAAGGAATACATTCCTTAGCCATCTGTAAAGATCACATTACTCTGTCATTGTTTAAGGTTTTTTCATTATTCACAGAAATCAATTTCAGTTCCACATAAAGACAATTGCGGTTTTGTAAAAGGTCAAAAATTACAGCAGCTAACCGTTCAAAGTGTTACAGCTCTGTATATACTGGTTTGGACTTCAGTAAAGAGATTTGTGCAAATGTACAGATTTTAAAACATTGGTTACGACAAACCCTGCAGATTTATGGGTTAAAGATGGAATAAATTCCAGTTCAGCTGACACAGCTGAAGTGCTCAGACATATTGGGTGTGGTCAGTAAGAAAAAAGGGTAACCATATACCTCTTGTAAGGTATATCAGAACTAAGTCAAATTAAAGGGTTTGCAATTTGGCAAATAGTTAAGAGCTTTGTATTAGTGTTGCAGTGCATAGACAATGTTGTAATATAGACAAACAAAATGTTTGCTAGCTTACAGCCAAAATGTTTGCTAGCTTACAGAATGTAAACTTTAAAGTCAATGCTGCACTGTAAAACTTACAGCACAGTTAAAAAAAATCAGATACTATGCATGAGTACATTATGTATATTTAATCAGTTTAAGACCGTTTCGTACAGAGATGGCAGTTTGCCAAGCACATCAGCTCAGATTGCAGCCAGCCCAGCAAGCTGAATTACAGTGCTATCCATTTAATGCATTACAGGCGTACTATTTTTATCCCCAAAAATTGTAGACTGTAATAAATTCTTGCAGCATTCAAAACTACTGGAAAGTTAAATGACAGCTAAAAAAAAACTAGTATGGTGAAACAGTGGGTGGAGTTTTCATTCACAGAACAGTATGTTAATATCCAAGGGTCACAAGACAAAATGTAAAAAGTTCAACAGTTTAATTTTATATAGATGCAGAAATGTACAGGGTTACAGTACTAGGAGTTTCATTTACAATTTGGTTTGGGGATGTGATACAGCTATCAAGTTAAATGTAATTGCTACAGCCAAGACCTTAGAAAAAGCTGTCCATTGAGTACTTGGACAAGCATTTTGCAAGCATCAGATGCCAGTAATAAACATTTTCCTGTAAATACTAATATTGCAGCAGTAAAACAGTTTTCACCACCAGTCCCAGCAGTTAAATGTTTTTTGTAAAAGCTTGGGCATGTAAAAGTTTCCCAAATACTGGACATAAAAACACACCCATGCAAAAATTGGTATTGGTGACTTGGTTCCAGTTGTTTCCAATAAGGCTAGACAGGTTAAAAAATCTGAGGGTGGGTCAGTGAGTAAAATTACTGACAAACCACCTCATTGTTTTTCTGGAGTGTGCACATATTTCCTGTCTCTACCGGTGCACTATTAGCTTTTCAGATACAAGGCAGCCCACTATGGTTAATGACTGGGCAAATGACATAAGTAATGTACAAAGTTCAAGCCCAAGGAATAATGAAAAGTATGCTGTAGCTCATGTTAATGTTGCCAGTGACGTACCAGATTTTCAGAATATGTATAAAGGCTATAATAGTTCAGCATCAAATCAGTTGGTGTGTTAAGGATGGCAGACCATACATTTCATTACTAATGAAAAATGTGGCACAATGTTACTTGATACAGTGGCTTCAGTTACCAACAGACCTCTGCCAGAGGATCCAAGTACAGATTTTCTTTGTGTTTCACTGTTGCAGTCATTACATTTGGGTAATCTGCTGGCAAGTTGCCCTCAGTCGGCCTGAATAACAATGTCTTGGGTCCTGCGTTGGTTGCAGTCTCCTCCTCTTCCATGATGTCAGGGGGATAAAACATGCAGCAAACACCATTTTATTCAGTCTTTCTTGCCGCGCGGTGCCTGAAGCAGAAGCAGTTGGCAAGTGCCGGTCTGCCGACTCCTGAAATTTTCATATTTGAGTTTCAGAACTGGAGTCTTCAAACTAAAGCCAAGTACCCCATTGGGGAAACTTTTTCTCCTTACCGATGTCAGTAAAAGTTAATAATTGCTTTACTTGTGGGAAGCAAATACTTCATAAGGATTTTCATTTATACTGTATTCCTTGCCTAGGCCCAGATCACAACGTGCCTTGCTGTTTTGTGCTAGATTTAACCAACGCACTATTGAGCGTCAGTATATTTTTGCTTCTAAATATTTTGATTCAAGATTTAATTATCCTGAAATGCCATCTGTTAGCAATCGGATTACTGGAGTTCACAAAAAATACAAAGAAAGAGACAGACGTCTAGGTCCAAAACTGACTAAGCTTCCCCTAAGCCAGTCGCTAGTTCGCCGGTACTCAGCGAGACACTTTCGCAGCCCCTGATAACACTACTTTTGAGTCGCAGGCCTCTACAGAGACCCATTCGGAATCCTGTATGCCGCAAGATTCTCAAAGTATTGAACCTGCAGATGTCTCTCCCTTAGATGGGTCTGGAGCTGCTGAGCAGGCACCGGCTTCTGAGGGTGTTTTCAGGCCTCAACATGGTTATATTAAACCACCAGCAACAAAAACAAGGTCAAAAACAGCTTCCATGTCTAAAAAACCAATGCATGAGCCACGTGTTCAGGCCCCTATGCCTAAAAAAGATTATCAAAATGGCTGAGGATTTAAATACCTTGATCAGGGGTTCCCAACCATCCCCTGTTAAGAGGCCTAGGCAAGGCACAGATTATGAGTCTTCAGAGGAGGAATCAGAAGAAATGGAAAACTGATCTGATCTGGAATTTTCTATTACACCTTATGAGGATTCTGATGCCGATCCCATCTGCATCTCCTCCTGAGGATACTCTTTTTTTGGAGAGACTTTGCATACTTTAAGGGAACATTTTAACTGGGAGAGTCAGGACTTCTCTGAATCAAAAAAGAGGCTTGGGGATTTCCTCCTTCCTCAACATAGGCCTTTGGAAATACCTCCTGTATTAGACATTGTTGATGTCTTCTTAGAATCAAGCATAGCTCCCGATTCCCTGCCTCTGGCTCCTAGTAAGACAGACTGATATTACATGGTTCCTGACTCCCTCAAATTTCTTTTCAAAAAAACCTGCTGCTGATCCTGAAACTATTTCTCAGGGTCCCAAGGGTGTAAAGGCCTCTACAGCCAAGAATCCCACCCCTTCTGATAGAGATTCCAGGGCGCTGGATAGATGGGGTAAGAAGGTTTATATGTCTGCAACCTTGGCAGTCAGGGCTTTAAACTGCCAGTTTCATATGCTTAAATATCAACAGCAGGTTATGGGCTTACTGAAACAGGAAAATGATGATTTCTGATTGTGTGGAAAATAGTAACATGAACTGAATTGCATTCAGCAGAACAAGTTGGAAAGCATACTTTGCAATGTGGTTTTGATTCCTTGGAGGCCTCTTGTAGGGCCGCCGTTACTGGATCTGTGATTACAAGGCATGCCTGGCTCAAGGAGAAAAATCTGCCTGATCCTGTTATTTGCAGCATATGATACTCTGGTAATGAAGCAGAAGAGGTTTTAAAGAAAATGGAAGACAAAGCTAAATCTATGCAAACCGTAAAATAATTCCTGCAAGTGCAGCCACCCAGGTTCAGTAGACACTGGCCTACTAAAAATTGGTCTTTTCCTGTGTCCAACAGAGCCACTCAGGGCAAATCCAGGTGCTCAAAAGGCTCCAGATACCAATCGCTGGGTTCTTACAGGTCAAAGCAATGGGGTGCCTCCAAATCTGGAGGAAACAAAGCACAACCCTACATTTCCTCTACCATCACCAAGCACTTATCTTTTGGCAGCCCCCTTGGGGGGGAAACTAGCAGTTCATGCTCAAAATTGGCAGTTAATTACGCAGGACAAGTAGGTATTAAACATAGTATCCCAGGGCTACAGATTTCATTTCTATACTTTGCCAATTCCAAACAGATGGCCCGATCTGCCGCAAAACCTGTGGGTGGAGGCCCAGAAACAAGTCATGTCCCTCATAGATATGGGGGCTATTCAACTGGTACCAGAAAAGAAAAGGACAAGGTTTTTATTAAAGACTTATCGTGGTACCCAGAAAAGACTATGCCTGGTGTCCAGTACTGGACTTATCGATTTTGAACACGTTCCTGGACATTCTAAAATTCAAAATGCTGACTTTACAACAGCTACTGTCTATGCTGGGCAGAAACGCTTGGATGTTCATCGTGTTACACTGCTGCAGTCACCACACTTGGGTTATCCTGCCGTCAAGCGATCTCGCAGTCGGCCAGAGTTCCAAAGTCTTGGTCCGGCGTCGGTTGCTGTCGCTTCTTCCCTGACGTCAGTGTGCCAGGGGTATACAAGATGCATCAGATGTCTTTCTTCAGTCTTTCTTGCCACGTGGTGCCCGAAGCAGAAGCAGTTCGCAAGCGCTGGTCAGCCGACTCATGAGAGAAGTTGAATTTCAGATCCGAAGTTTTCAATAAAGCTAAGTACCCCATTGGGGAAACTTTTTTTTTTTCTTGCCTCAGACCGATGTCAGAAAAAGTTAATTGTATTTCTTGGTGGAAGCAAATACCTCATAAGGACTTCCTCTCTTGCTGTATTCCATGCCTAGGCCCTGATCACGACGTCGCTGGTCTGTTTTGTGCTAGATTTAACAAACGCGCTATAAAAAGACGTTTTGATTTTGCTTTGCACTACTTTGGCCGAAGGTTCAATTGTACTATGACATCGGATCAACCGATGACAGCAATTCCGAAAAAATGCGAAGACTAGGATAAAGACAGGCATCCGAGGTCCAAAACCGAAACCTCTTCTAGGCCAGTCGCCGGTTCTCAGTGAGGCGCTTTCGCAGCCCCTGACAACCCGCTACCTCAGAGCCACAGGCCGCCTCAGACTCCCACGTGGAGACAACTAGGCCTCTGGAAAGTCAAGTTATTGGGCCTACAGAAGCTAATCCCTCAGATGGGTCCGGAGCCGCTGAGCAGGCACCGGCTTCTGAGGGTGTTTTCAGACCTTCACAACTTACCATTAAATCAACAGCCAATACAAAGGTGCCATTAAAGACAAAGAAACCAGTACAGCATTCTCCTGGACAGTCCATGCCTAAGAAACAGATGCTTAAAATGGCCGAAGACCTCGTTACTCTAATCGGGCTCCTATCCCCCTCCTGAGAAAAGGCCTAGGCAGGATACAGACGGACTCCTCTGATCAGGTTTCCATTTCCTCTGATTCCTCTTCAGACCAGGGATGCTCTTTACCCCCCGATGAGGACTCTGATGCTGAGAAATCTATCCCTTCAACCTCTCCTCCTGAGGATTATTCTTTTGGGGAAACTCTACATACCATGAGGGAACATTTCCATTGGGAAAGTCAGGAATATAAGAATCCAAGAAAAGGCTCCGGGATTTCCTCTTACTGCCTCAGCACAGGCCCCTGGCTATTCCGCCTGTACTAGACATTGGATGATGTGTTCTCTGAATCCAGCTTATCTCCTGACTCTTTGCCCCCTGCTCCAGCCAAGCCATATAGGTATTATTGTCCCTGACTCTGAAGTTTCTTTACAAAAACCCTTCTGCTGATCCAGAAACAATTTCCCAGGGTCCAAAGGGGGTTGAGGCTTCCACTGCTAAAAATCCAGTACCCTCTGACAGATTCCAGAGCTTTGGATAAATGGGGGAAGAAAGTATACACGCCTGCAACTTTAGCAGTAAGAGCTTTAAATTGCCAGTTTCACATGCTTAAGTACCAACAATATTTAATGGCTCAGTTAAAACAGAAAATGCTTGCTAGCTCAGAAGCTCCTGATTGTAAAGAAATGCAGGATTTATTGCATGCAGTTGAACAGGTGGGAAAACATACTCTGCAATGTGGTTTTGGTTCTTTAGAGGCCTCTTGTAGAGCCGCAGTTACAGGTTCTGTTATTCGAAGACATGCTTGGTTAAAAGAACAGAGTTTACCTGAACATATTAAGGCAAAGTTATTGGATGCTCCTTTACAACATGATACCTTGTTAGGTGTTAAGGCAGAAGAGGTGTTAAAGAAAATGGAGGATAAAGCTAAATCTATGCAAACAGTCAAGGATTTCTTACAGGTACAGCCACCTCGGTTTAGCAGAAATTGGCCAACAAATTGGTCCTTTTCCAGTGTAAGGCCACAGAGAGGCAGATACAGACGCCCAAGAGGCAAATCTCAACCCCAAGTCTCAGACAACGACAGTGGGGCACCTCAACCCCAAAAGGAGGTGAGGACAAGTCTCAACCTTACAGGAAACAGTCACAACAACTTTCCCTTGCGTACGCCAAACATGTCCCTTCTGGAAGCCCCCTTAGGGGGAAAACTAGCACTTTTTTCTCAACTGGCAAACAATCACCCAAGAAATGGGTCCTGAATATTGTGTCTCAAGGTTACAGATTCTGGACCTTTCAATTCTGAATACTTACCTGGATATTCCGAAATTCAAAATGTTGACATTACAGCAGCTTCTAGCCACGCTGGGCAAGAAGGCTTGGCTTGTTACTCTGGACCTCAGAGGCATACCTGCATGTCCCTATCGGACAAAATTGCAGAAGATGCCTCCGATTCAAAGGTGGTACAATGCACTACCAATTCTCTGCACTGCCCTTTGGCTTATCTACTGCACCCAGGGTCTTCACAAAGTGCCTGGCACCAGTAATTGTATTTTGCAGACAAAAAGGAATTCAAATATATCCATACCTGGACGACTGCCTCATTCAAGCAGAGACAAAGGACATTCTTCTACAGCATCTGGCATTTGTGAAAAGGTTGCGAATTTCTCTAGGGTACACAGTAAACGAAAATAAGTCAAAACTAGTGCCCTCACAACAGATTACATTCCTGGGTGTCAACTTAAATACAACGGCCCAGATGGCTTACCTCACGCCAGACAAACAAGTGCAACTAACTCAATATTTTCAACTACTGGCAAAAACGTCCCATCTCCCTCCAAGAAAAATTCTGCAGGCCCTGGGATTCATGGCATCCTGCATACCACTAATACCATATGCCAGACTGCATATGAGGAAATTACAATGGTACCTAATGTGTTTTGGACTCAACATTCTCAGTCTAGTAGTAATTCCAATTCCCTGCCTACAACAGGAGTTTCGATGGTGGGCACCGGCATGTCACCTAAACAAGGGTCAGGCATGTCACCTAAACAAGGGTCAGCCTTTTACCCAAC
The DNA here is from genome assembly GCF_019279795.1 of Protopterus annectens. Lineage (NCBI taxonomy): Eukaryota > Metazoa > Chordata > Ceratodontiformes > Protopteridae > Protopterus > Protopterus annectens. The sequence continues at coordinate 1,632,316,215 of NC_056744.1, read as the reverse complement.
CCACAGCCAGGCAAACTCTAACAGATGCTTCGGATTACGCCTGGGAAGCGCACATGGCAGGAGCATGCATTCAGGGCAAGTGGACCACAGACCAGATGCATCTTCACATCAATCAAAAAGAGATGTTGGCTGTTCAAAATGCCCAAACAGCTTTCAAGGACCTTCTACACCCAGGACAACTATTACTAAAGACAGACAACACCACAGTAATGTGGTACATAAACAAACAAGGGGGCACTCACTCTTATCCCCTATGCAGGCAAGCCATGACCTTGTGGAACACTGCTTTAACATACCAAGTTCACCTGCAAGCACAATTCCTGCCAGGAAAGAAAAATACTCTGGCAGACTACCTTAGCAGAAATATCATGGACCCTCACGAATGGAAATTGAACCCACAAATCTTCAGCATAACACAAAATGGGGATGCCCAGACATGGATCTTTTTGCCTCCCCTCTGAATTGCCAACTACAAAAATTCTGCACAAGGACTTATCACAAACAAGCATGGAAAGTGAATGCTCTTCTGTTCAGCTGGAAAAACCTAAAAGTCTATGCCTTCCCACCACTGCCTCTCATTTCAAAGGTACTCCTAAAAGCCAGACAAGAAAAACCACAGATGATCCTGATTGCTCCAGACTGGCCACGCCAGCACTGGTACCCTATCTTAAGGAACTTGGCTCAGGGCCCACCATGAATTTTGCCCCAAATTCCACACCTTCTGACAACAAAACAATCATCCTGCACGGTCAGCTCAAAACCCTAAACCTGGTTGCATGGCAGATACTTTAGTCAAACGGGCAACGCCTCTCTCTAAAGCTGTTATGGATGTCCTTTTGGAGGCCAGGAGGCCTAGCTCCAGGAAAGCTTACTCAGAAAAATGGAAGAGATTCTGCGCCTGGAACCAGGCTCACAGCCTTGACCCTCTTGTTCCAAACATTCCTCAGATTTTACAATACTTAACTGAGATGCTGGACAGAGGCCTATCCTTTTCATCAATTAAGATTCACGCCTCTGCCATTTCTGCACATTACAACACGGATCCTCCTTTTCTCTCATCCCTCGCTAAAGCAGTACCTCAGAGGGGCTAAAAAACATAAGACCGCCCCGGAGAACACCAACTTGGGACCTCAATTTTGTTTTGGAAAAACTGGCCCTACCACCTTTTGAGCCAGCCAATACAGCCGATCTAAAGTTTTTAGCTTTGCTCCGGGCAGTAACTTCAGCACGAAGAGTCTCAGAGCTACAGGCATTAATGGCAGTGGAACCCTTTATAATTTTTCATCACGATAGGGCATCTTTAAGGACAAACCCTACCTTCATGCCAAAGGTGGTATCTAGTGTGGCTCTTAACCAAACCATCCATTTGCCTACTTTTTATCCAAACCCCCAAAATAAAGGGGAGAAACTTCTGCATTCTTTGGACATACACAGGCAGCTATGCTTCTACTTGGACAAAGCAAAAGCTTTCAGGAAAACTGATCAACTGTTGGTAGCATATGCTGCAGTATCCCAAGGCAAGGCCATCTCAAAGCAGACTATATCCAAATGGATAAGACACTGTATTTGGTACTGCTACACACAGCATGGAAAATCAGTCCCTAATAACATTAGGCCTCATTCCACCAGGGCAACAGCCACTTCAGCAGCCTTTCTCAGAGGAGTACCTACCAAGGAAATTTTGGAGGCTGCAACTTGAGTTCAGTGCATACCTTCACCAAGCATTACCACCTGCCTCTACTCTAAATCCAGAGCAGGATTTGCCACTGCAGTTCTGCAGGGCCTCTTAGCCAATCCTAACTCTTTACAGACCAGACACCTAAACTTAGCTTTGGGATTCAACCCAAGTGTGATGACTGCAGCAGTGTAACACTATGAACATAGTACAGTTTTGTACCTACCATAAATAATAGATATTAGAGTGTTCACACTGCTGCAGTCCAGGTTACCCTCCCTCCATCCCCTCTGAACTAGCTGGACTTATCTATACCCTTCTACCCTATACAACCTTTGGGGTGTATTTGCTGGTAACTGAAGGTATTGTTTTTATTTTATATGCTTATTTTTGATTAGCAGTATGTATTGCCTACCCACTTGGGGGCACCTGACCTCTGGGGCAAGAAAAACTGAAGAAAATGGCATCTGATGCATCTTGTATACCCCTGGCGTACTGACTTCAGTGAAGAAGCGACCGCAACCGGACCAAGACTTTGGAACTCTGGCCGACTGCGAGACCGCCTGACTGCAGGATAACCCAAGTGTGATGACTGCAGCAGTGTGAACACTAACATCTGCATTTATGGTAGGTGCAAAACTGTACTTTAGTGACTCTAGACTTAAGAGGCATACCTGCATATCCCAGGAAGGGAATCATGCCGAAGATACCTCCACTTCAAGGTTTGTTTTCTGCATTACCAATTCTCTGCACTGCCCTTTGGCTTATCTACTGCGCCCAGGGTCTTTACAAAGTGCCTGGCATCAGTAATTGCATTTTGCAGGCAAAGAAGCATACAAATTTATCCTTATCTGGACGACTGTCTCATTCTCTAACATGCCTAGGGTACACAATAAACGAAAAGAAATCCCAACTGGTACCCTCTCAAATAATTACATTCCTGGGTGCAAGCTTGAATACAACTGCCCAGATGGGCTTACCTTAACGCCAGACAAAGGCAACTGACAACATACTTCAAACAAATGGCAACAAAAACCCAGTTATCTGCAAGACAAATTCTGCAGGCTTTTGGGGTCATGGCATCCTGCATTCTACTAATTCCATATGCGAGACTGCATATGAAACTTCAATGGTACCTAAAAAGTTTATGGCGTCAACATGGTCACAGTCTGGAAACTGATTCCTCTCG